>NC_134953.1:35018134-35329725 GCF_965638725.1 Aptenodytes patagonicus
AAAGGCTGTTGATCAGAATCCTGTGCATTGACACAGGAAAGGTAGAACTAGCATCAGTTTGCCTAAAACAAGCATTTCTTCAGTAGGAGGTCTTTCAGTGCAGGCTAAAATGGTTTATGAAAATGGGTCTTGGCCTTGTTGCCCATTTGTGCTGGCAATTGTATAATTCTTTAGGATTTCTGTCTCTAGTTCTTCCCTCCCTGTCAGTCTTCTATATAACTTATGATGGTGAAGCTTTATTCTCTTCAGCTTCTTGAGCTGAGTTTATTCAAAAGTACTACAGAGGTTTCATTACTCCTTCTGCAAGCACTGATTCTTGTGAGGGTTGCTGATGTTTTCTTATTAAACGTGACAGTTTTGTTTGGGGTGGGTTTTTTTGGCAATTCCTATCCTTTTGGAGTAGGAGCGAGGTCTGATGCCACTAATGTTCCATCTAGCTCTGCCGTAGTACGGAGTGAGCATCACTGCAATGCTGCTGAGACACACAGCAGCCTTTGCATCACATATATGTACTGGCCCAAGACAGGGCAGTGGACTCAAACTCAGGATACTTGTTTGATTCCTTCTATCCTGTCATTGGCACATTCTGCAGTGAATTTAAATTGCTTATAAGAATGTAACTGCAGAAATGTTTTGGTCAAATGTTGTTGCATTTATTGTTTGTTCCTATCCTGAATGTACCTTTATTTTTGTAATCATGACTTTTCCAGTGGAGATTAAGTATTGAGGAAAAGAAAAAACCCTGCTGCTCAGGAAAATGACTGGGTTGCTGTGCTGCTATGAAATGTTTCAATCATTCCCCTCTAAATAAGATAGTCCTGGTTCGGGTGGGTTTTTTTTTTTTGTTTCTGTGTGTGTTTTATTTTTTCGTTCTGGGGGGGTTTTTTGGGGGGGAGAGGGAGTGAGGGGGTGGTGTTTGTTTTGGTGGTGGTGTTTTTTGTTGTTTGCTTTTTTTTTTTAAGTTAGTGATTCTGTGGGATTTTAGCCTGGTTATTTTGGGAGAGAACACACCTCTCATTTGAATGGGAGAACGAACATATTTTACAGTATTTCCTGTAGTGCTTGAGCACATGAAAAATCCATCCAGCTGGCAGGTTGGCAATACTGAGCTAATGATACCAGATCAGGCCAGGAGACTTCAGGGGCTTTAACCCTGCCTTTCTTTCAGAAGCAGCAATCTAGAGGAAACATTACGTGGCCAGGCCCACAATAATATTTTTTTTTCTACATGTGCCATTTAATTTTTTGTGCTGGTGTAATAAGTAAGTCTTCTGTCAATAAAGAATGGAGAGAATATGAGGCTCTTGGAGGCAGGAGAGTTCTGTGGCACAGACTGCCCGTTGCCTGGATCAGTGATTGTCTATGGAGTTGTTTCTATAAATGTAGATGATATTGTCTGTTCTGAATGTGAGTGTTTTCCACCAGAGCAGAAAGTTACCCTGATACAAATAGATGCTGGCCATTTGTCTACAGTTCTTACCTATAAATGTACTTTACTGTGCTGCTTAAAGTGCTGGACCACATCCATTTTCAAAATTTCTTTCTAGCTAAATTTAGCCCAATCTTCTAGCACATGTATTCATCTAAAATGGATCTGCTTTTTGTATCTGTTTTTCTTTGGATTTTCCAAAAGCTGCCATAGTAAGTATTCATGAAATCTCTGCTGCTGCCTCCTCTCCCTAGTGAATCGGGTCTGCTCACTCTGCCTCTGTCTCATAACTGCATTTGGAGCTCTGCACACATTTTCCTGTGTCCCAGACTTTGTCACTGCTTTTACTACATTCAATTTTAGAGCATGGAACACTTGTGTGAATTGTCACAGAACACTGCTTCTGTTAATGAGTTTCACAGGTTGCAATGGACAGGAATTTAAGATCACTGAAATATTTCTGGGCTTTTTTTGTCCTGGATTTGTCTCAGGGCCTGCCTGCAGTTCGAGGTTTTTAAAAATAAAAGGTCCTAGTGAAATCTTGACAATTAGTTACATGAACCCTTCCTTTTTACAGAGCATTTGTTTTGGCTGACTGAGCACTGATGAGCTGTAGATGACTGCAGTAATTCTTTAGATGCATGTAAAAACTCATGTGCTTGGGCAAACTCTGCTATGACTAACTTCTTTGTTTATTTCTCAGGCAGCCTTTCATGCATGAAAGTTCCCCTCTGGAATAGCCTCTCAAATCCAAATATTTAAGCCACTTGCTGTATTGCAAGAGTGGTTGCTGCTCGTCTTTTATTTGTCAGAGTTTTGGTTCATGCACTAGCATGGCGTTAGCACTGTTGCAAGTAGCAGGGACAGGGAATGCAGTCCCAGGGAAGGAGGTGCAAACCAGGGCATGGCAAGGATGGGGTAAGAGACACAGGGCGACTGCATGGAATAGCCTGTGTGGGCCCCCCAGCACTCTTCTGCACCTCACACGTGTTGTCCCTGACACGTTGTTGCTTAGGAGGTGCCCAGTGACACTGTGAGGGAGTGTGTGCCTCTGCTTCCCCAGCCCACTGGATCGGCAGCTCTAGGGCATGTACGTCTTGCCTGCAGCTACTTTTACCACATTTTTCAGCTGTTAGTATGGATACACACACAGAACTGTACAGAGAGTGGCTCCCAAGTAGCCTGCTGCAAAACTGTCCCTCCTGAAAGACCCCTGGATTTGGCAATGGACTAACCAGGGCTTTACCAGTTTTTCACCACCCACCCCGCAGGTGCAGCAGGGGAGAAAAAGCAATCCCCTAAAAGCTTGGCAGCAACAAAGCCAGGGCAGCGCTGCTCTCAGGCAGCAGCCGCAGAAGGCAGCCTCACATCTGCAGCAAAGTACATGCAAAGAAACAAGAGGGGCTCCGTCGGAGCCGGCGGGATATGCTCACCATTTGTAGCCTCTGCCTTGCTTAAACTTGAGGGTGAGCCCTGTCTCCAGGCACAGGAGAAGATTGAGCAGTGCCAGCAGCCAGTACTTGGGTTCTTTCTTCACTGCAGTCACTCTCCAGACCCCGATGAGAGAGTGCAACACAAAGAGCAGGCGAGTAACCAGAGCATTGAGCAGCACCATCAGCTCCATCCTGGACCAGCCCCCCTCCCCTTTTCCCCGCACCGCAGGGGCCCAGCGCTTTTTAGGAGCCCTGCGAAGTTACCCTGGGAAGTCGCCCTGGGAATCACTGGGAAGCGTGCGCACCACAGGCACACAGACCTCTTCTCCTCTTCCATCTCCACAAAGGGGCCCATTATAACAAAAAAGAAACGGCATTGCCCCTCCCCCAGACTTCCTGAAAACTTTTTAAAGGGAAGGAAAAAAAAAAAAAGCTCACGCTTCCAGACTACAGCAGTTTGTAGTGCTCAGTACAGCTCTGACCACGCTAAGACAGGGGCGTGAAGAGTTTCCTTCTGTCCGCTCTCCATCATCTGCTCAAGGACTAAACGGCAGGGGGGTTTCTATCTCACACAGTTACCGTGTCTCTGCTAGCCCCGCTTGCTGCTCTCATCTTGTAGATTTCTAGCAAATAGGCAAAATGTAAGAAGCATTATTAATTTGAATCTTCCTTGCTAAAAGCTTCACTGCATTACTGAGACTGCAAAACCTTCTTTCGTCTCCCCTCCCCCTGAATGATATAATTCATATTTGGGGATGTTTTAAAATTGTTCATTTAACATTGCAACACAGAAAGCAGAAACTGTGTACTTAGTTCAATACTGGAATCCCTGTGGTGCAACAGAAGTTAGAAAAGCTAACCAGTACTGAAATCTAGTCAAACTACTCTACTGTATAATCTACACCCTGCTTCAGGACTAAGAAGCAGCCCCAGTGGGGAGCTCTAGAAATCAGGCTGAAATCTGGGCTAAAACTAATGTTACCGAATAGGCCAATAGGGACATATAAAAAAAATACACAGAAGTTTGACTATTAGGTCAGTTACCTTTAGACTGACCTTTAGTAACTTCTGTGGGAACAGTTTATGAAGTACAGACTATGTTTAAAAATCGCTTTGATGTTTCTCATAGTGATTATAAATTTTATTTGAACTTACGCTTGGGTAACCAAAGAGAAATTTCTTCTTGATCAAAATTGTCACTATGTTGCTCCAGTTTTGTGTTAATTTACTGCCAAAGCACTTAAATCAAGATACACCATTGTAAAATACAAATGGAGAATCATGTAACACACTGTGGTGCTCCAAAGGTCCTAGCTGATTTAATTTTAAATATCCTGTTCTACTTTAAACACAAGGAGATATTCTTCTAAGAGTTGTGACCTTTGTAAGAAGATATTTTTCCTCAATTGCTAAGACCCAAGTTTTCCTCACTGCAAAACCAAGCCTCTTTCTCTGTGAAGCGCTGAAGCTGGTGCTGGCTGGCTGATATCCTTGGGGGTGGGGGGAGATGGGGGAGAAGACTACTTAAAAATAACCCTGCCCAGAAAAAAAGAAAAACAAAGGGCCATTCCACAGTATAGATCACTCACTCAGGAAATGCCTGAGTAAATAAATGGACTGTGCAGCATGCCTTTTTGAAGCAACAAAATCAAGTTCCTCACACTCAGAGGAAAATTAATTCAAGTCAAGGGCCTACTACTGATAATCCCCTGCCAACAGCCACCCTGCCATATCGTGCCTTGAGTGCTGTTGGTTCACAGCCCTTCCGTTGGTGTTACGGTCAAACCTAGTTGAAGAGGAAACAAGGAACAGACAGAATTGAGAGATTGTTTAAACAAGATACTCCTCTGCGGGAGTGCTTGATGTCTAAGAAATGACTTGGGGAACTGGAATGTCTAATTGTTTATGGAGATCCTAACAGCACAGATGTCATAAACTTGGAAAGATGATGATCAGTGGGACATTCCCATGATATGATGTATTCGGGAAGGATGCGGTGAGCTTTGCTGATAGCTAGTAGTTCTGCATATTAAAGACTCTTTGGAGCTGAACTGCTTAACAAGGTAATCTCATCAATGAACAATCCAGACTTCACATAGGTGGAAGTTCCAAACTTAAGTAGGAAGAATATATAATATTGATGCTGACCAGTGGACCATGATGGCAATACAACAGGCTGAGTAGAGGGAGGAAGTAAGTAGGTATGGATATGAAGTAACTGAGTAACTTCAGTTACTCAGTCTAGAAGAGGCAAAAATTGCATCCAGACTTGACAGAATACATTTTTAGATGTCTCAATGGCTGGTTTGTGGAGCAGCTAGTTCAGGAGCCCATGAGCACAATGCTTGACTTTAATCCTGAGTGGTCTGCAGGATATGGTGTTGAGACTAACAACGGAAGAGTTCCCCTGATATGGGGATCTTAACGTGCTTAGACTCAGCATCCTGGCAGGAGTAAGACAAGCCAGAGTTCTCTACCATTGCTGTGCTCAGCTTCGAAAAGGAAAACTAGACACAGATCAGGAAGCTTGTTGAAAGTAAGACAGATGGAAGACCTAACTCTTTCAGGGAGTATGGATATTGCTTCCGTAAATCACAAGGGAAGTGCAGAGAAAATAACTGTGTATCAAGAAAAACTTGAGAAAAGTGAAAAGAAGCCGGCATTGGCAGGGTAAGTGAGATTGTGGGAGCAAGAAGGCATCCTTCATAAAGCTGAAGTGGTGTCCAGATGAAGAAAACTGAAGACATGATAAACTCTGGCAAGTTAAATGTACAAACATGATAAGGCTGGCTGAAGGAGTGTGAGGGACAATTGGCAAAAAGCATAATAAGTAAAATGTCCGTTATCTGTTCAAACACATCGTGAGCAGGAAGTCTGCCAGGGAATTGTTGGGTCAGTGGATGGTCAGGTGGCACAGAAGCCCTCAGGGGATAAGGCTGTGCAGGAGGAGCCGATGAACTCTTTGGAGTCCCAGCATAAGTACAGATGTACACTGTAGCATGGGACAGCACTGATTCCTACACAAAAGCTTATAGAATTAGTGTATGACATTATATATACTAGTGTTCCACTAATTCTGTTCTTTTCATAGTTTCTACTAATTTGCAACTTACAGTTGTCAGGCTAATTGGTCGCAGGCTAGGGAGTACGTGGAGGAGAAACTTTGTGTTTACCTTGTTCTTGTACTCTTTCCCTGAGCATGGAGTTAGGTCCACTGTTGGAGGCAGACAGTGGAATAGATGGACCTTTGCTCTGACCCAAAATGGCTACACTAACAGAGTGGAGACTTTCTAGTCTCTAAAGAAATGGACCTGGAGTGAGAGCAGGAGAGTTTATGCAGACGGTAGGTTGGTAGTGTTGGTTGGATCCAAGCTCAAAGCAAGACTCATGTCTGTATGGAGTGCTCTGCTAATGATATACGCTCTCCTTTTTTGTGTCTGGAAACTTTGTCCATGTGGATGCTGAGAATTGTCCGTGTCTGGGAACCTTTGAGAGTTAGATGCTTCCAGATGAGCTGCCATACTCTGGCAAATCCTGGACACGATGGTATGAACACGTCCTGGTGTGTGAGATTTTCATCCAAGACACCTTGGCAAGACCTACTGCATGTCTCTTCCATACAATAGCCAATTCCGATGCATTTGGGAAATGTTAAACCTTACTGTGCCCCCAGCACCAGTGACCTTCTGCAGGAACAGGAAGTCTGGCACTTCAAAAAGCTGTGCCACAGAATCTTTGCACATGCGTTTGTCTAATTTTTGCTTTTAGGCTGAGTCACTATGCTGATTTCACTAAACAGACCCCATAACTGTCAGAAATTTGAAATTGCACCAGTTCCCAAGAAGAAACTAGGGTTGGAGGTGGATCACAAGCTGAATGCAAGTCAGCAGTACCGTGCTGTTGTAAAAACGGATGGTCACATTAGCATGTAGATACAGAACCGAAACCTGCAAAGTGTCTGCTCTCCTCTACTTGGGAAGGCCTTAGCTGAAGTGCTGCCTTACTTTTGGTCAATGAGGGAGAATCCAGTGGAGAGGCGCAAGAGTGTTTCTATAGTAGGACATGAATAAATTGCACAAACAAATGGTTCATTCCGAAATAGCAAAAGTGACATCTTTATTAGGTTGTAGTGCTTATAGAATCAAAAGGCCTCTGTTCAAGCACCTGGAAGGCTCCAGTTTGCACGGGAGTGCAGGGGTTGGAAATTCTGTGAGGAGGAATTCCAGTACAGAAGTTCTGGGGGTTTTGGTGATCACGTGCAGTGGTTTTTTGTTTTGGTTTGGTTTTTTTTGAGGGGGAGCTCTGAATAAAGGAGATTGTAAGTAAACAATAGAAGTACATTCTGAGACAAACTGGAATGTTTTGGCGGTGAAATTTGCGGGTAGTGGCTATTTGCCATCTTCAGTTCAAGAGACTTTGAAGATTTGATTTACAATATTCATAAAGAAATAATTATAGGTATTAAGCAAGTAGCTGAAAGAGACTGGGGATGAGAATGGGTCATAAATTCAATGCGAGTCAGCAATGTTGTTCTGCTATGAAGGGGGCACACTGGGATGTATAAACAGACCTGTAACATGCCAGATTTGAGTTATTACTTCCGCCTTCCTTGATGCTGGGAAAGACCTCCGTTAAACTACCCTAATTCAGGTGATGCATTTCCAAGAGAGAACTGATGGTACAGAGTGTTCAGAGAAGAACAAGACTGCTGAGGAAAGAAAAGGGGGGTGCTGTGATTCAGTCTAGAGACGAGAAAACCGAGGAGAGATGGAAGTGGCCAACTGTTCAAGGAGCTGTTGCAGGGAGGCCAGGAATAGCCCATCTCCCAGTCCCAAAGCATAGGGAAGAAAGTAAAAGGCTTAAACAGCAAGAGAGATTGCAATTAGATGTCTGGAGACATATCTTGCTAGGAAGGGCAGTGAAGCACTGAAATAGATTGCACAGAGAGATGCCGAATCTCCATTGTCGCAGGCTTTTAAGCACAGATTAGGGAAACGCCTGTCAGGAATCACAGCAGTTTAGTTGATCACACTGTGGGGCAGAGGGCTGACTGGAAGATATCTGGAGGTTTGTCCCAGTCTTACCTCCTAGGGCTCTAGGGTTTATTTCTTTATTATCTGATCATTGTCTTGAGTCTCTGAGGAAGTTTCTTGCTTAAATTAAATCTGCTTAATTTTACTTCTAATAGGGTTCTTAAAGAGGAGGAAATTGTTCTGTTTTCTGAATGCTTGACTGCAAACTGTGAATAATTATGACAGCCTTATAGACAGATCACAACAAGTAGCAATTAACATACATGTTGAAAGGAATGGGAATGATTCAGTTTTACATGTGAAACAAAAAAATCTGTCCGATTCTGGCATAAGTGAAAGCCTGACTGTTGCTGATCAAATGCAAGGGGGGAAAGCCAAATCTTTCAAAACATGATATGTGATAGAAGGTACTAGCTGTAACTCAGTAAGAGTGTGAAGGAAATGGATAAAGGAGTGAAAAAACAGAGGATAAAAAGATTAGCTCTCCAGTAAAGAGCCAGTATGATTGCAGAAGCATTAAAATCCCTGCAGGAGATTTACTGAGGACTCTGCCCTGGATTAGAATTTGATATAAAATAACTTAACTGAAGTCATACAATTTCTGTGCCATTTGTAGCTGAGTTAATAGGATATGTTCCTGGAGGATTACAGTCAATGATTAAGGAAATTAGGTTTTGTTTGAATTTAATTTAGTTGTATAAAGCTGCTACAATAACTTATAGCTTTGATATTTAATATTTAATAACCCAGATCTTAAAAGAATCCGAGATATAGCAATGTCATTATATATTGAAATATTATCCCTGTAAGTCATTTATATTTGCTAGTTGATAAGAATGTTCATCAACTGGATGGGCTCAACAGGAGCAACTTGATAAAAAACAATGCAGTTTTACAGGTGGTGGTGTGGAAATCTTTCTGTATCTGTTATCCAGTAAATCATAATTCACTTAAAAAGAACTTTGCAGTCTCAGTTTCAGTAATCATAAGAATATACCTCTTGATAGTTTTCTTTCATCTAATTTCCTAGCTTTTGGCTTCATGAACATTACAAATTCCATCTTTTCTTTCTTATAAGCCTGCTTCTGCCCCTTCCCCCCTTTCCTTTTTGTTTTAAAAAAAAAGCTTTCCTCAGTCTCCAATTTAGCAAGCCATCCTGCCTCTGTTCAGAGGAAAGGAGGCTTGTAAAAGAACACCTCCATCTGAAAATCCAGCCCCCAGTATTTTCGGGCACCTTTCTATTTGCCACTAAGTTTATAAGAGCCACAAGACGTGGTCTAAGTCCCACCCTGTTACTCACGCCACCAGCTGCAGAATCCAGTCTCAAAAAATACTTGTACAAGCTTATCATCCAAAGTGCAAAACTGCACCGTACAAAGGAAGAGAGAAAAAGGCTTCCAGCGGCCAGCCTGTTCTCATTTTCTCTTTCTCCTCTATAACCTGGACATAACTTTCACTCCATGCTTCCATTTTTGTGCTTGTAGTCATTTCTCTCCTTCTCTATGCCCCTTTCTTGGAGGATGGGGCCCATCAAATGGTTGGCTGTTTTGGGTAGCTACCACCTATTGTGGGCCACTGCCTTCCAAGACATAGATCTGATACAGGAGAGTGAGCTTGGCACAAACTTCAGTTCATATTTCAATGCATTGTGAGCGCAGCCTTTTAGAAAGGAAGGTGAAAGCACTTACTACATGGCATTGTCAGTTATTAGTGGGCTTGGGTCTGCAATGAGCACTAGGCCCCTGGCCACAGTGTCAGATGGTGTGAGCTGGCAGAGCTCCACTGACGTCAAAGCTTCTGCAGCCCCAAAATATGGCACAGAGGGGTATGTTTTCCCCTCTGTTTAAAGCTGGGGGAAGGCATATGAGCAGTTTATAGCCCTCTACAGTTATACATCTTTTCTGTTGGTTTTATAGTTCAGAAAAAAGCCTTCTGGAAGGACCATTTTTTCTTAAAGAACTAGGAGGAAAAAAAAAACCCCACAGTTTCAAGTATTTTATTAGGATTTGTAATTCCTCCTCCCATCTGGGCTCTATTTCTGAGAATACGCAGGAGTTCTGCAGCACTGCATGTTTCAAAGAGGAATAGAAGCAACCTTGTTCTGCAGGCACTGTTTCAACCATGGTTGAAGTAGGATAGCTAAAGTTACAAACACTGAAAAACTATAGCATTTATCCTCAGCAAAGAGGAAAACTTTCCAGTTTTGCCTAGGAATCCTTTGAATGGTCTTTCTAGTCATTCTTTCTCCTGTTGTCTAGTGTAAGAATCATGTGATGTCCCCACAGGAAAAATGTTGTTCAGGTTTGGGGCACAATGAAATGGTGGCTGGGCACAGGTACCCGGTGGAGCTATTGCTAGTGGAAAGGTCAGCTCCTTTCACAGACGGAACACTAGGCGTACAGGCAAAATGTTCCAGGCTTTATAAGACAGTTGTCAAGATAAGTTTGTAAGCTAAAAGCTAATGGCACTGCTTTTGTTTACACTGTGGGTACCTCTGAATAGTATCTTACAATTAAGGTCTTCCTCCATGATCTGAACTCACTGGAATTTCTGTGAAAGTTATTATGGTACCGAGTCTAAGTGAATGGGTCTGAGGCCAAGCTAATACAACCAGTGTCTCGCTACAGCTTGATTTCTTTGAGCATGGTGTCTTGGTAATTACAATCATATGCCTCTGAAACTCAAAGTATAAGTAAAAGAGTTTGATCGGTTGGCAAAATGTTGAATATATAAAAATCCAAACCTATAATGTTAGTACTGGGTACATGAAAAGTCAGATCTCTCACAAAGCCATGCTGTATCTCACCGGGGGAGTCATGGAAGGACACTGGCTTCTCTGCACATCTATGCCTGATAAATAGTGTCTTTGTTGATAATTTTTTAAATGTTTTCCATGATCTGAAGGTTGTGTGTAGGCCTTTGCCATCATCAGTCAGAACAGTTAAACAATGGTACTTGGCTATGGTCCTAATAAGCCACTTTCCTCCCTGGGAATATTGGGGTCCAGTGATGATCTGCATGTATGTGTATATATATTTGTATGTATATATTTTGTCTGTCCCCTGACATGTGTTCAGGATTTAATGAAGAAAATAATACTAAAGCTGTGTACAAAACTCCTTAATATTTCTACAAGCTAATTTGTTAAGCTGGTTTTTAGTCTCTGTTGGAAAGGACTGAAAGACTAGACTGTACCACAAAATACAGGCTGGTGGATTAGGAAATTATTGCATGAATGCAGACAAGGGGAGGGGGAGCATGTAAAGGAAACAACTCTCCCCTCCACAAAAAAACCCCTCAGTCACAACCTGCTAATCATATTCATCGTCACTGCAGTAGAAATATAATGACACGGGTCTTTGAGAGCAAGGCTTCCATAAAGCTGTCAAGATGTTTAATTATGTTCTTCTGTTGCATTTGACTGCCACAGACCTGCTAAGTAAAAAAAATGAAGTATGATTAGCAATACTCTTTTTGAACTGGAATACTGTACTGACTTTCCTGTCCTCTTGTTATCAGGGAAAACTTCCTAAGGACAAAAATTTCCATGTCTTTGTTGATTGCAAAATATATTCAATTTTACAAACAAGCTTCTTCCCAAAGGCTGCAGTTTCTGAACAAACCATCTGCTAAATCATTTTCTTTCCTGGCAAAAAGAGAGGCTGAGTGCCAGAATTTTTTCTGTGGTGTTTACCCATAAGTTATTAATACCTATCTGACACCCATAGACACTTTCAGCTTTTTTCTTTTTATTGAGTAAAACAATATTGTTGAGTTGTCTGACAATATAAAAAAAATGAGTGAGCATTGTTTCTGATCACCCCCACCGTACAGCTAACAATGCCAGCTTGTTTATTTATAAAGTTATCTGTTCCCTCGTCTTGAGTGCTTTATCCCATTGACTATACTTCCCTTGTCCTTTATTTGAGACATCTGCCTATGCTGGTCCTGGTATACATAATGACTTGAGAGACTTGAATAAAGAGAGCTTATATGGTGTAATAGGCATGTACAAATATCTTCTGGAGTTTAGACTCAGCAATGTCACAGTATGTTCCTAATGGTCTTTAAACCGCCTTGAAATCAAATGTCAATTCTGACTACTGCTGATGGGAAGTCACACATGGAAAAGCCAGTTATGGGGAAAAAAAAACCCAAAAAACCAAAACTAAAACAAAAAACCAGGTAACGATCCCAGCGAATGGCTATTAGTTCTCATGAATTTGCTGAGTCTGATAAAACTGTGTTTGAAATAGCAAAATCTTACTTGACAGGAGAATCGTCAGCATCTGACAAGAAATAATAAGGAAAGGTTTTTAGACTGAGTTTTGTAATTATCTGCTGACTTTTCCATGTTTAGTACATATATATTAGTAACAGCACTACAGCATTCAAATGAGAAGGCAAAAGGAAGGGTCTGTTGCGATAGGTCTGGCATGTGTTTAGGGCAACTTTACCCTCAAATTCCTTCAGAGAAAAGTTTAGGAGTACATCAGAGTATTTACCGTACTAAATGACAGTCAGAGGACAAAACCAATAAAGTCTCATCGGGCTTTATTTTCTTTGCTTTAAGAGCAGTTACGCCAGCTTCTGTTAATAGTTTCAATGGGGGAAGATAGTCCTATTGCTCTTTGAAACGCCTTGGCTAATTAATACTCTCCAGTACCTCTATTGACTAGGAGCTGTGGAGTCCCTGTTCTGGAATTTTGATTGGAATCTACTCATTTATGTTTTAATATTAACTTTATAGAAATCAAAGTTTATCTAAATACAGTATATTTTTAGAAATCCTACTAATTGATTCTTTTTGTTGGTAATTGAATCAGAGAACAGGGGCTCTTCTAGAACAGGATACATAACCTTCTGTCAGTTCTCTACTTGAATGTCCCTTTCAGTGTCTCAAAGACAGACAACACAGTTTTGACATGCTTGTTGGAGGATTTGAAGAGAGAAGTAACTTATTCACAGAAGAAGCTTTTATTATTTTGACTGCACCAAGTAAAACCAAAATCTTTTAGAACTAGCCCATTAAAATGTAGAGCTCAGAGTCTCAGTCCAAAGAGAGAGCCGCTATATTCAGAAGTTCTACAAAAATGGGTGACAATTACAGTTACATCAGAAAAACCTTGTTTTACTAATTACAGCTAGTCTGTGTGTTTTGAGTTTTGTGTGTTTGTTTTGGGTATGTGGGAGGTTGGTTTGGGGTTTTTTTTTTGGGGGGGGGGATGTTTCTTTGGTGGCGGTAGGAACCAGAGAAAGAGAGGTGAGCAAGGAAGATGGACGCCTGATCAAGCTGTCTGGAACTAGTTTTATTGCACAGAGGTAGTATAAATCATATGGTAAGGTACATTAGTTTGAAATGCAGCCCAAAATGCCCAGAAGCTCAGGATCCTGATTTACAGTACTCTATAAGCTGAAGACACTTTGCCAATTCTTTCATTTCTGTGGTGGGTCAGGAAATATTTAGTACTTTTCTTGAGAATATTGTAAAATCTCAGGCTTTTCTTAAAGTATGTTTAACACTGGCAGAAAAGAACTTTGCAACTCTGAGATTCAGAAAAATCATTATTCTTTAAATTCACAGAATGTGTGGGGAGGATCTGGCTCCTGATCTTTGTAGCAAGGAATGTTGCCTTCTGTGACCCTGAATTGCCACGACTGTTGTAGAAGTCAGATGGGTAATGCTTACCCAGCTATGGTAGATACACAGGAGTACTGAACAAAGTGAACCACTGGTGCTACAGAACTGGAAATTGAAATCAGTATGCCAAAACTGAAGCACTAGTATGATAGAGTGAATGGCACATGAGCATATGATTTATAAATTGTAATTTGGCATACTTTGAGGAAACATAATACATGTAAATGATGTCCACATTCTGAGATACTGATGCTGCAATGTAGATGGATGGTACAGTAGTTTTGGACTGCTCCAGTTTCTGCATAAACTTTCTCTATATATTTAACTGATTAACTCATCTTTATGGCTTGACAGGTGTTTTTTTTTCTCTTAACTGTCTTATGCATGTTTAGCAATAACTAGCTACAAGTCTGTGAACTGTCGTGCACAAATGAAATGGATAGTTTCCAAATATAATACATTTCTAGACTGGAGAAGGTTCCACCAAAAAAAGGGACAGTTGTTTGGTGTTTTCGTCTTTTATTACTCATTATTGTCATTATTTATTATTTATGAACTTATTACATTGATAGGACAGTATGAGGAGGATTATACTGGTACTTCTCACTGATGATTCCCAAGTTTTGTCATTGTATGTTAATAGCTTTCTTGTGACACCATTTTATCCTGCACAGTATGTTTAATGAAACCATCCCAAACTGTTTTACTGGGTTTTGTCCTGGTTTCGGCAGGGATAGAGTTAATTTCCTTTCTAGTAGCTGGTACAGTGCTGTGTTTTGGATTTAGGATGAGAACAAAGTTGATAAGGCACCGATGTTTTAGTTGTTGCTAGGTAATGCTTACACTAGCCAAGGACTTTTCAGCTTCCCATGCTCTACCGACTGAGAAGGCTGGAGGTGCACAAGAAGCTGGGAGGGGGCACAGCCAAACTGGCCAAAGGGACATTCCATACCATGTGACGTCATGCTCAGTACATAAACTGGGGAAAGCTGGCCGGGGGGGCCGCTGCTCGGGGACTGGCTGGGCATCGGTCGGTGGGTGGTGAGCAATTGTACTGTGCATCACTTGCTTTGTGTATTATTATTATTATCATCATATTATTATTATCATTTTATTTCAATTATTAAACTGTTTTTATCTCAACCCACGAGTTTTTCTAACTTGTGCTCTTCCAATTCTCTCCCCCATCCCACCGGGTGGGGGGGAGTGAGCGAGCGGCTGCGTGGTGCTTAGTTGCCGACTGAAATTAAACCACGACAGTCCTTTTTGGTACCCAACGTGGGGCACGAAGGGTTTGAGATAATAACAGATTAACCAGAGTGTATTAAGGAACTTATATCTGTTAGTAGTTGTGGGTCACAATGTTGGTTTCTCTGTTCTCAATATTGATTTGTATAACCTGCATCGCGCTCTTTTTCCTGCTGTACATGTTAAAGATTGGTGTTGGGTTTTGCAGTTTGCTGTGGTCTGCAGTGAATAGTAATGTCTCGCTTGTGAGGTTTGTTTTTAGAACATTGACCTTGACATTAGTGTGGTATGTAAACTTTGCAATGAAGCCGTTACTGTACCACGGAGACCATTTCGTGGAGACAACTAGCAATTGCAGTAACTTTTCTGAGAGTTTTTTTACGGAGGAAATACAGAATGGCAGCGTCACTACCTTCTTCTATGATGTTTCCTCCTTCATTACAGTAATTTTTCAGTATTTTGAACATCCTTGGGCAGTTAAGATACTTCTATTAATACTTCTTGGGAATATTGTTTCGGTTTTGTCTAAAGTTGGTAAGCAATTTAAGAATATCACCCAGAGATCTGCCCCAAGGCTGAATAATTATGAGTGGCAGGGTGTGTGGGACAAGATGGGCAAGTACCTAGGCCAATGGGCACCCCCAGTGTTTTGGAACTTCACCCCTGAGCAAGTGCAGAATCCTGAAAAGTTAGTAGAATATTTGGAAGAAGTATGCTGTCACCCTGGCAACTCCAGAGAGATGCAGATCACTGCAACGTGCTGGGGCCTGGCCCATGCCTACCGAGCCCTGTTCAACACCATTCAGTGCCCTCAAAGGGAAGAGAAGGTCTCTGGCTCTGACAGTAAAACAACATGCACTGCGGCCACTCAGACCCGGGCAACGCGCCCTGCGGCCACTCCGACCCCAGCGACACGCCGTGCAGCCACTCAGACCCCGGCAACAGGCCCTGCGGCCACTGAAACTCAGGCAACACGCACTACGGCCACTCCAACCCCGGCGACAGGCTCTGCGGCCACTCAGACCCCGGTGACATGCACTGCAGCCACTCAGACCCCGGCAACAGGCCCTGCGGCCACTCAGACCCCAGTGACATGCTTTGCGGCTACTCAGACCCCGGTGACAGGCCCTGCAGCCACTCCAACCCCGGCGACAGGCCCTGCGGCCACTCAGACCCCGGTGACATGCACTGCAGCCACTCAGACCCCGGCAACAGGCCCTGCGGCCACTCAGACCCCGGTGACATGCTTTGCGGCTACTCAGACCCCGGTGACAGGCCCTGCAGCCACTCCAACCCCGGCGACAGGCCCTGCGGCCACTCAGACTCCAGTGACATGCACTTGCACTGCGGCCACTCCAACCCCAGCAACAGGCCCTGTGGCTGAACCAAAGAACCAGCCTGTGCCGGTATCAGTCGCCCCTGTACACAAGAAGAAATTTTGGAAGCGGAAGTCGGCTCGTTTAGTAAGGGAGGAAGAAGCTTCTTCTAAAAGGGAAATGGAGGAAGAACTGTACGACTACCCTGGAGAAGAGCCATCACGAGAACGGGAGGAGGAGAGCCGGCCGCTGACCGGGGAGGAGGAAGAGGAAGAACTCATAAACGAGGCAGTGACCACCCGATCTCTATCCCTGAGTGAGCTGCGAGATATACGAAAAGATTTCAGCCGTCGTCCAGGTGAGCATATTGTCACCTGGCTGCTCCAATGCTGGGATAACGGGGCCAGTAGCCTGGAATTAGAGGGTAGGGAAGCCAAGCAGCTGGGATCCCTTTCAGGGAAGGGGGCATTGATAAAGCAATTGGAAAAGGGACACGTATCCTCAGCCTTTGGAGGCGACTCTTGTCAAGCATGAAGGAAAGGTATCCCTTTAAGGAAGATGTCATATGTCGCCCAAGCAAGTGGACCACCATGGAGAAGGGTATCCAGTTTCTGAGAGAATTAGCTGTGCTGGAGGTGATTTATGATGACCTGAACAATGAACAACTATCCAAAGATCCAGACGAAGTCAAGTGCACACGACCCATGTGGCGGAAGTTTATAAGGAGCTCACCATCGTCATACGCCAATTCATTGGCGGTGATAACCTGGAAAGATGGAGAGGAACAAACAGTGGATGAATTGGCTAGTCAACTCCGGCAATACGAGGAAAGTCTTTCTTCCTCCCTCGTCTCAGCTGTGGAGAAACTGTCCGAAAAACTGTCCCGGGAGATCCAGCAACTCAGAGAGGATAGGTCCTACTCCTCACCTGTACGGACCAGTATCTCGGCTATTAGAAGTAAGCGTTCTTTTGCTCGAGAGAGAGAATATAAAGGGTACGCACCACGGGGCACCCTATGGTTTTATCTGCGTGACCACAGAGAGGACATGAGTAAGTGGGATGGGAAACCTAATGCAGCCCTAGGGGCACGAGTACGCGAATTGCAAGGGAAAACAATCACAGAAAGAGGTTCTTCCAGGAAAATTGCTGCTCCAGCTTCCAGCGGGCAGTTCCCCAGAGAGAGTAGAAGGGCTGATCTTACTCTTGATCTTAATGAAGAAACTTCTGACTTGTACATACAAGAAATGAGAAATGAGTATTGTGATGAGGATTAGAGGGGTCCTGCCTCCAGCCAGGGGGAGGAAAGGGACAACCGGGTTTACTGGACTGTGTGGATTCGGTGGCCTGGCACATCAGACCCACAGAAGTATAAGGCTCTGGTAGACACCGGTGCACAGTGTACCCTAATGCTGTCAAGATATATAGGGGCAGAACCCATCTGTATTTCTGGGGTGACGGGGGGATCCCAACAGCTAACTGTATTGGAAGCCTAAGTGAGTCTAACTGGGAATGGGTGGCAGAAGCACCCCATTGTGACTGGCCCAGATGCTCCGTGCATCCTTGGCATAGACTACCTCAGGAGAGGGTATTTCAAGGACCCAAAAGGGTACCGGTGGGCTTTTGGTATAGCTGCCTTGGAGATGGAGGAAATTAAACAGCTGTCCACCTTGCCTGGTCTCTCAGAGGACCCCTCTGTTGTGGGGTTGCTGAAGGTCGAAGACCAACAAGTGCCAATCGCTACCACCACAGTGCACCGGCGGCAATATCGCACCAACCAAGACTCCCTGATTCCCATTCATGAGCTGATTCGTCGACTGGAGAGCCAAGGAGTGATCAGCAAGACTCGCTCACCCTTTAACAGTCCCATATGGCCAGTGCGGAAGTCTAATGGAGAGTGGAGACTAACAGTAGACTATCATGGCCTAAATGAAGTCACGCCACCGCTGAGTGCTGCTGTGCCAGACATGCTAGAACTTCAATACGAATTGGAATCAAAGGCAGCCAAGTGGTATGCCACAGTTGATATTGCTAATGCGTTTTTCTCAATCCCTTTGGCAGCGGAGTGCAGGCCACAATTTGCTTTCACTTGGAGGGGCGTTCAGTACACCTGGAACCGACTGCCCCAGGGGTGGAAACACAGCCCTACCATTTGCCATGGACTAATCCAGACTGCACTAGAACAGGGTGGAGCTCCAGAACACCTGCAATACATTGATGATATCATCATGTGGGGCAACACAGCAGGAGAAGTTTTTGAAAAAGGGAAGGAAATAGTCCAAATCCTGCTGAAGGCCGGTTTTGCCATAAAACAAAGTAAGGTCAAGGGACCTGCACAGGAGATCCAATTTTTAGGAATAAAATGGCAAGATGGACATCGTCAGATCCCAATGGATGTGATCAACAAAATAACAGCCATGTCTCCACCAACTAGCAAAAAGGAAACACAAGCTTTCTTAGGCATTGTGGGTTTTTGGAGAATGCATATTCCAAATTACAGTCTGATTGTAAACCCTCTCTATCAAGTGACCCGAAAGAAGAACGATTTCAAATGGGGCCCTGAACAACGACAAGCTTTTGAACAAATTAAATGGGAGATAGTTCATGCAGTAGCCCTGGGGCCAGTCCGGGCAGGGCAAGATGTAAAAAATGTGCTCTATACCGCAGCCGGGGAGAATGGCCCTACCTGGAGCCTCTGGCAGAAAGCACCAGGGGAGACTCAAGGTCGACCCCTAGGGTTTTGGAGTCGGGGATACAGAGGATCCGAGGCCCGCTATCCTCCAACTGAAAAAGAGATATTAGCAGCATGTGAAGGGGTTCGAGCTGCTTCAGAAGTGATCGGCACTGAAGCACAGCTCCTCCTGGCACCCCGACTGCCGGTGCTAGGCTGGATGTTCAGAGGGAGGGTCCCCTGTATGCATCATGCAACTGATGCTACATGGAGTAAGTGGGTCGCACTGATCACACAACGGGCTCGAATAGGAAACCCCAGTCGCCCAGGAATCCTGGAAGTGATCATGGATTGTCCAGAGGGCAAAGATTTTGGAATATTGCCAGAGGAGGAGGTAACGCGTGCTGAAGAGGCCCCAATGTATAATGAACTACCAGAAAATGAGAAGCAATATGCCCTGTTCACTGATGGGTCCTGTTGTCTTGTGGGAAAGCATCGGAGGTGGAAAGCTGCTGTATGGAGTCCTATGCGACAAGTTGTAGAAACTGCTGAAGGAGAAGGTGAATCGAGCCAATTTGCAGAAGTAAAGGCCATCCAGCTGGCTTTAGACATTGCTGACCGAGAAAAGTGGCCAGTGCTCTATCTCTATACTGACTCATGGATGGTGGCAAATGCCCTGTGGGGGTGGTTGCAGCAGTGGAAGCAGAGCAACTGGCAGCGCAGAGGCAAACCCATCTGGGCTGCCGCATTGTGGCAAGATATTGCTGCCTGGGTGGAGAACCTGGTTGTAAAAGTCCGTCACGTAGATGCTCACGTACCCAAGAGTCGGGCCACTGAAGAACATCAAAACAACCAGCAGGTGGATCAGGCTGCTAAGATTGAAGTGGCTCAGGTGGATCTGGACTGGCAACATAAGGGTGAGTTATTTCTAGCTCAGTGGGCCCATGACACCTCAGGTCACCAAGGAAGAGATGCAACATACAGATGGGCTCATGATCGAGGGGTGGACTTGACCAAGGACACTATAGCCCAGGTTATCCATGAATGCGAAACATGCGCTGCAATCAAGCAAGCCAAGCGGTTAAAGCCTTTTTGGTATGGAGGACGATGGCTGAAATATAAATATGGGGAGGCCTGGCAGATCGATTATATCACACTCCCACAAACCCGCCAAGGCAAGCGCCACGTGCTTACAATGGTGGAGGCAACCACCGGATGGCTGGAAACATATCCCGTGCCCCATGCCACCGCCCGGAACACTATCCTGGGCCTTGAAAAGCAAGTCCTATGGCGACATGGCACCCCAGAAAGAATTGAGTCAGACAATGGGACTCATTTCCGAAACAACCTCATAGACACCTGGGCCAAAGAGCATGGCATTGAGTGGGTGTATCACATCCCCTGTCATGCACCAGCTTCTGGGAAAATTGAATGATACGATGGACTGTTAAAGACTACACTGAGAGCAATGGGTGGCGGGACGTTCAAACATTGGGATACGCATTTAGCAAAGGCCACCTGGTTAGTCAACACGAGGGGATCTGCCAATCGAGCAGGCCCTGCCCAGTCAGAACTTTTACGTACTGTAGATGGGAATAAAGTCCCTGTAGTGCACATAAAAAATATGCTGGGGAAGACAGTCTGGGTTATTCCTGCCTCGGGCAGAGGCAGACCCATCCATGGGATTGCTTTTGCTCAAGGACCTGGGTGCACTTGGTGGATAATGCAGAAGGATTGGGAAGTCCGATGTGTACCTCAAGGGGATTTGATTTTGGGTGAGAATAGCCAATGATCTGAATTATGTGATGTTAAGTACTAACTATAGTTATAATAGTTATACTAATAATACACAGATATACTAATACTAATAATATTATATGCCATACTAATGTTATTACAATAAGAATCACCCAGACTAATGAAGAATAACTTCAGTGAAACCAAGCAAAGCACAGTGATGATGGTACCAGAACTGACTTCAACATGAAACAATCCAACACCACATACCATCTCCATTTTTCCTGCCCTGAAAGATTATTATGACAGATGGAGCCTGAAGTCATGGACTAAATGAACTCACCGAACATTTTAGAGGGATGGCCCACAGACGAAGGGAATGATATCTCTGTGTGTGTGTGTATATATGTATATATATATAAAAAAGGGGGTGGTGATTAATGAAAATGTACTGGAAAATATGAGACTTGAGCATGACGCAGATGGTATAGAATAAGGGGTGGATATTGTCCTGGTTTCGGCAGGGATAGAGTTAATTTCCTTTCTAGTAGCTGGTACAGTGTTTTGGATTTAGGATGAGAACAAAGTTGATAAGGCACCGATGTTTTAGTTGTTGCTAGGTAATGCTTACACTAGCCAAGGACTTTTCAGCTTCCCATGCTCTACCGACTGAGAAGGCTGGAGGTGCACAAGAAGCTGGGAGGGGGCACAGCCAAACTGGCCAAAGGGACATTCCATACCATGTGACGTCATGCTCAGTACATAAACTGGGGAAAGCTGGCTGGGGGGCCGCTGCTCGGGGACTGGCTGGGCATCGGTCGGCGGGTGGTGAGCAATTGTACTGTGCATCACTTGTTTTATGTATTATTATTATTATCATATTATTATTATCATTTTATTTCAATTATTAAACTGTTTTTATCTCAACCCACGAGTTTTTCTAACTTGTGCTCTTCCAATTCTCTCCCCCATCCCACCGGGTGGGGGGGAGTGAGCGAGCGGCTGCGTGGTGCTTAGTTGCCGACTGAAATTAAACCACGACAATCACCCATTCAAAGGATTAAAGGGTAGTGGGACTGTCATTTGAAATAAGGTGCAAAGTTGAATAAACTTCCTGGCTGTTGCTACAGACTCTGAGAAGTCAGAGGAGAAAGTTGTTGTACCAGATGTAGAAATTAGGCGGTGTTAGTGTGTAATGAGAGGTCAGTCACAGCTAAATTAGGAGCACCAAAACAGGCACAACTTGAGATACGTTGAAAGAGCCATCTGTAAAGGAAGAAGTGAGCCTGGACAGTGAGAGTTAGACTCTGAAATGACTCATGTGCTGACTGTTGCTTCAAGTTCAAGAATCTTCCAGTGTGGTGGTTGGATATGCATTCTTGAACTTATAATAACAGTTAGTTCATGAGCCTGACAAGGAACCAGAAAGGCAAGACGTGGCTGCGATTTCAGATAAGGCAGAATTGAAACTGTATTGGAGATGTTGAAGGGCAGATTTACAAATGTAGCAGGGGGTGAAAGAGGGAAGTATTGTTTAGAGTGATGTCAGTAGTGAAGCATGAGTTAATATATCTAGCAATAAATGCAGTACATTGTGCAGTATCCTAAAGGGACATACTACATACTCTGGAGGATGTGGATGAACTATCTACCCATTCTTGGCAAGCTCCACGTTTTGAAGTCCTACATACCAAGGTTACAAAACTGAACATTTAAAGAATGAGGCGTTTGGGAACTGAAACCAGAGCTGCATTATGCTGTAGATAAATATATTTGCAATCAAAGAGTCGAGCAAAATAAAGAAAAAAAAATAGAGTAGGCAGAGTTGGTTTCTCGTAATCTGGAGTCCCTGGCTCTTCCTTTTGTATTTCGAGGCAGTTACCCAAAGAAAATAGAGAAGTCACAGGACTACTGATTCAGTGGTAGCAGAGGTGTTTTACAAACTCAACTGGGGGGATGGGGTGTTGGTGTTTGGATTTTTTGGGGGAGTTTGGGGTTTCTTTTTTTGCTTCCAGCTGTACTGCAGGTTTGTGCAGGCCTTCAAACTCATCCTTTTCCATCTTCCTTCTCAGTAATATGAATAGATTTTTAGTACCAGCTTTTTAAAATGTTTCTTTCAGTAGCGCTCCTGACTCTTCAATCTGTCACTACCAGAAATTAGCGAGGGGGGAGGAGGTTATGCCCACACATACTCCTGATGCCATTTACCTCTTAATTTGCATGAATATTGCAATCCAAAAGGAGGATTTTCTTTGTTTTAAGAACAAGATATTTAGTCAGAGTTACCCATGTATCATACACTAATAAAACTGGTAAGAGGAGAAATGTCACAGTAAAGCATTTTAAGTAACGGACACTTCATGGAATATGGAAAATATCATCAGAAGTCAAAATAATTAGCCTTGAAAAACTGGCAACTGCTATTGCTACAAATACAGGTGCACCAAAGAGGTTAAAAAAGATGTCTCCATGGAGGTATTTAAAGGTATTTTAATACTTCTGTCACTACAGTAACTACAGACCACCCATGGGTGCAGCTGTAAAATGTGAACATGTGTGAGAAAAGAGCTAAATACGAAATATCTAGTCATAACACAAAAAACTTAAGCATCTTTCTTTTGCCAGGTATTTATTGTATAAAAAAGAAACATCCTTTAAAATATAGGGTCTGTATCCCTGTCAAACTTACAGGGACTTAAATTGGTGGTTCTGAGTGGGTTCTTTCCATTTCTTGTATTAGCCTCCAAGGGCAAGCTTTTAATGGAGTTTTGATCTCTCTTCTATTTGTCTGTAAGCAGCTTTGAGCCCTTGCACCAGCGTAGGCAGAGCTGGTCGATGGGTGCTGCTCAGGGACCTGTTCTAGACATGATGTCTGCATGAGCAAACCAGCATAGGAAAGGCAGATGTGCTGTAAAGCTTTGGCAGATAAACCATTGCTATGTCATGACGGTGTCTACTGGATTGAAAGTGGTTTAATGCATTGTTGCGTGCTGGTCTGAAGCCACTAAGGAAGGAAGCTAAACATCAGACTAAAAATAGGTTGATGAATCAAACTCTTCTTCTGGCTGTTAAGGAGATGTAGACCAGGATATCCCTGCAACTGCCTGGGGCAAAAGGAAAAAAAGCGTATGAGTGTGGCTTTACCATTTGTCATGGATGATGCTGTATCACCCCAGGTTTTCAAGGACAGTCCTGTAAGCCAACGTTACATGTAACAAAGGGATCGGTTACTGTGAAATTACAGGTTGAGCCTGCATTGCTAAACCAGAGACCAGTTTTCAAACATTCCCTTATAAATAAAATACTGCTGGCCAAGTCTGAAATAATGTAATTGGAGCTTCATATTGCAGTCAGAACAATGTCGTGGTTTAACCTCAGCAGGCAACTGAGCACCACACAGCCTGGTGGGATGGGGGAGAGAATCAGAAGAGTAAAAGTGAGGAAGCTCGTCTGTTGAAATAAGAACAGTTTAATAATTGAAATATAATAGTAATAATAATAATAAAAGAACATACAAAGCAAGTGATGCACGATGCAATTGCTCACCACCTGCCGACCGATGCCCAGCCAGTCCCCGAGCAGCGGCCCCCCCGGCCAGCTTTCCCCCAGTTTATAAACTGAGCATGACATCACATGGTATGGAATGTCCCTTTGGCCAGTTTGGGTCAGCTGTCCTGGCTGTGCCCCCTCCCAGCTTCTTGTGCACCTCCAGCCTTCTCAGTCGGTAGAGCATGGGAAGCTGAAAAGTCCTTGGCTAGTGTAAGCACTGCTCAGCAACAACTAAAACATCGGTGTGTTATCAACATTGTTCTCACCCTAAATCCAAAACACAGCACTGTACCAGCTACTAGGAAGAAAATTAACTCTATCCCAGCTGAAATCGGGACAAACAATCTGGACTTGGGCCAAGAGGTGAAACTGAACGTGCTTTAGTAAAACTGTGTGGATGATCCTATCGGGGAGGGACCCACCCTGGGCTTTGACAAGCACCCTCCAAGCTTAACCAAGTCAGCTAGTCTGAGGCCTTCTTGGTGGATACTGGTGAGAGGCTGCACCTCCAGCTACAGCAAACTCTTTCCATTCTAATCTTTTTCTGGCTGTTGCCTGCAGAGGACTGGACTGGGCTACACTATGAAGGTGACACACATCCTATTGGTCTTTTCCTACATACGACCAAACACACTGTCCCAATATCATGCCGTGCTACTGCAACATGGCACAGTTAGCTTGTGGTTGAAAAATAGCTGGGAGAAGCTAAACTTGAGCAAGGTGGCAATGACTCCAGTTAGCTGACAATAGCATTTGTAGATGCCCTTGTGATGAGACACCTTTGTAGGGGAGCTCAGCGGTACCTCACCATGAGGCCTTGTGAGTCTCGGAAGCTCTAAAGAGCACAGGAGTCTCCTCACCACCACGAACTTCCTGAGCACATCAAGCCCATCTTCTCCACTGTGCTGACTTACTATTTGGCACTGAATCAAGTTCAACTCCTCAGCCCTTCTATTCAGAGACCCGTGGCTTAGGCTCAGGCCTGCTAAAAGGCAGCTGACAGCTCTGTGGTTGACAACTTTCTCTTCAGACCTAATGGAACGTTCTTACGATCAAGATACAGGCCTGTGCCAGAGAGCAGACTTTCCAAAGGGGGCAGTGTAAGACCATGTTATAAACTTCACTAAGAGCCAGGGACCCTCACAGATATCATATCCTGCTCCAAGTGCAAAATACATCTCTTTGATCTTCGTTCCTCTAAGATAAACATGTAGCTGTGTGCAGTTTTTTCTTTTAATTTCCTACCAAAACAAAACACTTCACTGCAAATGCTTTTCCCCTTGAGGGACGAGAGTACTAATGACACATGAGAGATGTTAGTTATGGTTGCTTCGTACACTACTGGAAGCACTTGGGTGCTACGGAGATGTTTACGGCATGAGAAGTTTTAGAATAATGCAACTGGAGCTTACATTGGTATTTAAAGTTAATCACTGGCTTTCAGTTTTTTAGCCACTGAGCTGGCAAATACTTTCAAGCCATGCAAAGGGCAGATCTCAGGCAGGAAAATAAGTTATTTTTCTGCCCAAGATCAGTGCATTAGTAATAAGTGATTTATGTTCAAGGGAATTTGAAATCCAGCCCTTAACGGTGAGGTATGAGAAGTGCATGTGTGTGAAGGGGGAGAGAAAATTCAAAGAGCTACTGAGGGAAGCGAGTCTCTAATGTTCTCCCCTGGCCCACTTGCAGTGTTGATAAAGATGCTAATGGACCTCTATTGTGCATGTATCTATTTAGATAACCATAATGCAGGGAAAAAAGCATTAAGTTGAAGTGCTTCTTCTCCAGGGTATTTATTGAGCTGTTCTACAAAAGCCAAATCTGGGCTCCTAGCTTAAACACTGGCTTCAGATATTAATTCTAGATACTGCACGCGTGGCATGACCCTTGTCAGAGAGGAGCTTAGGGCCTGTAATTTTCACCTATTCTTACAGTCATCTGACAATACCTAGGTTTTAGTTTTATTTATTTTAGACTGGGTAAATGCAAACACAGGCAAGATCCTTAGCATCCCAAAGGGAAGTTCCCAACCTAGTCACAAGGTTCAGCAATTCTTATATACAACCTAGTCTGTACTGCATCTCTCTTTCCCAAAGCCTTGCAAAAGAAGATGGCTTAGCTACTAGCTAGCAGATTTGGACTGTCATTTGGGTTGAAGATGTATAGCACAAAGTTTTGCATGCCTCAGCAAGAACATCTGTTTGGCAGCTGCTTCTGGTTTCAAATCAAATACCACATCCTACCTCCCCACTGTTACTAAGAACTGCAGATGAGAAGAGTTAGCTGTGGCTTGCTTCCAGTTCTGTTGTGTGATCAGCTTACACACCAACGGGACAACTAGTAATGCAGAGAGCACTCACCAAGCTTGGCTTTTTAGCTGTCAGATAATCCACAACGTAAAACTCTAGAAGAAAACTGAGTATATGCAGAAAGTATTTTCAAGTGTGTTTGAACTGACTGTTCATTTTCATGTTTTGAGGAGATAAGACCTCATCATGGAAGAGACCCGAGCATTTCTCAAGTCCAATAAACATCGAAGCAGGTCTTTAAATGTCCTGTGAAGAATCTACCTGCTCCATATAGAATGATACAGTGTTTGTTGCTATTCTTATTTGTTCTTTGTAAGAAGAGCTATCTCTGTAAAATGGCATTGAAAAAAGGACTTGTTGCTGGGAGTATTTTGATTTTGACTTGTTACCACATCCAGAAGGGCTTACCACATGATCAAGGGATTTCCCAGATCCCAGCTTGTACCAGCTTGCAGGCAGCCCAGGCAAGAGCATCTCCCACCACTGCCAGCAGGGTTGTGCTGCTCCGGGGGCTGCTGGCTGTGCAGGGCAGGAACAAGCAGGGTGCTGAAGGCAATGTCACTGGGCCTCGACCACAAGTCAAGCTCAGCTCCCTCCTGCAGTGGAGCTATAGGATTGCTGAGTGCCATGGTTCCTCTTTGCTTCACTCCCACACGGCTCTGAGGTCTATCTGCATAGTTTGTGACTTAACGGCCATGTGAAGCTTTTGCTGTGCTGGCTGACACTGTCAGCAATGATGATCATCCTTCTGCAGTTTGCTGGTGTTGCTGTATTTTTATGCATGGAAATTGCATTTGGTATAACCTAACTCCTTTCTTTAAGTACCGTGTACCTAACCAGATCTTTGCCTGCCTAACACCAGGAACAAGGAGGAATGCAAGGCAGGGAGATGACTAGGGGATGGAAGATGGTTTAGAGAGAGAGGAGCTGGGATGAATTCCCGTCATATTCGCTATACGTGGGTATGAACCCCAGTGCTATTGGTGCATGGTTCCAGATACCTCTCAAATAGTAACGTATGAAAATGTAGCAATTACTGGCATTTACCACAGTTTGCTTGAAAAATACAATATTAAATGGTTTGCGCAATAATTTGGGAGTAAAGACTTTTTTTTAAAGAATAAGAGCTGATACAGCTGATTCGCCCAAAGACCAACTGAATAAAAAATTCCATTGTTCAGTTCTTTGGCTGTTGTAAGTAAGTGCTTGTTTGTCTAGCTGTTTGCGAACAGTTGTTTGTCCAGTAGCTTGAGTTCAGTTGCCTCAACAAGCCTTCTGGGTGCACAGCAGCTGCAGAAATGGGTAACAGGTAGCTGAATGCAGCTTCTTCCACCGATTTTGCTCAGCCTCTGACAGAAGTACTTGCTGTTAAAAGGAAACATCAGTTCAGAAAAGACAGGGGATACGAACAATGGGATTGGGTTTCAAACTACATGACATTAGGGTAAATGTTATCATTTTAAGTACTTTAAAACAGAGCTACCTCTGAAACCAATTAGCAAGGGCTTTTAATTGGTGGGGGCATCTTTTTAAGGACCTCTTCTTTAATCTTTTATGGTAATCAGGCTCTCATGTTTACAATTCAGCGGTGTTCTCCATACAAATAACTAGTTAAAATTCTTAATTAGATTATAGTGACTATAGGAAAAAGTTGTTCTAAAAGCAAAATTACAGACTATTATGACTAATGCTGTACAAATTAGCATGAAGTAGCTCAGACCGAATTATCCCTGAGAGTTTGCAATTAGGAGCCCCTGCTATTAATGCACTTGCTAAACTTTTACCAATTAATCATTACTTCCTCGAATAACAAGAACAAACTGAATGTTGTGAATATTGTGAGAATGATTAATTGCTAGTGGTAAATTGCTGACTAGCTCCATTATTACTTCTACCTTAAAGATTTTCAGAAATGTGTCTATCAGTTTTATGAATGCATAAATTACGCTAATGTACTCAGTATCAGTTGGATTGTTTTTGTCCTACTTAGCTGGTAGCATCTGTTCTCAAACTTATCTAAGTCTCAGAGACTTTCAGAGCATGAACTATGTAACAGTTATTTTTACCTTGATTTTTTTTCTCTTCTCTTTTTCCAAAATGGACCCTAAACTCAGGCTCCTAAATCCTAATGCTAGGAGACTAAATCAATGGCTTTATTAATTCTTTCAAGTATTGGGTATAGGGTAATTCCCATCATCTGAAAGCACTGACCTTTGACATTTGAAAAAATACTTAGTGTTGTTAACATCATTGCCTAAACTTATCTGTTTGTCCCAGCTTCATGGAACAGAATTGTCCTGCTTCTTTTTCAATACATACATTAATATTTGAGGGAGTATTATGCCACTGGTGTGTAACTAAAGTGGACATTTTAGTCTTTCATTTTTCAAGAAGCCTCTATTTCCATGGGTCTTAGACATTCTGAAAAGGTCAGTGAAGTAGAATACTAATTAATGGTTCAATAAATGATGTTATTTGAAGCCTTTTTCTTTACACTAACTGGGGGTTGGAGTAGATCTTAAATTCTGCCAATTCAGGAGTCCTTTTAGTCCTGTGTATTGCAGCTTTAATATAAATTGGAAAAATCTAAATTGGAGAACACGTCATTACAGCTGTTGAGTGAAATAACAGCAGATTGCTAAAATGCATGATACTATGTTACCAGATTCATAAGAAATATAGGAAAATCTGGAAATTATCAAGAGATACATGAAATGCTGTGAAATGGCTAGAATTGTTTATCTTGGCTGCTCTGAGATGAAGTCACTACATGGATGGAAAAAACCCTGAAGTGCAGCTTGTGAAAACTGCCAGAAATTAAGATTTCACAAAGTTGAAAAAAAAAGGTTGTAAATCAGCTAGCAAGGGAAGAAAAAAATAAAAAGCTAGATATTTTTGACATGCCTCAGAGATGTAAATGGAGAAGGCATGGGTGAAAGACTCCTCATTCCCAGGCCATCCGAGCTGTAAGGAAGAACCACTTTCTGATAACCCTTTAGCTTCCTAGAGAAAAATGTACTTGCAAATTAAATCTACAGTTTTTATTATATTGCTGATGAACAGGTAGCGCTAGTAAATATTGCTTAGATTACTTAATCCCTTATAGTGAAATAGAGACAACAGAGAAGCAGCAGAAAACATGTAGCTACCATTTAAAACTAACCTAGCACCTGAAATGTTCTCAAAGCTTTATGAACATAATAAATGAGATAATAATAGCCTTTGTCCTAAATGTTGCAATCGAGCCTTGATATGATGCCGCAGACATTCCTACTGAGAACTCTTGGTGAGACAAGCTTAGTGCCTTTCTACGAAGTGCCCCCTCATTTGGAGCACTGGGCTTCCAAGCAGAAGCCCAGCTGGAGACTGTGCTACTGCAGACAAGGATGGCAGGAAGGCAGGCAAGGGAAGTTATGCCTGCAGGGCCTTTCCAGGGAGTAAAAGCAGTCAATTCTGGACCACTTCTCTCTGGTTTTTTAGACCTTAACCTGGGTTGAAGAGGAAATTAAAAGTAATGAGGCATTTCTGTGCAGTTAATATCAAGGCAACAATTGACATCAGCCAGAAGCAGCCATGTCATCCAAAGCCATGTTCCTCTTCTCTAACGCTGTTCTGTCCAAACGTCCACGCATCTTCAGGATCTGTTGTATGAGAGTACCTTGCAGAGCAGGTCTGCTGTAATGAACTCCTTTGTGATTAATTCCTACAGTGCATAAAGTGACTATTTGTAGGCAAATATGATGCTTACATGAGGTGTTTATCATGTTTTGATAATACATATGCACAAGTTTCACTTATTTCATAATACAGTTATAGAAATTAATCTAAATTCAAATATTTTACCGAGAGCTTAGACTTGAGGCATGTGAACCATGGAGGTGCACACTGGAGCCCTGCAGGGGAAGCCTGGCAACCATCAGAACAGAGGTGGCCATGTAATGCATAAGCATAGTGAGGGGGTGACAAGCAACACCCTCAGGAAGTGCAATGAGAACAAAATGTTGGCACCATGAAATGCAATATTCATCAAAGATTCTCTTTGATTATTTCTTCTATGATTGATAAACTGACCAAAAGTGTAGTTTCAGCAAACAGCAATGAAAATTACAGAGCAGCTAATGATGATCATGCTCAGAAGTGTGAAGATTTTTGCTGTTTCTCTTGCTGATGTTTCCTTATCTCCCAGCTGAAAGGCCAGGTACTTCTTACAGATTAAGATTTTCTCCTTCTACACCTTACCAAATGTAAGACAAACTGAATTTGTGTTTTTAAATGAGCCATTTGTACAAGGTGGTTGTGTGCCTGTCCTCTCCTTTTCAGTAGCCTCAGGGTCTGTAAACTTGTTTTCTGCCTTTCTCTTCTTGTATTGACATCGCTCTTTCACTGCACAGCTTTAGCAAATGAAGCTGTTTTATGTATGATACAGTGCTGAAGCCTAAGAAGAATCCTCTTGGTTACTTTGATACACCCTGGATCCCACTCATATTTGCACAATGCTGCAAGTAATAAATAGCTTTGGTCGTGATGGGCGACTGTCACCGTAACTCTTACTCACCTGAAGCTGCTACCACACCATAGTGAAAGAAATGGGTGCTACTGGCTCTGCTCAAAAGAAGAAAAAAATCTGAAATCCTTGGGACAGATGCTGAACATAGCAGCACTGATTTTAAAGAAGCTGCAGTGATTAACATGAGTTGAGTATATAACCACATAAGGATACATAGGTCACCAGGGAGCTGACGTTTCAAACATTTCTGCTAGGCATTCGCTTTGGCAGTTTTGTTGGCCTAGTTGGGAGTGAAAAATGAGGAAAAATAAAGTGATTCAAGTGACCATGGTGTGGCACATGAGAGAAAACAAATAGGTATCTTAACAAATATTTCCCCAACAATTGTAATGCACGTTCACTTTGCTTTAGTTTTTAGACCAAAGAATGCAGCTGCTCTCACTTTACTAAGCTAATTCCCCACTTTCTGACTACTATAGGCTTCTCTTTCTAAACTGTGCTGCCATGTGGCTGCATTTGAGTTATGCTCATAGCTCATTTGGAATGAATAAATTGTAGTTGAGAGCTGGCCCCAAAATGCAGTACTAGAACGAGAGCTGTGCTTTGCTTTTTGTGTGTGTGTGTGATTCATATGCGGGGAAAAATCAACATAAATGTTGGTGGGCACATACCAAAAAATTAACTTTATGTGCCAATGCTTTTCTTGTTCAGTTCTGTTTCTACTGCTCTTGCAGCAAGTGGTGATAAGAGAGTTCTTGTATTTTCCCAACAGACAAAGGGCTCACCACTCTTGACGCTACAGCAGCACTTCCATTTCAAGTCATGACAGGAATGTAATCAGAATCAGAGGTAGTTATGGTCCTCAGCTAGCTGGCCGTACATTCAGATTAGAGCTAGTTGGCGTACGTTAGAACAGCCCCATCTGTATGCTAGACTGCTCCAACCCAATCTGCTGAGATGGATTGATCCAAACCATCAGGGGCTGAGAGCAAACTCTTCTGCCTGGTCAGAGAGCATCTGAGTATGAAGGAAAAATTGTTGTACTTCATTGATTTGTTAAGAATGTTCCTGATAGCTTGCAAACAATCAGGTATATGGAACCATTCATATATATATTAACATTTCGTGAATCTAACCTTTGGAATTCTTTCCAAAATTGCAGTGGTATTTGGATCAGTTTTAGACTTACACAAACAAGTCTGTTTGTTTTTTATCATTCTGTACCAAATAACTGTTAGCCCATTTTGACCAAATGTAATGGAATGATGTAGTCAGAGATCATCAAGTTTTTACATGTTTCACCAACCAGGAGAAAAGCTGTCACGTCACTTGTTAGATACCAGGGAAAGTTACAGAAAAGTAGGAAGAGCTACAACCGAAGTTTGCATATACCTTCCCCGATATTGAAGTCAATCAATTGCAACACACCAATCTTAAAGAAATCAGCCTGTTACCATGCTAGTGTTCCTTGGGGCTGAATAAATTGGTTTCATAATGCTACCCTTTCTGATCTTTTTCCTGTCATAACTTAATTGTCAAAGTTGTTTTTTACAGAATGTCTCTTGGAGATTGTCAATTGCTCGGTATTGCTATGTCTAAATTTGTGGGAATTTGAGGGGGTCTTTGAAATACTGGTGTAGTTGTTTAGGACACATTTCAAAGACTTCCATGGCACTGCAGAGACTGAAGTACATGACTTACTGTGTAAATGTAGCTCATGCTAATTGTCTGTGGACCTTAGTTTTAGAAATATATTGCATTTCCTGTTCCGAGAGATCAGTGTAGTCAATAAAAGGCTGGTTTCTTTGAATGTAGGAAGTAACTGAAATCCAAAATTGGGTATCATTATAATAGACATCTTAGGAACCCCACAGAACAAACGAGATCAGGTTATATGCACAGGCCTTGTTAGAGGTGACTGACTCTATTCCCTTCCTGAAAAAGTTGTTTTACTTGCACACATGCAGTGCTAAGTAATTGCCTTATATCATTAATCCGTTTTTCAGTACAAATTGGTCTCATTAAAATTGGCTAGTGAGAGTTAATATGGCACACTCTTCTAGAGAAATATGTTGCTGCATGCAAACAGGCAGTCTTAGATCTGCCTTTGCTCGCTGGCAAGGCAAAAATTGCAAGTACTCTGTTCCAGCAATAATAATTACACTGCATACCATGCAACAATATGTCATCACTTCTTACAGCAACATGGTAAGGCTCACTGATATTACCAGACCTCTGAAAATACTCTGGAAACGGTTAAATTTCACAAGGACAAACTCTATTCCACTGTACCCCTGCAAGTCATAAACAGCAAGAACGCTGTAATTTCTCAGGTGAGAGAGTTAAACTGTGGTGAGTGTCAGCATGATTTATAGATCTTGATTTGTTTAGGCAAAGGGCAGTGTGTCTTTGTGTCATGTACAGGTTGTGTATATCTGTAGAGACAATCAGTATTTGACTTTGCCCTGTATTCCTGAGTAACTCAGTGCTCAGTACTGTTTGCCTTTAGCAAACATTCTTCACTGTTTTGCATTAAGTATTTTCAGTGATTGATAGTTTTCTTGTTCAAGGATTGATAAATGCGAATCTGCTTTTCATCTTGGCCTAAAGGGACCCTTGATGGAGTGGAGCTTTTAGGGTTGTTTTTTCTATAAGCTTTGAAAAGAGACTGAAAGACTTGATGTTGAGTCACTGGGGAATGTGAGTTATAACGTGTGGCTCAGTCTATCACTCATTACGTAGCATAATCAACTAAGTGACCAGTTCTGATGGGAATAAAAATGCTGTCAGTTTTCTTGGGGAACATCAGTGGATGAATATCCTTCGACAGACTTCTAGCCAAACTCCAGTCTGAGAAACAAACTATGCTGTCTTTATGAGTGAAGAGCAAAATCATGGGAGGCTTGTAGAGAAGCAGTGCAAAAGAGAGCAGTGCAGAGAGGGCATCTGTGTGCAGATCGGTGCAATTATTTTGCCAGGTCTTCAGTGGTCGTGGTTTTTGAGGTCTTCGCTAAGAATAATGGTTTGAACTGTAGAAAAGCACATCTGCAAGGTTAGATACGTGTGAGATCTATGAGTCAAACCAATGGGGTCTGTCCCAACAGTATGTTACTGAGAAGGGAGCAATGAGGGAGGGCATACTGATACAGAGTGATTCCAGCACCAGCCTACAATGCACCCGAGCAGTAATTCTAGTTGTTGCCTCCTCGGCAAAAGGTGACTCCAAGCCTGACTGCTGCTTTTGTCCTCTAGCTGTGCCCTGCTGTGTTTGCCCGGATGGCTCTTGAGCTCCAGGCCCCCGTTGCCTGCCTCAGTGTTAGGCTGCTGTGTGAGGAAGGCATCCTGAGAGCAGGCCTGCAGCACCCCAGCTGTTCTCCTTGCAAGCCTCTGCTGCTCCTGGTCATGGTGGCCAGCACAGCCGTGCTGTGGACAGTCAGCTACTTCCAGAGACGGCTGGGGAAAAATAAGCAAGGAAAAACATGAGACAGACTTGTTTGAAGGTAAGGACAAGGAAGATAACTAAGGTCCTGCAGTCCCTTGCCCACAAGGAAAATTTAAGGTATATGAGTAAGTTTGGGGACTGTGAGCTTTTTATCTGTTGTGATATAGGGTTTAAAAGAGAATAACCTGTTTCTCAAAGCTCTGTGCCATGTATCTAGGGTATAGTTTTATGGACTTCTGTGAATTAAAAAAAAACACCACCGAACAATGACAAAACCACCAGGAAAAAAACTAAGTCTTAACATAGTTAAAAAACCCCTAAACAAAAAAAATGAAAAGGGGTTCGTATCTGTGCCCTAAAACTGAAATATGCAGGCCTTGGAACATCTGAATATAGTTTGGAAACAGTGCTCAACTTAAGAGGAAAAAATCAAATAAATAGATATTAAGGCTTAACATATAAGATGCTTATTTAAACAAAAACATCCAGGAAAATTTTAGCAATGAAAGTGTTAAGTGAAAGTGAAGAGAGAGCATTTAAAGGAAAAAAAAAATCCCTCATGAAGTTACCAGGATAAAAATCAAAACCTTCTGATGATCATATAGCTTTTGCATCATAAAAATGTAAATGAGGAGTGTTTATTACTAAGCCAATTTAAAGACTCAGCTGAACATTAAGTACACTGTTACACTAACAAAAGAAAGTTAGCCACATCACTGATGGAGAACAACTATAATTCTTCAGACTTAAGGTGGCAGCTTTGCCTAATACCTGTAACCTCTTCCTTCTGCTCTGATGGATTCTGCTTTCCCTGCTGGCCTAAGAAATGTCACGTCTCTTATTGTGAATCAGGAGGGAAAAAAGCAACCAGAGAGGTAAAAAAGTTGATTACACATATGAAACAAACAGTGAGTAATGTAGCTGCTGGTGACAGTAGCAAAGTCGGAATATAATGAAAGGCTTAGTTTCAATATCATGCAAATGATATAAAACATATAAACAACAGATCCCGAAATGAAAACATCTTGAAAGGGAGGTAGGCAGGGGTGGGGAGAGAGGGAAAGAAAGTGTGATATGTACTATACTAGCTTAAATGGAAATGTTCCCCAAACTGATTCTGTTTCCCTTGTTTGGCTCGTTCATTTTTTGTTTTTATTTTTCCTTTTGCCCTCATCCTTATTTTCTGCCTTAACTTTATGTTTGGAAGGAAGCAGCAGTCCTCAGCAGCCACACGGACTGCGGTTATTATTGTAGCACTGCGACTGCTTTCTTGAAAGAGAAAAGTGGCATATTAATGCAGGAGATGCTCTGGGCCAAAGGAACCATGGTTGTTGTGTGTGGGAATAGTGAATCGCAGCAGCTGAGCCAGAAAACTAATATACATGTGTTTCTCATTTCCCAGATGAAGGGACACCTTTTCAGGTACTACTTGAATGGCAGTGATTAAAGAGGATTTTCAGGTTAAATGCAAGTACTCCAGTTTCCTGTATACAATGGTGGATATGAATTTGTAGTGGGTATCTTGCCATCCATTAGATAGCAAACTTGCTTGCTATGGAAGGAAACAGCATCTTTTGAACCCTTTTAAGTTGTCAGATACATGTCATGAGATAAATAAAAGTTAAAGAAAAAAGTACTGATAGAAGTTATGGAAGAAATTATATACAATAGGCATCTCAAAAGATGTTTTTGTTTTGTATAGCAGTGGCATTTGAATTTCTCAAAAAGCAATTTCTTTAAAATATCAGGTCTGAAACACTTTTGGTACGGAATTTCAAAAATGCATCAAAATTTTGAAGTTTCACAGTGGATTCTCAGTTGGGGGACAGGGATTATTTATATATTTACTTGACATGAAACTAAGTGATAAGCTGTTTTTCATTGCAAGGATCAAATATTGTGATCAAGGAAAGGAAAACCACATTTGCATTAGAACTAAGTAGTAGCTGCTGTTATTGACTCTAAATCCAATACAAACAAAAATATTTCAACTATTATGTCTTAATGTAGCACTAGTAGGGGAGCATGTTATATTTGCTATTATTGGCAAGCTGTGAAATACCACTTATAGATCAATTTATGTTACTTTAAGCAAAATATTTCCAAGAGACACTTTTTAAAAATAATTTCATTCCGATGTGCTGCTTTTTCCTCCACAGCAATTTTTGCTAAGATATGTTTTTATGTTGGGGTGGGAAGGCAGACTTTGCTAAAAACAGCATTGCTAAGGACATGCTTTCATGCATGTACTCACATACATGCAAAATCTAATTGATTATTATCAGAAATAAGTCTAATACCACAGAAATCAGGGCAGCTATATAAGATGAAACTGGGAGGTGCCACCCAACCCTTAAGCCTGTGAACAGAATCAAAAAAGTAACACACGTGTGAAACAGACTCTGTGGGTTTACGGCAAGGATGGCCAACTTTTTGCACGCTTTGAGGTATCTTTTGTTCCCATGCAGGTAACGCGGGACTGGCCACACTGCGCTTTGCACATCCCAGCACCTGACCCAGTAACCTGATATTTCCTCTCCCTACCCTGACAGGGTGCTGAATTTATCCCCACACAGAGTGACAGCTCCTTTTTCTGTTTTTTGAGGGGTTTTTTTTGGGGGGGTGGTGGTGCAGGTGTTGTTGTTGTTGCCCTACCAACAGTTCAAGTCTGACAAAAGCTTCCATATAGGTCCACCACTTCTTGGCCATTCCTGATTTGAACCAGTGCAGTTCCAGTGATTTCAACTGACCTGTATCTTCCCATGCTCAGGCTGTGTCTCAAGACTCAAACAGGATGAATGTGGGTTGCCTAGTGTGCTACCATCACAACTTTTTCTGGAGACTGAAATTTTACTATATATAACACAGAAAAGTGGAATGGAAGTCCTGTTTCAGGACTTTTTTACTTCTTTTTTTTCACTGTAGCCTTTACCACTTTCCAGAGAAAAGAATTTAAAATGACCAGAATGAATCTTTTGAAACCTTTAATCAAAGTATTGGAATGAAAACAGGGAGCTTTAAAACTCAGAAGTCTTATCTGCAGGAGGCAGCTAATATCATCTGTTCTTTAAAAAAAAAAAAAAATTCATATCAAACTGTTGAAGCAAATTTTCTTTGGAAAGGAATTAAAGCAGAGTAAGAGCTTAGGGCCAAATGCACTTCTTTACATTCCTTGATTTTACAGAGAGGCAGGGCAGGTGCAAAGTAGCTGAATGATTACAGAAGATAAGAGCAGCAGTGGGTTCAGGTCTGTGGCCTGCCATTTCATCTCAAGATCCAGCAAAAGCCTCTTCTCGCTCCCTCACCTTTGATCTTCTAACAGGAACTAGGGAGCAGAGCTAGGGGTAAGGACACTAAGCAGCCAATTTCTCTTGCAGCCTTTAATTGCACAAGCAGCAGATCCTGTTCCCTCCAAACTCTGCAGGGCCATTTCAGTCCTGTGCCTTTGGAGGGGAGATGAGGAGGGATGGGGGCTGCTGTGGGAGGCCAGGCAGAGCCCTCTGGACAGCGAAATAAGCCAAGAAACACCAAGTCCTGCCAAATACGCAGAGTAAAATTGGGGCTGTGTGTATGCAGGATGAGAATATAGGCTAAAGTTACTGTAATGATCTTTGTCTCAAGATCATCAGTAGCAGATAAAACAGCTCATGGAAATATGATATTTAATCAAATACCCCAATACTTTTGGTTCAATGCAGTCTGTATTTGGGTAGGGAGCACCATGCTGAACTAGTTATCCTAAGCTTGTGTTTCATGCACTGCGGCTTAGGCAGGCTAGCAAATAGCTCAGTAACGCCACCTGAAATATCCTGGCATATATCTGACAGCTCATTGAAAGAATATCCTGTAAAATTGATGACCTGACTCCATTACTCAAGAATAAAATTGAGTTGGTGTAGTGAGGTAAACATTGGTGAGGGTGTTTGGATGCTGTTGCAGGAAATGAAATCCTCTGCATATATGGTAATATTTATTTTACATTTTGTGCATTTCAATAGGAAATAAGCTCATATTTATCTTCTCACTATAGCAAGAGGAATAGAGCTCCAGAGAAAGTACAGCAGCAGTCTCCAAAGGTTTTCATCTTAAAAAGCTGTATCCCTGAATCCCTGTTGCCTTGTCTTACACTTATGCTTCTGCATAGGATGGAGAGGGCAAAAGCCCTTTGAGATGCCCCGTCTGCTTCAGGCTTACTTGCTGCTGTATTGTTGTGGGGAAAAAGTGGGGGAAGCAAGAGTGTTCTTGCTGAATAAGGAGCAAGAGCTCACTCCTCCTCGTTTTTAGCAGTGGAGGCTCACCCTGGAGGCTACAGCACCTCCTGGTGCTGTAGTGCAGGCACCAGCTTCAGGAGGGTGGGCTGGGAAGGGAGCTCTGCTGTGGCGGATGAGCACAGACAGTATTTCAGTGCCTTGAACCATGCCACACATTGCTATTCTTATGGAGGTTTACTACCCCGGTGGCACTGATGTTGCCTTGGTCAAGTTCTGTGCCCCACGTCTCCAGTGTGGATTGACCCAACACTGAGATTTCTTTTTGTCTTTAGGGAGCTTTCAGCAGCCAGCTCATTTGCCACACTCCAACAACAACAAAACACAACTAAAAAAACTAGACTTCATAAATTATTTCTGCACTTAGCTGGAATAACTGACCCTCCTGAGTCTCCTCAGATGTTTGGCCAATAGGACTTTTCTGGCTGCATCTTCAATGTCATCAGAAATAAAAGTACATAATATATCACTCAGGGACATAGACATCAGGTAAACTTGTGACGGTTCTGGACATCTTTGGATACATGAATTAAATTGATGTTAGTTCTCACTTACTAATCAATCTAAATAACACAATAATACAGAAACAGGAGGAAAAAAACCCCAACTTCTGTAATTTATTTTCTTCATTTACACCTTAGGATCATCTTTCTGCATTAGAAATTAATATAATCTTCAAATACCTGTCTTGATCTGGTCCTGCTAAGTGAATAGCAAATCGTAAGCTGGAATGGAATATAAGACTTGCTCTATGTCTTATCTTGAACTCATTCATATACTGCTCTTTATTCCTCATTCATAGGACCATAGTGCCCAGGACCTGAAATCTTTTCCCCAGCGAAACACGGTTATCCTGTAGAGCAAGCTGTGCTTGAGAAAAGTTTGCAAGTTTGGACCGTAAAAGGGAAAGCAAATAGTGGAATGGAAAATGTTTATAGAGATAATTGGGTAATACATATTTGTCAGATATGTTAGAGTTGAGTGACTTTTTTTTTCTCCTTACTGTAACACTCAAAAATGTGATAGCAGAGAAATTATCTTATCCTATTTCTTTTTTCCTAGCTTAATAGTTGTTTGGGCTCCACAATTTAAAAAATACTTTCTCTCAGAAAGCACTTATCTAACATATGGGCATCATAGCTGCAGTGACTGAATGCTTCATAAGCATAAATTGACTTTATTTTCACAATAGCAGCACCCTGAGCTGAGAAAGTTTTCAACCCTGCTAAATAGGTGGGGAAGAGGGAGAGAGAGGAAATGAAGTGTCTTGCTTATTTTTCTCAGCTACCCATTGCTGAGAAGCCAGTCTTTCCTTCCCTTGTCTATAAAGTGGCTGGGATTTTCATAAATGCCAGGAGGATCTTTCCTTTCCTGTCTATATGGTGGGGGAAGCTATGACAGGCCATCAGGGATGTGGAACACAAAGCCGCCAGTTCACCGCCATTGCTTTAAAAAGTGAATATTAAGCCTGGTGACAGTATGGGCAAATGGGGCTCTAAAGTATCTGGCCTTTGAGGCTCAGATTGAAACTGGGAACATTCCAGTTTAACCCAGGTTTAGTGTTATAATCAAGTAGAGAACAGGAGCTAAGGCAAAAGAGATGTAGCTCGTGCTCTTTCTTCTCTCCCAGCAGCACCTGCTGGCCAGTATTATTCTTCTAACATTTTTTAGTCTACCCATTATATTAAAAACACACCTTAGACTCTACATCAGAAACCTTACCTGGTGGTTTAGCAACCTCCATCGTAAGCATGAGAGAGTGAGGCATCTTGTCCTGGCCACGTGGAAGTGCACAGAACCCAGGTGCATGTCCCAGTCGCTCTTAGCCAAAATGCTGATGTATGTGTTGCACCCAAGGACACATCTGCAGAAATGAAACGGCGCAAGTGGAATGTGTTCTGCATGCTATTGAAATTGTTACTGAGCTCCTTTTAGCTTCCAAAGCAAAGAATCTGGCCAACAGCCTTCATGTTACCATTTTAAACAATCCACCACAAGAGGTGGATCACCAGCTAGAGTTTCTCCTTGTGGCTAGTGGACAGAGAGTATTTGACTCTACAGCCAGTGTTTTTATATTATGTCTTTTCTGTATAAAAATGTGAGTACTCAGCACCAAATAGCTGTAATTAAGCATTTTAATATTTTTTTCCTGAAAGCTCTAAAGTATATTAATATTTATCCAAAATGTCTTATAAGTGGGTTATACATTTGTTTCTGTTATGCTAACAACAAATACTTGATTTCTTTAGGCCTCTCTCTTCAACTTTTCTTTTCTCTTCATAGCAGTTCCTAAACATAATGCAACTCTGTTTTCCAACCCGCCTGTAACCATGGCTTTAATTTTTTGTTTCCTTTGCTAGTGAAAAAAAAAAAAAAAAAATCAATTTTATCAAGCTACTAGTAAAGAACAGAGAGCATTTACTGTAATTAGGACATTGCATTACAGAATTGATCTAAAGAATCCTGTTAAATGTCATTGCTCTTAGCAAAGAAACTGCAGAAGTTGAAATGGAAACGGAATTTTGAAAAGGAGAGTTAAGTAATTTATTTAGCTGTTCAATCATGCTCACTGATCTACTCATGAGCTGTGTTTTAATTTAACAACTTGGGCTTTCTTCCTGCAGTAAAAGATTAGGAGAAATCTTTGATGTAAACCAGGTAATTCTATGCTTGCCTGCTCTTTGTTTAGCAGCTGTTATGCCACCCTCCATTCCTTTCGGCAGTTGGCACAATGCAGGTAATGCCGAGGTGCGTGATGACAAATACCTTCATTGTCTCATTTCCTATTGATTTCATATGCCAGATTCTTCAAACCACTACAGAGTAAACCCAGCGCTGATTAGAGTCTAATTCTCAATCCTTTTCAAGTTTATTTTTAAGGGATATAAACTTCCTTCAGAATAAGTCCAGTCCTTCAGTCTTATCTATATGGATGTAACCTGTATCATTAATTCATTGGAACTAGGTGTCTATCCTCTTGGACATAAGAACTGCCACTGATTGGATTGCAAAATTGGAGCCTCAATAAGAACCCCTGTATTCTGCGGAGAGGAAATATCATATGATGAAGATCTGCTCATATATAGCACCATTTGGGAATTAATCTTGCAATCAAATTGAATACAGGATTAGCTCTGAAACCCCCTTCTTATATCTGACACACATTACACTAACCTACATTTCTAAGAGCCAGGCGGCTCCTTCAGGAAAGCCATTGTTCAGTTGCTGAGTTGGGAAATACACAATGGTAAAGGCTTGGCCCTGGCTCCTTCTTTCCTTGCCTCAGAACTGGTGAGAGCAAACCTGGCCTGCACTCAAGACAGAAATGATTACATAGTTCATGGAATCATTCAGATAAATTTTATTCTGCTTACTTGTTCACCATGCCTGCCCTAGGCTTACTTGAATTCCTCACACCTTGGCTGTACGTGTGAAACCCCTCATTCTGCAGAGAGGAATTTGACCTTCTGTTCTTACTTTCCTCCATGAGTAAGATTATATCCTCTTGTTAGCAAGCTGTGTAGCCACATAAGAGCCCCTGAGCAATGTACAATGTGGAGGTGGTGATTTTGTTTAAAGTATTTTATTTTTTCATCCCTTATAGAAACATTTCCTTAGATGCCGAACTGTCTGTATTTTATAACATAAAAATCAAATGCAGGTTGGGTTGTGAAGGAACTTATCCCTGTAGACACAGAGTATAATACTGAATATATCAACTGTATCTCTCCTCAATATGTGCAGAATTTTGAAAGAAAAGGATCAAGCAGTTCTTTAAAGTTCAGATCCTGAAATCGATAAATTTTCATCTGCCTCCATCTGCCCTCCCCCACCTGCTATCTAATGATCTCTAAATATCTTTAGACAGAGAAATGCATTGTAGTATTTTGGACTGACCTGGTTTGAGGATAAAGTACACTCTGCAGAAGAAACAGGAAAAGAAAGTGAAAAGAACACAAAGGCAAACATTCAGGGGTGATCAAACATGCCGTATTTGTAGACAGACAGGATGTCAGGGTGAAATAGATTATGAAAGCATTAAGATCTGGCAATTGAAAGTAAAGAGTGCTTTTGATAGTTAAACATTGAAACTTTATTGAAAAGGGGTTGGGGTTGTAATGAAAACAACATCTGGCTGTGATTGCTAAAACTTGATTACAAGAAGGAAAACTGAATGATGTTATCTCACACCAACATAAAAAAATCCTTGAAAAAATGGACATTAAAAAGGAAAGTTAGACAGATGTAGCAAAGCAACAGATGCTGGAGATGGACAAGCTTTCCCCGGGGACACGTTGCCAAGGAAAAATAAGAGCCTTATTCTGATTGCCTGCTGCTACAAATCAGCATTAGCTCCACTGAAGTCAAACTACTTGTGCCAGTGCAAAACTGGCATAAGATCAGAATCAGGTATTGAAAGCAAAGCAAAGTGATAGAATATGGCAAATTTCTATCAAGAATCTAATTAGTTTGGCATTATTGTCACGTGTAGCTGAGTTTGTAACCAGGTTTATTTTTTATGATTGATGAACATACTCAAATATTGGCAGCATGGTCAAATATTCCACCAGGTGAAACACCCAGAGAACTATTCTAGACATACAAAGCAGAGAAAAGGGTAGGCACAGATTCCTCCTGTTGTATAGTATCTTGGTGAGAGAAAATCGGTGCTTACCTATTCTCAGGCATATTTGGGGGTAAGATGGGGGCAGAAGGAAGATGACTCGATCCTGCCGTGCTCCTCATCTTCTCGAAGGCTCCTCAGCAATAGTTTCCAGTGATGGAGGGTGGGTGTTCCCCAAACCAGGATTGCCTGGCTTTGGCAAATACCAAGATCCCCAGCTCTGGAGCGTTCTCCAGGCTCTGCAGCCCAACGTGCTCATGCCTCCAGGCTGGAGGTGCACAGGCTCACGGCAGAGCCATCAGTCAGGTTCTGGGTGTGCTGCTCGGACTAGAAAACAGGCATACCAGTTTCCTGCTGCTATAAGCAGTTATAGAACTGATGCTAGTATCTGCTTTGCTGAGCTTCCCCCAGTGTGAGGAACTCCTCATGTGTGTGAGTTTCATCCCCAGCTGAGTTAAAATAAATAAACAAGTAAATAAAGCCTGCAAACAAGAAAACGTGCTTTCCGGCCAGCCTCCCATACTACATTTTTCTAAACAGTTCTTTCATTTTATAGGCAGTTTTTATTTTTCACTCTAAACTGTGACCGTGTGTTACGGCAAAACAGTTTCTTAACATCTTTCTTAACTTGCTCTAAAGAGTATGGGTGGGGGCCGCTGTGTGCTGGTGAATAATCCCTTATCCTCTAGATCACAGACAAACACTGGCTGCGAGACAAAGAATTAGAAGTGAGTGTGAGCAGACTTATAAAGCTGTGGTAGGGAAAGGGGGATATGACAAAATTAGGAAGGGACAATGTATTGGAAAATCAAAATGGATTTTCAAAATAATCTTTTAAGAGGCTGTTGGTAATGAAAATGTTTTAACAGTGTTTTGGTTTTATGTGACACAAAAAAAGAATATGCTCATAGCACTCTGATGCAATTCAGAGAAAGAGGGCAGGAATGGAAATGGTTGGGAGAAGGTTGATATTTAGAGGAGAATTTGCATGGTCTGCTTTATACAGCTATCTTGCATTGGTAAAACTGAAATCAGGAACACATACACACACCATTTCAGAGCAATTATTGTGTCTTCTCTCCTATGGTTTTGCTGGAAAACCATAAGGACCCTAGAGAGACTAGCTCTCCAGCACGAGCGCAGAAAGTTAGCTGCCCCAAGCAGTGACAGTACCCTATTAGTGCTGCCCCACAAGCACAGGGTAGCAGCACAGAATATAATTCCATTCAATTTTATCTGCTCTCAAAGAAAACACAAGATTAAATAAGTCTCGCCACTGCTAACTGTTGGCTAACAGAAGAAAGGATGAATGCTCTGCCTCCCTTTCTCATCAGGCAGTTAACTGCATGCTTCCTTTGCCAACTCTATGTACTTTGTGCTTCAGCAAATTTCTTTAAGCTGACAGGAATAGAAGTAATGCGTCTCATCAATCGGGCTTTCATCCTGTTTCATCAAACTTCTTAAGCTTTTTTCCCCCGGCTTTCTGATTTGTTTCTGAATCTTCTCTCTCTTCCTCTTAGACTTCCTCCAAAGAGCGTGTTGTACAGTGGTTTCCTTCTACAGAAACTAGATTTATGGGATTTATAGCATGGGGGGATCTGCTTTATAGTGACCGTTAGCCCTTGGGTATCAACATATGCTTTCTATGCTAAGGAAAAAGAAAATCTATTCACTTTTTGTATTGTGTGCTATTGTTCAAAGTGTGGTATCAAGATCAAGGGGGTCACTAAACTGAAAGCTATCACATAGTAGTGCTTTCTTGCTTTACAGACAGAATAATTTCCAAACAGATTATTGGCCCTGTCAAGAAATAGCAAAAGTGTGCACAAAACCTTAGTAAAAGATTCTCTTCAGGAAACTAGTATCGTCCAAGCAGTTCTGAGGTTTTAGGTGGTAAGGTAATGGTATCAAAATGGCCAAGTGTAGGTAGCCCAGTGTGTGCTCTCCCCACCGCCCAAGCTGATGCCGAAGCAAACGCCAATCTGGAAATCATAGATGGGCTTCCTCTCCATGGCCCTGATACCAAGCTGGCACAACTGCCTGGAATTGGCTTGCATCCAGCTGACTTGAAGTGCAGCCAGAACTGCCTGTTTCCATAGATCTACTTTTACACGGTCTTACAGTTGCTCTGTGATGGAAATAGGCCATTTGATAGCAAATATTATTCATACAATGCTATTTCGAGTCTGCGTATTCTTTCTGACATTGCATGTTGCCTAATCATTTTCGTGGCATTTACAGAGAACTCCTTTTCTCTTTAACCATATATCAAAGGTACCTGCTTCTGACGAATTGAATTCATGGCTCACTTTGACTTCATAGGACTCTAAAGAAATGGTGGCTGCTCTTGAAGCATAATTTCAGTATTTAGTTGCAATTCCAGTTTATTACAGCTGGTGTCAGTCATAAATTCTCTCAGAATTCCATCCCTAAGTGGAAAGCTCATCAAATTACTGATTTCCATTTGCTATGTTTAGTGTTTGCATCTAAAACAGTTTAGAACCTTGTAAATTGGTTCTAAGCAAAAATTCAGCTTCATTTCATCAGGTTTGAAACATGGAAAATGAGTCTTGTAAGACCTGTAATACATTGTCACCCAATGTTTGGAAGCAGTTTGTCACTTCTTGCTTGTCTTCTGTGTCATGTACTTGAGGTCTCGTCTCTTTCAGAAAGTCAGCATTTTCTGTCTGCCTGCAATCATAGGGACTTCTTTTTTATATGAGGGTAGTGATGGATAGCATGTCAGATTGCATTTGATATTGCAGATTGCAAGGTTATCATTGGGGAATTTACCTGCGTGATGATCTAATTATTATTTAAAAAATTATTTCTTAAAACTTACCTTTAGTGGCAAAGGTCACCCCTTTTATTTCTGAGCAGTGTCTAAAATAATGGATCCTTGAGCTGGACTGGAGTGTCTTGCTTATATTTAAACATTAGTTGATAATAATTTTATGCATCATGTAAATCTTTACATAATGAAGTGCTTTGGCATTCATCTCATGCAGTTATATTTGCTTTTTGATGACAAACTAAACTGTCACCGGTGTGTGTAGCATTCCAAGTGCCCTCTACCATTCCAGCCTGATTTGCTTTGAACCTGTGTGGTTGTATTTTAAATCAGGAATATAATATTAATTATATTATTAATATATATTAATATATTAATATATATAATATATATAATTAATATATATACAATATATAATATTATATATTATATATATTATATATTATATTATATATATAATATATATTATATATAATATATATAATTAGTATATATTATTAATATATATTAATTAATTAATTATTGGAAATACCAACTTCTGAATACTTAACCCTTCCCAACTCGAATACCTGTGGGTTAAGTGTGGTTTTGATGTAAAGAAGTGCTACTTTCCTACTGTCTCTCAAAGGACTTGCTCCCTGTTATTCCACAACTGATTTTGACCCTCAGTTTGCAAGTCCCCACTCTTCTTTCCTTCTCATATGCAATGATCTGTGACAATAGAAATAAAGTTCAACCTTGTTTTGTCTTGCTAACAGCATGTGGTTAGAATATCATACTGCCATTTCAGTAATATTTTTACACTTGTCCCCTACTGTCTTGGCTGGTTGCCAGCACGGTGATTTATGCTTTGTTTGTCTCCAGATGCGATTATTGCTTTTCTTTCTTGGATGGGCTATCTGAATGAGTTCTTCACAGATTAAAATGCTGGAGCTCTGAAGTCAGGGACTTGTTTAAACTAATTTTCAGTGAAAATGAGCATAAAAATTCCTAAAGGAACAGAAAACACCTGGACAAAATTTTTATTTCAGTAAAAATTTTGAAACTAAATTATCTTGGCTTTAAATAATGATGTAAGCTAGTAGAGATTCAAAATATGTAACCTCATCTTTTTAAATGCAGCCCTGGGCTGTATTTGCTACTCAAGGGAAACTTTTCTATGACACTTAGTACGTTTAGTAAAAACTCACACCTTTATGGTGAAAAGACAGCTTAAACAGAACATTTTTATAAGCCTTTCATTTCTTTCTTCTTTCACTTTGAAAATTACTTTAATGCCCACTTTAAGATATGTTGAACTTCAGGGAAGTTAGACTTTTATATTCCTAATCAGTGCTGCATTGAGTGCTTAACCTTATAAATATCTTCTGTTTCAAGTAAGACTCCCTTTTCCCCCAACCTTCCCCAAGTATCTGTGGACAATAGTTGACCTAAACAAGTTCAGATCAGGCATGTTGGAGGTGAACACAGAACTAATCATGCTTTAGTGACCAAAGCAAAGAATTTTGAATAAAAAACCCCTATTAGTTTTTATCCTTCTACAAAGCAACTCCCCCAATATACATGCTCCTGAGTTTCTTGGTTTTAAATGTGTATTGTCTCTGACTTCGGTATGAATGATATACTAGCATAGTTTTCCATAAGATGTAACAAGAAATGCATTATTAATTTGGAATACATATGAATATCTTTAGAGGAAATGACTTGGATTCAGACATCTGGAAAATGAAAGCATTATGTATTGACCTAGCGTAATTTGCTATGATGCTAGTAATTTCCTATTCATTTGTCTTGGTACCAGTGAAAAGAGTATTGTATTTAAAAACAGAACTGCTTGTACTATATTATTTAGAACAGTACTCCAAAACCAGAAATGACTAAGGAGAACCACCGCAGCTTATCTAATCAAGCAAGACACATTTCAGTTCTGTTGCCTTTAAGCGTACAGGGTCAACACGTATTCATTTGCGAAGGCATCTTCACTTCTGTAGCAACAGGAGGCAGATCACCTGTGTAAACTGATACCAGTTAATGCAAAAATGCCCCACCAGCTGCAAGAAATCGGTGCTTTTTACAGAGTAACTGTACCAGTTAGCCTCTGAAAGTCCCAGACCCAAGGGAAAAAAGGACTTTTTAAAATTAAATGACTAACTGAAGAAAAACATGAAATAGCAATGTGCATGTCTAGCATGCAATTCTTTTTATTAACAGCAGAACTGTGCGCTGCTTGTTCTTTAGAATCTGTTTGCGCTACCTTCAATTACTTGCCGAGAGCTGCTCAGATCCGGCCTCCATGTCGTTGTTTGTATTGCACAGAAACATGAATCAAGCCTGTCAGTCTTTTGATGTGTATGCCAAGTCAACAGTGCGGTCATTGTAAGTACTTATCAAAAACCCCTCCGTGTTTTCTACCAATGAGGAGAGAACAATTTTTGCCCCTTTGCTTCTTTTTATCACTCTGTGGAAGATTCCTTCAAAAGCGACATAATTGTCAGCTGGAAAAAATAATCTTGTCAGGTGTTGTTCTTAAGTATAGATTTTGAGTTTTATGAAGTTTACATTTTATTTTTCAATTCAGGACATAATGTCTCAAAAAGCATAAAGTAAATATTAGAGCTAGCATTGCATTTTTATGTTTTCTTACTTTGGCAGTTACCTTATAAAATTCCTCTACTTGTAAGGAATCAGATCTAGCAATAGTCCTTCCAGAAAGCAGAGGTTTGGACCGGTAGACGTTTACTGAATCCCAAAATACGGTTAAATACAAGCTATCCTAATCTCTTTATGGGAGAATATTAAGCTGACATTGTCAGTTTAATTTCATCAAAGCAATAAATGTCCTGTTGCCCCAGGGACTCTAGGAAAAGGTATTTTGAGTTTTGGTCACTATGCCAGGCATAATAGTCTCTTTTCTTCTGAATCAGTGTTATGGTCTTAAAATAGGAAAAGCAGCAGCATACAGAAAATAATGTATCAAGAAACCCATACGCTTTAATTTGGGTTCTCTGCAATGGACAAAAGCTCTGAGACAAGATACAACTCTCGTAAAATTCCAGCACTGGAAATCAGGAGGTCTTTGTTTCTGTACCTAATATTGTTAATCTGGCAGCTTTCATTAGACCCACAGGTTTGGTTCTGCACTCCTACAAGTTCAAAGCGGTCCTAATTGAATAGTTGATGCCGATGTCACAGTTTAAGACCAAACGACAGTGCAGAGACTAAATAGATTCGGATACCAAAACAGTTCATAGATATATACAGTTTTTGGAATTACACATCTTCCCTGTTCTGTGGAAAAGGTGGCACAGTCCAGGAGAGAAATCAACGGGTTAGCTTAATCGTTCCAGCCACGCCACATGTCCTTCTTTAGCTATGACCATCCTCTTCCTCGCAGGCGGCCCTGGAGATGGAAGAGATGGTCCCAAGACCTGTTGCAGGGCCATGGGTCCCTGGCTTCCCTCTGTGCAGGTCTCCAGGCACTGTCAGTAACAGCATCAGGCAGAGAGTAACTGATTCTCGGCTGGCTCGTTCTTGCACTCAGTGCCTGAGAACTGGCTCAGTGTTGCTGGTGCTCACAATCTGCTCCTCTCAAAGGTTACCCACCGTAAGTGACTTCTCCAAACTTATATCTAAATTACTCCCTTATGCTATAGGGTTAGCCTGCTACAGCAGGTTATTCTCTTTAAAACAGGTCTGCAGTGAATTTCTTAAATGGGTACTCGTTCATTAGATGCTAGGTATTAACCCTGGAATTACTGTATTTAGTTTCTCACCTACAGCCCATTACTCTGATACCTAATAATAACCATCAACAGTCCATTTTTTTATCCCTTTTATTACATTTAAAACAAACAAAAAAAAAGCTAACTACATTGCTGCTAATGACATTAGCCATAAAGCTTCAGCTGTACGTTTAGTGCAAAAAAAAAAAAAAAAATCGACTGCACCAACAACCACCTCCACATCCCCAGCCCCATTGAAACAACAACAAAGAACCCTGTGGCTTTACATAATGCAAAGATTTCTCAATTGGATTTGATCCAATTTATTTCCAGTAAGTTTCACAGTTAGGAGACAAAAAAAAAGTTGCTCTGTTTAAAGCATAATAAAAAAAATAAATTTTAATGGATTAATTTGCATGTTTCTATCCGTTACCTATGATTCGAACTTACATCTTGGAATACAATACATAGATAAGTCATACAGAGAAACAGCCTCTGCATAGCAAATTACACTGTCGTTTTAGAGTAACATTGCTTTACCAAACTGAAACAGTAATGGGCCACTAGTAATCACAGATAAATCTCCACAGAGTTGGAGTACTTGTTTAGAAAACCCACTCCCCTCTGTGTATGTAAAACCAGAGCCTGATTCAGAGCATACGGAGTACACAGTTACTAATTCCCATTAGCTCTGGTGGTCCTGGGAACCTCTCAGGCTCACTACTTCAGCTTATTTTTTTTCTAGAACAAGATATCTTAAAGGACAACTTGGGCTTTGGTGTTCTGGCCGAGCCTCCTTTCAGGGCTGTTCTCTCTTTCTCGGAGCTATATGTACATCTGAAGTTAGGTAGTTAGGCGTCAGACTTCATGTCTGGTACATGCAAACTGTTACAGAGCACATACTTAGAGATCTTTAAAAGTGACTTGCTGACAACAGCAAAGTCAGATGTATGTGCCAGGACAAGGTCCCTCTGGAGTGGAACGGCCGGTGTGACAGCCAGTGGCTGTCCCACGTTTGACGGGAAGCTGAGCCTTATCTGCCTGAAGAACTGCGGTCATTAAAGCACACTGTCTAGGGAGATGGAATTACTACTTCTAAGACCTTTGATAAGGCAGTGTCCTTTGTACATTAATGTGTCCTCTTAAAATTTCTGGAGGCTCGGAGAATAGCCTTGTCCTCTTGTTCCCTTCTGTATGAGATCATCATTCAAGACAGAAGGAATGAAGCCCAAGAGCTTCCTAGCTTATCCAGGATCCTCTGAATATTCCTGAATGATGCAAATGGTAAAGAGAGAGAGAGAGAGAAAATATCATACCAACAGCATCTGCTGACTGCCAAATGCGTTGTAATTCCCTAGCCTTTTAAATAAATGCTATTCATATGCATTGCAAAGCCTGCAAGAGGAGGAACTAAACATACCAAGATTTGAAGCTCTGTACTCAAGAGGCTGAATATCATTCAGACTGTGGTTTCTGAGTCCAAATATGAGTAAAACACATTTTCCCAAATCCTGGAAACACAAGACTGCACACCTTTAATCACTGGTATATAGTTTACCTGATCAGTGTTTTCAGAGCATTAGTAAAACTCACAGAGGGAAAACAGACATGAAAACTAGAGTATATGCATGAAATATCAGTGATTATGTTATATACGCATCTGAGAATTGTACTTTATTCAAGTCAGGATCTAATCCAGCTGCCATTAAGTCAGTGGGAATTTTGCCAATGAAAACAATAGTAACAGGATCTGGCCAAAATAATTTAATCCACCCTCTTCAGCTGCTGTGCTCACAGCAAGAATGTTGCCATTAAGAAGTTTATATGGACATAAATATTCACTTTAATTTCCTAGAATTTGTCTACTTGCTTAAAATTGCATTTGTGATTAAAAAAAGAGCAACACAGTGTATTATGGCTGCATTTTAATCACTATAGATTCAGGAATAAATAGAAAAACAGCTTAAATATTTTATACACATTATATTGCAATCTTGAATTAACAATTCATTTTGGAGTTGTTTATTTCTTTTTCTTTCTCTGTTGGTTTATTTTTCTTCTGTTGGTTCAGGTTTCCAAGCTACTATGTGAGGGTGACTGTGATGGGTTTGGATTTTTTTCTCCTATAATTGCATTCTGGAAAATTGTCACTATGCATGTTGTATCACTGAATCACATCTTGTCTCATGCTGATTCCATTCCAAGAGGAGGAAAGGTTTAGGGGTGTATCATACTAAGGCTATGTTCAACAGGCTGCTACAAACCTCTGGAGGATGCAAGACACTAACATGAGAAAGTCGCCAATAGCTGAAGAGTTTTTGAAAACAGTATTCTAAAGGTTTACAAAACCAGACCCTGCTTGTCAGTGCTGCCTGAACTTCATTAGGAGCTGCCCGGATTAGGAATTGCTCAGGTCTAGCTCCTTGGCTTAGAACTTCCTCAGGGAGAAGAAGATGCCTTGTTTGGAGACCTGGTGGCTTGTCCCCCTGTGCCTGGCATCTGTTCCGAGCTGGCTACACTTGAGTAATTCTGCAATTCTATGCCCTTCTTTTTCCTCCCCTTCCAGGGTACACCACCGAGTCGTGTGCTGCGTAAACACTGCAGCTGCAGTCAGCCCTTCACAGAGAAGGCAAGCACTGATAGGCTCCAATACAGGCTTCAAGATTTCTCAGGAGTGTGGGGAAAATGTAGTTCTACTACTGGCTGGACATGGAAGGGAAGAGCTTGGGAATCTGTAGGGGCAGACCCCGAGTGGAAACGGGTGAGTTAGGGGCTGTGGCAGCTGCTTTTGCTGCTACCAGGATACTGCCTCACTTCACAACCTGCACCGTGCCCATCTACAGACACTAGTGCAGGGATCAGGTACATTATGCCTCCTGAAATTGCCACTGAAAGCATTTGCGATTTCAAACAATTGTCTCTGGTTTTTTTCCATGACAGCTTGGGAGTGAAAGGAGGCAGAAGCAAACCAGACAGTATGCGCAGTGGTTGCCATTTAAGAGTAACCATGTGTCTAACAGTCCCTTGCACTTACAGTGGCCGTCTCCTGTTCCAGCTAACTTCAGCAAGGAGGATAACAATTTCTTCCATGCCTCCCTTGCCTCTCTTCCCTTTTTTCTCCTGATGCCCCCACAACCTTGCAATATCATTTTGTCCTTTGTTACTAAAGTTAAAAAGTCACTGAAACGTCAACACTTCTCCTCCCTCCTGCCTTCCCTCTCCTCTTTTTCTCCTTTGAGTCTAGCTGTACTTCCTCCTGTTTCTGAATCCTTGAAAATCTAAGGCAAAAACGTACCATGCATTCATTTTAACACCCTTTTATGGCCCCACAACAATGTCAAGTATTCTCGTTCTTATTATGAAATCTGTTAATTTTCCTATCTTAGTTATAAGTGCCAAGCAAAAGAAAATCTTCTCAGTGAAGCCTAGGCCAGGCGGAGGGGAATGCAGGAGGCAATAAAGCGCCTGCAGTGTGTACCGCTGCATACATGCATTTAGTTGCCACTGAGAAACTGTGTATCTAGACCCCACCTCCTCATAGGCCAAACTTTGAATTCACTTTTGGATTTGCTCTATGTTTCGTATTCTTGCCAGGGTCTTGGATGTGGTCTTGGTGGTGGTATCCGAACCCTTCTCTCTGCAGTTTCTGCTGACTTTGATATTGTGGCTCACTTTTGCTTTCCCCTCATTGTCTGGTCTCGATTTCTATGACTATCTCTGTTCTGCAGTGTAGAGATACGTGCATTAGCTATGTATTTTTTTAAAACATTAATATTATAACTGCAAAGGCTGTTACCCAGGAAATATTTGGATCATTTCACAGTGGATATCTGAATCCTATTAGTGGGTAGTGAAGGTTACAAAATTCTCATACTCTCTCCTAAAAATATTTGGAAGGATTTTATGTGTCTCTCTGCAAAACCGTTTAATTCTGCATTCTGACTATCTGGTTATAAAGTTGATTGTTTATTAGATTTGGTTTATGAAAAAGAGACAGCGAAATTCAATGGATTGAATTAAAATCCCGAATAGGAAATGAGATATAAAAACATTCCTCCTGGATATATTGAGTTATGAGTTCTGTGACTGAACACCATTTTCTATTTATATTTAGTGAATTATTTATTCCAAAGAGATTAATTACAAAGATGACTCTGAAAACAAAACAAGATCTCTCAACATACAGTTGCTTGATTTGGGGGTGTGTGTGTGTGTGTGTGTTTGATTACCTAACCTATTGAGAGAATCCGTGAATCTTTATTATACTACTTAATGGCCTGGAAACATATTACAACAGCATAGTAGCTTATTTATAGCTATATAAAGTTGAATTACTTTTAACGAGACATTTGCATACAATTATTGCAATCACACTGAAATGGAACAGCTACCTCAGCACATTTTTGGGACTTTGACTGAAGAACTCTGAGGATTTCCCTTTGCAGCTGCTGGAAAAAGTGAAGTTCTGACCAGTTCTCCAGGATGCGGTATATGCACTACCACTGTTTCTGGAAGGAGGGAGCCCGTGTTGTTCCAAATTAAACTGTAAACACCGATTCCCCTGAGAAGTCCAATAGGCTCGGTGCAAAATATGAGTAACTAATGTTTTCATGGATGTCAGCTCATAGTAAGTCTGTTTTCTATTTCAATTAATATTTTGCATAAATCAGTGTCTCAGTAAAATAAGCAATACCAGACTGAAAAGAACACAAGGCAACTGTAATTAAGCCACATGTTTAGTAATGTGCTGAACAAACAATGGAAAAAATTACTCTTTGGTTACTAAATCAATTGTAATCAACCTCATTCCGCCCACTCATCCACCTCTATGAGGGGATAATACAGCTGTAGATATCAGGAACAAATTCAGCAACTAAATTAATAAAACAAAATTGGTGGTTCAGCTACACGTGTTGGCATGAATGTATTACTCCCTACAGCTTTATCTCTACAAACATCTTTTTGCTCCAGAGGGCACTTTAAAATACATACGATTAAAATAAAGAAATTACTCAGCCTTATAATTATAGCATCTTTTAAGAGTTTCTCTGCCTGTTGCCAAATAGTTTGAAATATGATGGATTATTGCTAACAAACTATTTATCTCCAATAGTCAAATATAACTTATGGGCTTACACTGCTTTAATCTATATAAAGTGAATAAGGCTTTCAGAATATTTGGTGTCAGTTTGCTGTCAGGCAGCTTGTCAAGCTCAAAATGGTCGCATAAGATAGGGGATTCAGTGGCGCAGCAACTACCATCAAATGGTATGGGATAACAAGTCAATATGATTCTGCCACTTTGATGTAAATACGAGATAGTACGGGGTCATCATTCATCAAACCTTCCCTAATAGATGTGGTGGAGGAAAGGCATTTCCTGCCTACCAGAGTGAGGGGGGAAGATGCAGAGGGGCGGGTTTAACATCTTCTGTAGCCTGAAGCCAAAAATTACATTCTTGTTAGCTACGTGGAAGGCTTGGCAACTGGTCATGGCTGCTGGCTGTTCTGCTGCGGTGTATCGCTTGTTCCTGCCAAAAAGGACTGGTGCTGATAACTAGAAAAGCATTAAAAAAGTGACTGCTCCATGTCCATGTGTTTGCAATAAGGAGCAAGGCAGCATCCTCGCCGCAGGAGAGGGAAGTCATCCTTTAAGGCACTGATACTCATGTACCCAAGGCAGCTCCGCTGCGCCTGTCCGGAAGCTAGTGTGAATAGAACTGGACCACAGACTGAACCCCGACATTATATTTAAAATGCGTCGTAACACACAAACACTGGTGGAATACATACACGAGCTTTTATAATCCTTGCTAACTGCAACAAGGGAAAGTCAGCTGAGTTACCAATGAGACTAGATTTGGTTATCTGGCACATTGCAGTATTCACGTATGGTATGAAGTGTCTGAGAATTCACCTCGGGTGAAAAGCACGCAGAAAGTGTGCTTAATGCTTTTATCTTATTAATCTGTAACTACTAGTCAGTGACCTGTTTAAAGAGCTAAGTACTATTTAAAAATAAAGGACATCCTCTTGCCAGCTATTTGGTAGTCTTCGAAGAGTAGAGAAAGCTCATGGGCATGAAAGAGAATGAAAGAAAGAAGCAAAAGTTTCTAATTCCTGGGTTGAAATTCCCTGGAGGTACTTGTCCAAAGAGGGAAAATCCAGATCCTCAGAGCCTATTCCTAAAGAGAATACAAAACTGCATTACTTTTCTATACTTCTTATGTAAGATTCCACTAATCAGGATTTCCTGGATAAATGAATGTCAGCTAAATTTTAATTTTTGTGGGCTGCCCACAGAGTAGTGATTATTCAATCCAATAAATACATCCTACAAATATCTATATGCAATGCTAAAAGAGTAATTCTTACTGTAGGAAAAAAGCTTTACAGCTTTACTTGTGGCTTATAAATATTAATGAAATAATTTTTAATAGATCCTTGTAAACTTAGAAGATATCTAGAAAGTATATGCAATTATTACATAATGAAATCAAGAATTTGAAGGAAGTGGAGACAAATCTTGAAAGAAAATTTAAGTTTGCATGAAAGGTTCAGATACATACCTTCGGTGATTTTTAAAAGCACTTTGAGGTCTAAGTTACATTAATGCCTTGATGCTTTTGAAAATCTTGGGTGCCTATTTTTATATTGAAATCGCTTTTAAAAACTCTGTTAGTGGCTTGACCAAAACCACGAAAATGAGTGACAGGCAAAGTTAAAGCTGGAAATGAAAGTCCTTGTTTTCATTTTTAAGATCATTCTGCCATAACCAACCTGGTGTGTGTATTGGACTGATTTTGTTCCAGCTTTCTTGACTCCAAAGACACACAAATGTTGCCCGTCTAACTGTCTTGAGGTGCCAGTAGGTTCAGCTTTGAACATTCAGTGAAATTGTGCCGTAAGGTCTGTGGATGACGATGAGACACCAGGCACAGACATTACTGGACCTTGTGATTATATGCAACCAAGTTAGCTGAAGTGCCAACTGCAGCAGCAAGCTTATGCTCTCATGCACCTGCTTTGAATGTTTGGTGATAGAGGCTACAGTAACAGCTAGATAAAGAAAACATGAAATTACAGAGAAAGCATAATAATGTGGAAGAGTTGTCAGTGGCTGTGGCTGTGTTTGCAGATCTTCAGTGGGAAGTGGAATAGGACAGGTGCCCTACAAGACCATTTATTTCTTTCAACACTGTTCTCTCATAAGGTAGTTGGAATAATACAGAGCATGCAAATAATCCTGGCATTGGAACGCAAAGCTACTCCCTTGGCGCAGAATTGCTCTTCTAGGGAGGGAGTTGGGTGCAACAATGTAGATGCTGCTGCACGAAGGAGAGAGAGGTTTACTGTTGAGAAGCAGCCAGCCGAGGCAGGAGCCCAGATAAAGTACATCTTTCTGTACTGTATAGGCATGATAGGCAAAGGGTTAATAATAAGCCCAAGTATTCTCACCAAACCTGAAGTCATTCCAGAGTGAGTAGCAGCCTACCACTTCTTTCATTCCACCTTTTCTTTATTGGCAAATGCAGAGTATGTGAAATAAACATTGTGACCATATGAAATAAATCCAGGTGAACCTGTATGTACAAACCTACCATATGGCAACTTGTTTGAGATGTCAGTTCTGTGAGTTGGTAGAAGCGGTCACATTTGGTTTGGTGTCATCAGCTGGCAAGGGGCCGAATGTACAGCTAGCAATCGTTTACTGTTACATTTACAAAAGCAATGCCAAGAAGTGCTCACAACTGAAGGATGGGAGGCTGAACGGGATGTGAGTCAGACCCTGAGTCAGCTATCCTCCAAACAGCCAAAAGCTGCTTTATCACGTATTACTGCCAATGCACTTGAGAAGCGCGTACCACTCTAGAGGAACACTGGTTACTGCTGGGGAGGGGGAGGCTGGAGGAGCCGTTACACCTTGTTCCCTGGCACCCTGCTAGTGGGTGGCTGTAGGGCCACTCTGCCACAGCCACAGCTCCTCTCGGCTTTCTCAAGCTATGCTTCAACCCATTTAAAACCTTGTGTCTTATGGTGGTACCGGCACCGTGGAGTGAGGGATGCTCAGGGGAGCGTCTGAGTCTCTCCCAGCTAGACCGGCGGGCTGAGATGTGGGGTATCAGCTACTTCCTAGGAGTGGAAACGTTGTCCTACTGAAATCACAAAGCTCAGTGGTCTTACAGTGTGTTTATATGCATTTTAAGTAGAGTGAATCAACCAGAAGTAAAGGATAAAGAGAACAAACGTTGACTTCATCAAGATTTATAACATGTCAAAACCCAGGAGAAAAATTTGCAGTAATGATCTAGCAGATGAAAATAAGTTGCTTTGCATTACTAATGGACAGTTTACATTACAAAGCCACTATCCTGTATTACACAATATGCATACATTATATAATGTCCTTCCTATCTCGAGTGGATAAATAACATTAGCACAAAGCCAAGAAGATTTATGGCAAGAATGAATCTCTCTCTATTACTCTTTTCCGACTAAGTATTTCTATCACATATGAACTATTTCACTGGCCAAGCTAATTCCTGGAGTAACTCCCTTGGCTCCAGTGGAAGCACTCCAAAGATGATTTTGTAGCTGTACACTAAAATAGGTCATACATCGCATAGATGGATGTTATAAAACAAAGTACTCATGCTAATTGGCAATGACATCATCCCGTCACCCCAGAGCAAGTGGATTGTTTCTAGCCTCCATTACAGCTATTTCTATCAAAGGCCAGTCATTTCTTTCTTTTCTTTTTCTATTGTTTGTATTCTAAAGCAATTAGCTCCTTGAAAACTATTTTTCCTTTCATCTGGAGACAGATTCTACTTCTGCTTATGTTTTTAGTGTTACTAGAAGCCAATGTGACTCCGCTTGTTCTGATGGAAGTGCACCATTGTACTTATACTGCCTGCCACCTTGCAACTGAAGATCTCAAAGCACATTACCAATCTTATGCCTCGTAACACTCAGAAGGTAAATAGTTACTTTTATAGATACTTAATAGACAAGAGAAGTAAAACTCTGTCTTGCCTTGAAAATTCTAATGGGTTTAGAGTGCTTGCATGTTGGGAATGGTCCTTGTACATTCACATACCAGTTGTTCCTTCCGGTGGAAATCTGAACATTGCTTGGTGGACTGTGCATCTAAATGGACTTCATGTTGTGGGTGGAGGTTACATCAGCACACCAACAGTTCGTGTATGGTCCTGGATCTGCTGCAACAAGCTGCTACATTTCTTCCTAACATGTGTTTCAGATCATTGCAGAATTATCACATCATCATACAAATGATCAATGCTCTTTTGAATCCTGGAGGGAACCAAATATGAAAGGAAACTGTGCATATGCACAATTTCAGAATTTTAAATGGGAACTGCTTCTAAAAGGCTCATAGGAAAATCCTGCTACATACTGAGGTGAAAAAAAAAGTCTTTATGGTTTTAAAATTTCAGATCCAATTTTTCCAGAGAGCTCGGCAGCATTAATCAAGATTAAAAAAAAAAAAGCCATGTTAATTATGCATGTACAAAAGTCTGGGAAATGTGGGAAATCTTGAAGTTATGAGAAAACAGTGTGATGTTCTATTTAATATTTAATTTCATTGACACACCCCCATAATTAACAAAAAGCTAAATTGTGCCTGAACTTTTTAAACTGCATATGGACTGACAGTAAGTATGAACATCTTCAATCTTAAAGGAATAAAATTGAGAAAATGGCAAGCAATCAGAAACAAAAGTTACATTACATGCCTAACTATTGTATCTACAGTGGCCACTACTACTCCTATTATAATACACAAGAGAATTTGAAAGCATTTAGATTTGCTTTTTCAGCTGACAATCTGCCGCAGGTGCTGCGCCATTATAAATAACTATTCAGCTGTTATGCATTATTGTCTAAATCACCATTTTGAACCTGAAGTATAAGCTGTACAACCCATAGATCAAATCTAAGAAATTGGCTCTTGTCTACAATGTATTTATTTTAAAGGAAGAAAATACCCAGGAAATCAAACTCGCAAAGAATTTTAATTATGCTACTTGTTCCTAGGAGCAGTATTACACTTTTACATTCCAACACTGTGTGCATGGGAAATGAAATACACAACACCTGTTAACAATATGTACTCTGATGAATGCTTGGCGAAAAATTGGTTTCTGATTTTTTTTTAATTATATAGGGTGGGGAGAAAGAAGATTGAGTCCATTTTTTCCATAACCAGACAAGTATTATCAACTTAGTGTAATGATTTACATTTTATTAACATCAGATGAAATCATATAGATAATTTTTTTGGACTGAAACAGAAATAATTATGATTACTTTACCATTATTACATGAGTGATAATGGGATTCGTGAATAGCAGCAAAAGGCATAGGTAAGACTGGAAAAATAGTTTCCATTATAATCCCCTACTTGCAGCCTCTGATTTTTAGTTCTCATTTGGCATCAAAAATTTACATTGCTGAGTTCAACTTAAAAAATGCTTTATTTGGATTGCATTCAATTTCTCTATATTTTCAACACAATAACTTTTCACTGCGGCTATGAGAAAAAATATTTCTCTTATAGGTATATAAAAATCCAGTTACAGTTTATACTTTAAAGTGCGGCAGAGGCAGTTAAAATTTAAATAGTCATTTATCAAGAGTAATGTCTTTGCTGGCTTGAGTAACATGGAAAAGGTAGTTACCAAAAAGTAACGCGTGATCGTGTAAAAGCAAGAGGTAGAAGAAAAATTAGATTGTGCTTGATAGACCCAGGAGATAAAACTTTAAGTTGGTTTTGTGTAGGAAAGCCTATAATCATCTTTTGAAGCTAAATCTGGTTTTGGAGCTTGATCTTCTTATCATCAAAGGGAGTTTCAAAATTTACATCAGAGGAAGTAAAGAGGAAGAAATCACAGTTGAAAGAGCATCCCCGATCCTCCATTTTCGGGGGTTTCCATTTTTATGGCATTCAAGTTCTAATTGCTAATTTTATAAATAAGTAATGGGTCGGTCCTACCATCCTTGCGTAGGCTGAACTGCTCTGGATTTTGCTGTAAATTGATGAGCTGCAGTCCTGCTCAGGTGGCTGCAACGCTGAGTTAAGGGAGCCCTGACTGGGGATGACAACAGGCGGGCGCATTGCTGGTTCTGAGCAAACCAAAAGGTTGAGGAGAACAACTGGAAATATCACTCATGCAGCCTAACAAAGCCATGTGCTTCTGGAGACAAATGCTTTCACTGCAGGGTTCCCAGGGAACAAAGGAAGTCGTGGCCTTTATAAAGTACACAAATGGAAGAAATACTTGTATACAAAGTCTGACTCACAGCTCATGTAAAGAATATGACAAACTTCTTAGTCTAATTCATTAACTCTAAATAATGTCCTTTCAAATGCCATCCCCAGAAGCAGTTTCTATTGGAGCTATTTTTTCTCCTTTTGCCACAGATTGTTTGTAAAGAATTACGGGAAACGACAACAGTAGAACCAAAGTTTGATTTTTCACAGATGAAACTACAAAATGCATGGAGTAATGTAATCCAGTCAGACAAGTGAGTAAATTATATCTTGGTTGCAACAATGCACGACTTGCTGAATATCAATAAGGATATGTTCCCTTCTTTAGAGTAAAAATAGTATTTGCTGTTAATGTAAATGGTTCTGAATGTCCCTGGCAGAGTATGCCCAGATGCCAAACAGCATTAAAACTTGAGCAGAATCTCGTACCTTTCATTTGTGAGAAAGAGGAAGACTGTGTTCACAGATGTTAAAACAAGGAGGATGATTCATTTACATTGCTTTACAATAATGAAACTCCATTAACTTCTATCATCTTCCTTCAAATTTCAAGTAAATGAGAAAAGCATAAGCTCATATTCGAGGAACATTGTCAAACAGTGCACCAAGGTCTTCATTCTGCTTCTGAATTTCCTAGGATAAGCATGTGGGTAACTCTGCTCCCTTTGGACCAAAATATGCCATTGTTCTTCATAACTCAACAGTCACAAGTATCAACAGAGTACGTCTGGGTGCTCAAGCTGAGGGAAAGGCTGGTTGACGTGAGCTGTGCCCAGTCTTTGTCTTCCTTTGAATTTTGAGTTCCACAATACTGAAGAACTCAAGAATGGGTTAGACTGGGTTAGACTAATTAGACTTTCACTCTCCAAGAGTCTAATTTTAGATTCTGCCTCAACTAAATCAATAAATTACTTTAATAAATATCTTATGGAAGCGTTTGACCCCAGTTCTAGAAGAAATCCATGAATGTTCCGTATGACATCACAGGCAGAGCTGGTGTGCAGTTAAAGTGATACTCTTAGCACAAATATATGTGCTGGCCTCAGGTCCTCCGCTCAATGAGTTTTATTTTTACTAGGAGTAATATACTTAAGCTCTCTAGAGCTTGGCAAATTGATTTTTTACATGCAACTACATAATCTTTTTGGAGTGAATATGGACATTAACTCCTCCTTGCAGCTCTCTATAAACATCTGCTTGCACAGCAGATATTTCAAATTCAGAATCCAGGAACGAAAGTGCTCCTAGGACTGATTACTGAGTTATATACCCTTTTATTTTAATGTACTCTGCCAAGATGAGTCCATAACCTCAAATGAGTTGGGGAAGAAAAGGGGAAGGGCAATAACAAACAGCTTCATCGTAATTTTAACCATATTGCCTAGTGATCACAGCATAACCTTTATGCTTAGATATTTAAGGAGACTACATGGACACATTCTTCCCGAGCGTGCTCATCCACTCACTGGGACTTGTAATCTGTGATTCCAAGTACACAAGGAGAAGACACATGTGCCGTCTACCCCAATTTTATTACTTAGTTCTGGTGGCAAGGACACTTAGGATTTTTGCTAGACTGCACAGTGACAAATTTCACTCTCTTGAATAGACCTCACTCTGTAAAGTGGAGATACGCTTACCATACTGACTCTCCAGGTATTGCTGCTGTAGTTGTGATCCTGCTCCAAGACATCGCTTAAACATTATGTTATGTCCCAGTAATTCAGGCTTGCCAGTCCATATTAAATGAGTAAAGAAATATTGAGACACCTTGGAAGCTGTTTGTGTAGTCCAACATGCAAACTGTTCACAAATGTACAAAGAAAAAATACAGCCAATTTAAACTGGAAATAGTGACAAGCTCAAAGTTGCACACAGATCCAGGCTGGCATAAAAGTCACAGGGCATTTTTTTTTCAAAAGATGGTTTCATAAGCTCCAGTATACAAGCCAACTTGTGTCTTGAGTAATTATAGTCTCTCTATTGAAAATCCCCCTGTAATTTCAGCTGGATGTATTTCTTCACTTACTGCCCTAAATTGTCATATGTTATTCTAAAAGCTGGTTAACATCATATGGAGAAGGTGGCAAAAAATCAATAGAGCTTCACAACAAAGACATGAAAGAAGTAAAATATGAAACCTCTGAAAGAAATGATGTTCCCATTTGGGGGCAGAAGGGCAAGGACAATGGAATCAGTGAATTTATATTCTTTCGCAGGCTTTGCTATGTTATTAAGATGTAATAATAGTTTCAGGCTTTTACTTTACACAGTTGTGCCTTTCTGTTGGCAGACCAAAGAAGACAGAATGAAACAATAGTTCAAACTGAAAAGTCAAGTTTTGACTATCAAAATGAAATTTGAAGACAGTTTGCCCAAAAGATGAATGTCTTGTCTTTTGCATGGAGTTTAATATTCCAGTTCATGCAAACTTGTCGAGATTAATGGTAGTTTATATCTTTAGGAAAGACATAGAGGAGATGGGAATCTGAGCCCAAAGGTAGCCTGAAGAAAGAATATATACATATGTATTAGATAAAAACAATACTTACGTATATATGTTTAATATATACATTTTATATGTAATATAAATATAAGTAAAATTGTATTTAACAACTTTTATCTCTGTTTGCCATTATAATGTATTTTGTTGTTTAATTCGGGTTATTCCTTCTGGTAATTTTCCTTACTACATTAATTGGCATGTTCTGTACTGAACAGCTTGTCCCCCTGAAGAATATAGCTCTCAGTCAGTGAATTGATGCTTTCCTATGCGCTCTCAATAAACCCAAAGACCTGCATTAAACTTATGTTAAATTATTTGTTTGTTCATTGCGACCAGTGTACTCACGGCTGTATAAGACGTAGAAAGTCAATTCCTGACCCGAGGGGCTTAAAGTCACTCAATGGTCAGCACTGTTCTTTTTGTCTCTTGTCTTGAATTTGGGAATTCTTAGCGGATTTTTCTGGTCTGAACACTGTCAGGAGTCCTTTAGATCTACAGAGATTTTGGGTTTGTTTTAGCAATTGGTGACCTTGGCGGGTAGGTAGTCTAAAATAGCTGCGCTCTAAATTATCCATATTGCTTTATCTTATGCATCAGGTCTCATAGTTTAGATTCTTGAACTAAAAGGTACTTAGAGGGGAGAAAATCTTAAGCTTTCTTAGTTCATACTGATAGCATTCTGCAATGTTATACGCACATTTACATTACTTCTACAATGTAATACATAGTAAGGGACTGTCTTGAAGTACTGGGTTAAATAAATTCATATTTCTTCTTGAAGTTCTTGTTGGCAGGAAAAAGTACAGGTCCCCTGGAGATGGACTACATGTCCTTTTAAGTCTTTTCTATCTAATTTCTAGGATTTCTATGAACCTCAATTCAATTTCTTGGCACTAGATATAGCAGTCTTTTGGCTAAGATCAAGAATAGAATCAATCTAATATTTGCTTTTATCCTCCATTGAGCCACTTCTCTTTACGGGGAGAGGATAATGGAATCATTGATAGAGTACGTGGTTTACTTCTTTCATTTCTCTGTATGCGTATTGTTTTGAGTAATTGAAAATTTATGATTTGCTAAATTTAACTTGTAGTTTCTTATTGCTGGGCCAAGTACTAATGTTATGAGTCTCTCAAAATCACTATCAAATCACATGGAAATTTTGACTACCTATTAATTAAATAGGGAGAGATTCTGAGCTAGATTGTATTGAAGAATGGTGAGCTCAAATAAGCAGCACCTCTCCCTAAATAACTCAGGACTCTGTCCATCCTGCTGCTGATCCACTGAAGCAGTTATCCTCTTGTACTCATATCTTACTTTAATTGGATATTGCCTGAGAAATGGCAGAATTATCTTTTTGTTTTAAAAACAAGTTTCTCTGACAACCTGGGATTTATGTGTTTCTTTTTCTAGTACATAATCATGCCCTGAATTTTTCTCTGAAGATATATGATATGTAAAACAGAAGAACATTACCTAAAGGGAATACTGTTCCCTGGATAGAGTATCTGTGATGAATGTTATAAAGGAGCCAGGAGAGGATGATTAATTACTATGTTAATGCACCTACGTACAATAATGCATGACTTGCTATTAAGAGCTATGTAGCACTAATGTACTGTTGCTTTCACAAATTATCCATTTGTTAGTAAGAGGGTCAAACCCAAATATGGTGTGCAAGATCTCCATACGTGCCCATGTTTTTTTGATCCTTGTCCTGCAGGGCAAGAATTTAAGCAATTTGTTGTTGTGGGGGCTGGCAGCCAGGGGAGCTGTATGTCCGTCTGATGTTGTTGTAACAAGCAAGGCTCCGCTAGGAATTTCCATCTGCTTTTCCTCCTGAATTTGCCTACGTATAATTACCGTGCTTGGTGATGCTTAACTAAAGGTGAATGGAAACATGTTTGCAATTGAACCTTTTCATAGGATCTCTATCGTAGGAGGATGTGTGAATGGGCTTGGAGTTTACAAAAACTTTGAATTTCAAAAGAAGGCTTCTGAAAAATCATTCGTTTTCTTGAATTCATAAACTTCATCTACTGCTGAAATGCAAAGCCCTCTGCAAACAAGTAACAAAATCATACTGAATCACCTTGGTTATTAAAACTGGAGGATTCAGTGGAGTATTTTGGAGCCTTCTTGCAGCTGCTGTCTTTGTTCCAATTGCAGGTGGCCTACACCTTCAATGCCCGGTAAAGCTTCACGTGCAGCTGTGACCTTCTTTCCCCTTCTGATGTGGACTTGGGTGATGCAGGTGAGTCTAGTCCCTCCCCAAAAGCTGTGATCTAGTGATGAAGAGGAAAGTATTTCTAGGAAGGCAGCAGTGTAGTTTATTGTGCAGGGAGCAGCTTGGAACTGCTATATTCATGGTATTGGGACCGGCACTGTTTAACATCTTTGTCGGTGACATAGACAGCAGGATTGAGCACGCCCTCAACAAGTTTGCCGACGACACCAAGCTGTGTGGTGTGGCTGACATGCTGGAGGGAAGGGATGCCATCCAGAGGGACCTCGACGGACTTGAGGTTCGCACGGGCCTACCTCTCATGAAGTTCAACAAGGCCAAGTGCAAGGTCCTGCACATGGCTCGGGGCAATCCCAAGCACAAATACAGGCTGGGCGGAGAATGGATTGAGAGCAGCCCTGAGGAGAAGGACTTGGGGGTGTTGGTTGATGAGAAGCTCAACATGACCCGGCAATGTGTGCTTGCAGCCCAGAAAGCCAACCGCATCCTGGGCTGCATCAAAAGAAGCGTGACCAGCAGGCCGAGGGAAGTGATTCTCCCCCTCTACTCTGCTCTCATGAGACCCCACCTGGAGTACTGCGTCCAGCTCTGGGGCCCCCAGCGTAAGAAGGACACGGACCTGTTGGAGCGAGTCCAGAGGAGGGCCACGAAGATGATCAGAGGGCTGGAGCAGCTCTCCTATGAAGACAGGCTGAGAGAGTTGGGGTTGTTCAGCCTGGAGAAGTGAAGGCTCCAGGGAGAACTTAGAGCAGCCTTCCAGTACCTGAAGGGGGCCTACAAGAAAGCTGGAGAGGGACTTTTTACAAGGGCATGCAGTGATAGGGCTAATGGCTTTACACCAAAAGAGGGTATGTTTAGATTAGATATAAGGAAGAAATTCTTCACTATGAGGATGGTGAGGCACTGGAACAGATTGCCCAGAGAAGCTTTAGATGCCCCATCCCTGGAAGCATTCAAGGCCAGGTTGGATGGGGCTTTGAGCAACCTGGTCTAGTAGAAGGTGTCCCTGCCGATGGCAGGTGGGTTGGAACTAGATGATCTTTAAGGTCCCTTCCAACCCAAACCATTCTATGATTCTATGATGTTTCCCCACATCATTAGCAAAATGAAAACCTGAGGACCTGATGAAAATTCAGGAAAGCAACCAGCTCTTTGCCCAGCCCCTGCCAGGGCTGACTGTACGTGGGCCACGTGGTTGTCTTTAACAGGCTAGAGGTGGCTAGGCACCATGAGCTGAAGAGCTTTAATCAAAGACAGAAAGGAGGAAAGTGTTCCCTCCAAGATACTCATGTGCTGAGTGATACTGGCCTTTGCAAAACAACCTCAGAAACCTGAACTCGGGTTGCTTCTCAAATAAGTAGAAGAGCACTTATTGTGTAACACTGTGTAAGGCCAGATTTTCAAATATGGTCTGTTTAAATTACACATGCTGGAACCGACACTTTCAGGGAACCTTTGCATCTAACGCAGCTACATCAGTGGAGAAGAAGGAGCTCTGTAGCAGGAGCTGTTCTTCTCCTTTGACCTGGAGTGTCTGTGACCATTAGCAATCATAGAGAATCTACCGTGGTTACCTGTAGTAGGAAAGCACTAGATCAGAGTTTTAAGATCACTAGTTCTGTGTTGCACTTTGTCCTGCATTTGAAGGAAATTAAAAAGCTGCCTTAAATACATGTGCATACAAATGTGGGTTTTGTAAACAGGAAGGATCCACATGTAATTAGAAGGAATGGCTTAACGCTACTGTTTAATCTTTTTTGTTGGTATCTTTTTTCTATGTAACCTTTGTGACACTGACTATCTAAAAATTTACACTGAAAAGCAGGAAGTTCGCTACTGGAAATGTGGGCTGAACTTCAATCAACCTGCTCAGTGCAGGTTTTGTGTAAGAAAGAATACAGTCCTTTAATATTGAGTAAGAGAAATGGAATTAGCTCCTTCTAAGGGCTTTGAGCCGCCATGTCTTTCACATTGAAAACATTCACAGAAGTCAGTGGGCATTTTCAGTACCAGAGGAATGCAGGGTTAAGTCCAAAATCTACCTGTTACTGACTAGATAACATCAGAATGAATGTATATGATGTTATATTGCATCCAAATATCACATTTAATTCTGCAGTTTTTACACCTTACTGCATGCGGTGCTTGCAGCTCTGAATAATGTTCTTATTTGGTTAGATTTATATACACAGTAAAAGGGGAAGTAACTGCAGCTGTACTGCTGTCAGCTACAGAGCATGGCACAAATTGTAGGAATTCACAGTGTGGGCTCTACACAGAACTAAGCAATTCTTTAAAATACTATGAATAATTCTACAAAACACTGCAGGATCCAGCTCTCTGAACCTCATTCAAACAGATTTCTGACTCCTTTTGGAAACGCGATTGGTGTACGTTTGTCAGTGAGGGTCAGGGTGTTTGAGCAGGAAGAGGAGTTGCATACATGTTGAATCCCAGACTATAAATCGGAATCTTAGTGGGTAATGGGCACGTTCTCGTCTCTTGTGACCCAGCTATGACACAGGTATTTTACTTAGTGGTTTGCACACTTTAAGAAACTGACGATGACAACCTTCAGAAAGTGGCAAACTGCTCAGAAACAGTAGCAGACCTTGAAACAGCTGCAGAAATCCCAGGAGGTCCTTGCTTTATGTGGGGCACTGCAAAGAAATTGTTTTGTCATACCAGCTCCCTCAGCACAATGATAAACTTTACAAAATAAGTTAGCTTTTTCTTTGTTCTCATTACTGTTCACTCACCAAATGCTTGCATTTTACTTGATCTTGCAGGTAAGTGCTATTACTCTGAATTGTTGCTGCTGCTGTGAGTCTGCATGCAACACAAATCTGACAGAGAAAATGTTTCAGCATAGCTTAGTTTATTAGTCTTCCAAGTTTAAAAAAAAAAATGAAAAAAGAATAGGACAAAGAGGAAAAACAAGAAATACTGATGTATATTGTAATGAAAATGCAGTTCAGTCTCTAAGTCTTCTTCCACTTACTATAGTTTGTAAATTATTCCTAAATTGTACATAAAATATGAATATTTAAGTCCAACTCCTTAGCTGGAGTAACTCTCTATCCCTCCATTGCTCCCAACAGGCGTGCCGATTTGCGCCTGCTGACATTTGAGCTATCATAATTGGTGTTGGCATTCTTGGACTGTATTTAGGTTTAGCTATTTAGTTCGAACATGGTTTTCAAGAAGCTGAAAACGCTGGGATGTTGTTAGGGCAACTGCAGGGATAACTGCATGATGCTATCTTTGTAATTGTTATTCAAACAATGCTTACAGTAGTTACTGGCACTATTTGGATTAGGAAAATGGTGAGATCTAAATTAAAACGGGCTTGGAAACATTGCTTCATGGTGCGTGATGTTCTTATGCCATTGCCTCTTAAAGTCTCTCTACACAGGCCTTGAGGCAGCGGTCGTCACTGGATCGGGAAGGCAGATGTGGGCATTGGCCCTGAGGCGGCACAGCCCCTGGTGCACCAGAGTGCCTCAGACCTCCTCTGCCGCCTTCTCGCCGGGACTGGTCTTCTCACAGAATCCATGGAACTGTTTTTAAGTACGCCATGTCCTTACGCTCCTGTGCCCTCCTTACAAACACCACTCGTGGTGTCTGCTGTGTGAACTGTGCAGTTCACTGATGCCGGTGTGACAGCAGCTGGCTGGACACGCTGCAAAGAACCGAGAGGATTGGGTAGAGCCATTAGGCAGACGGATCCCTCCTCATGCAGGCTCCTTTCTGAGTGGCACCCCACCAGGCACCTGAGGGGACCCGTAAGCTGCATCCTGGGCAGGGGCTGTGAAGGCAGCTCACCTTGGCCCTGCCTGCCCCAAGCCCCACGGACAATGCTGGGCTACTCAAGGCATCCGCCACAGAGGCCCGCCACCCTCCTGCTCCCGAGCCACCGCTGCTGTGACAGCGCTGCACGTGGGCATCCTGCAGAAGGGAAAGGCCATCTGCAGGCCCCCATGAGCGAGCACTGAGGTGAGTCCGCCGGGCAGCCAAGATGGCTCCTGGCCAAAGTGATGGCAGGCTACCGGGGGAAGGAGCCCGGCCCCGGCCCCGCCCCGTTCCCTGGGCGACGGCGACGCAGAGCCGCGGGCAACATGGCGGCGCCGGGGCAGGTACTCCCCTCTGCGGCGGTTGTGCCGCGGCGCGCCCGGAATTCTGCTCGCCCCCCCCCCCTCCCGTGCGTTTTACCGCCGTTGGCTTATCCCGCGGGACCGGGGGCGGTGTGAGGGCCGGTGGCGCTGGTGCTGCCGCTGCCGAGGCGGCGTGCTGCAGGGGCAGGGCTGGGGCAGCGGTAGCGGTGCCCGCGCCCTCCCCGCGGCGGTGCCTCGTCGTTTTCGCCCCCGCTCTTGTTTTTTTTAATAATTTATTTTAAATGTTTTCGCTAAGCTTGAGAGAAGGTAAAAAGGGTGGGGTGTTAAAAATGCAGCGTGGATATACATATCTGTGTAACCTTCGGCCCCAAGAGGGTATAAGGGAGAGACACCCGCCCGCCCCGGCGGGGCAATTCTTCCGCCAGAAACCCGCGGGGGCCTCGGCTGGCACAGGCCCGGCCGGGGTCTGTCCCGCGCCTCGCCTCGCCTCGCCCGCCTCGCTTCAGAACCGCGGCTGGTGAGCTCCTCACCTGCCTTCCGCACCTCCCACCGCGCTCGCCAGTTCTCAGTCGGTTACAGATTCTCGGTTTTAAGTGTATGGCTGTTTCTTGGCTTATTTGTGGTGGTAGGAATCTCCTAACTTCTGATTGCTGAGGGAAAGGCGTACAGTTTCCTTTCAAAGAGCACCGAGGGTGTGGAAGCAAGCTCAGACCTTGCTTCCAGCAACGTCATGATTGTATTTCTCACCTTTCATTGCTTTAGGTAGCCAGAGTGCTCCACAGGATTTCGCAAATCCATGTCATTCTCTTTAATATTTGCTTTTCTTCTTTGTCTTTGGCCTCCTCCATTTTTTGGGTGTTTTTTGTTTTGTTTTGTTTTTTGCATTGCAATTTTTGACTTGGTTGACAGAGGTGTGATTTCTGATAGTCAGGCAACTCATCTTGCGCTGCATGTCAGGAGAAATATAAGAATACAAGTTATTCCTCCCAAGAATGTATGAGGTGTTGTGTCAGCTCAGAATTTCTCCCTCAAGCCTGTCTATATAGTTGTAGCTACTACGAGATAATTTTCTTCTGGTTGAACTGCTTTGTTGTCTTAGATGGCCGAAAAGTTACTGTGACTGTTATGGAAGTGATTAACTGCTTTTAGCCAGTGTAATGGTTGCATCTGTTGGCACAAAGCTACCCTAGCTATTGTCGGTACAAAAGCTTAACGTTTAGGTTTCCTTAAATAAATAAATCCTCTTCCATGTGAAATGTATTATTACGTATTCTAAATGCTTTATGAAAAATATATGCATCTTTCACAGTATTCTCTGTTAGTGTTCTCTGTAAATATTTTGGCAGTTGGAACAGTGTAACACTGGGGTAATGCAGTCAGATCATAGTAAAAGGATACAAGGTGTACTGTATGGGAAACGACAGGCTGTCAAAAATATATTATACATCCACTTGAAATGTACCACTGAAATTTTTTGTCATTTTTACTTCATGGCTTTATAAAAGGAATCTTTAGAGGAATTCAGTGAACATTTTTTTTTTTCCCCCCATGTATTTTCTGTTCCTTATGTATTGAACTTTGTTCTGCACATGATAGCTTACCTTTGTGATATTTCCTACTATCCTTTATGATTTTTTTTTTATTGTAAACTGTGGAATTATGCATTTTTATAAATTAAATTATATAGTCTCCGATTTGGCTGAAGCTAGCTTTGCATGGTCTATACCTAAGCTGTAGGGAACACTCTATTCTGCCACTGTTTTTGTTATATTTTTTCTTAGATCTTGAGACGGTTCCTTTTGATTTAAATTGAATATTTTTATAATTGTTCAGACTTTTCATAGAATCATTGAGGTTGGAAAAGACCTCTAAGATCATCGAGTCCAACCGTCAACCCAACACCACCATGCCCACTAAACCATGTCCCTAAGTGCCTCATCTACACGTCTTTTAAATACCTCCAGGGATGGGGACTCCACCACTTCCCTGGGCAGCCTGTTCCAATGTTTCACCACTCTTTCAGTAAAGAAATTTTTCCTTACTTCCAATCTAAACCTCCCCTGCCGCAACTTGAAGCCATTTTAATTACTTTCAATAGAAAGTATATTAGAAAATCTGAATCCTGATCTTAGAAAGTCTTGCAGCTGCTTTATTTTTAACAACGGTTTTTACAATAAGTAGTCTGCAGCTGTGAAAACATCAGTAAAGTTTAATGTCATAATACATTTGGTCATCCATAAATCTTGACGTTTGGACTGTATGAAATTTTTGAAACATATTTTGTTATTAAAAGGACACTATCAGCATCTGTTGTTTATAATGGTCCTCTCTCGTTCCATATAGGCTTTATCTGTTGCATTTGACACATCTGCATATTTCTCTTTTGAATGTAGCTGAAATTAGTGTTACTATTTTTATTTCCTTATTTGTTTGACAACAAAAGAAATACCATGACTAAAAATAGCAACTATTGATTTTAACTTCCCACTGTGGGAGCGGACAAGTGACGCTTTTTTAAAACAAACAGGAACAGTGAATGCATTTCTGTTTCTGCCTTAACTATTTATGTAGACAGCTTCAAGATTTTCTGCTTCTGCTGAAGTATTTGACAGCTTGATAACAAAATGCGTATAATACAAATAACAGCCTGTGTTGCTGGTGCGTGGGGTTTTTTTTCATTCCCATTTTGATTAAAGTTGTAACTGATATGCAACACTTTCAGGGTACATCTGTACTGCTGTCAGCAGTATCGCTCAGACAGAGGTAGCTGAGCTAGCTTTAAATGAACTGGCTCAGGTACTGGAAACTATCTAGCTGTGGCAGCAGAGTTTAGTCCAGTCTAATTTCCCCGATGGAGTGAGGACAGAAGCATCTCAGGTTCCTTACAGTAATTCAGGTATTTGCTATAATTTAAGAGAGCTGGTAAGCTATTCCTTTGTGAGTGTATTTTTGAAAGTCATGATTTTGCAAAGCAGGGTGCTGTATTGTCAAACAAATGCAAATAAGTAACATCTTCAGTCACTGTAGAGGGCTCATCCCAAAGGACCACCTTATTTTCCTTCAGGAATACTGGTGCTGATTTCCATTGTTGTGTTTCAAGGTTTTGCCACTCTGGAAAGGCCCTCACCAAAACTGCAGATAGTGGGACATTTTTTCTAGCCAGGGATGACTCACTTGGGGTTTGGGTTTTTGAGAGAGTGTTCTTCCCTACCCCCCCCAACCCCAGAGGTTTTTTGTGACTTGCTATTTAACTGTATCACTCTTCTGCTAATATTTTCTGCTTCGTGGTGGTTTGTGAACATTGGCTGAGAGACTCAAGGAAGATCTGATTCTTTTGTTTTAGAATATCTGATTTGGTATTTTGATTTGATGCTGTTGACAAGGGGTGCCCAAAGCATTTGGAGTAATGTATTGAACAGCCAGAAACATACTATACATTCAGAACAGCTAAAAATTCTTTGAAGGAAAATAAACCAGCAACAAGTAATTCTCTAATAGTAGTCTGTATTTCAATAGGGTTAAGTCTACTGCTGGGAGTATTGGGAGGATTGGTTTGGGGTTTTTTCCCCAACACATGAGGATAGTGTTACCACAATTAACTCACCTGGAATTACCTCAGGATGGTAAATTCTTTGACATCAGTCAACACATATATAAAATAACTTCTCTTTGAATTTTCAGTGGTGGTTAAAGACAGCAACCAAAAGACAAAACAGTATTCAATCAAAATAATTATAATCTTTTAATTGTGTTTGTGGTTCTGCCCAAACAGAAAGTTACCACAAATGTGGGATTGTTCAAATGATTCATGGACTTTCACTGCTTTTTTAAATTACAGAAACATTGATAATTTTAAAAATTTCCTAAATTATGTACTTTCTCTCCCGTAGTTCTGCATTGGTCATTTGGAGCACTATTTCTTATTATCTGATACCTGTGCTTGTAGTGGACAGTGGTGCCACAAATCCATCCTTATGGGCAGTAACAAAGATAGTAATACACTGGTGAAGGGTGTTCCTGTTGGGAATATCGTTACAGATGCTAGGTGATGAAATGGGAAGCGTTCACCTTGCCATGTAAACTGTCAGATTCTGATGTGCAGAGTACAGAGCCGTATCTGCAATACTGAGTTACAACAGCTTGAATATCTCTTAAATTTAAACTGCAAACTTTAGTTGGTTAAAGAATATGTTTCTAATCATAGAATGGTTTGGGTTGGAAGGGACCTTAAAGATCATCTAGTTCCAAAACCTCTGACATCGGCAGGGACACCTTCCACTAGACCAGGTTGCTCAAAGCCCCATCCAACCTGGCCTTGAATGCTTCCAGGGATGGGGCATCCAGAGCTTCTCTGGGCAATCTGTTCCAGTGCCTCACCATCCTCATAGTGAAGAATTTCTTCCTTATATCTAATCTAAACGTACCCTCTTTTGGTTTAAAGCCATTAGCCCTATCACTGCATGCCCTTGTAAAAAGTCCCTCTCCAGCTTTCTTGTAGGCCCCCTTCAGGTACTGGACTGTACGAGGCTTGGTAGCCTCTCGGTGGCGTCCCTGATGCAAGCCCCCGGTAAGCAGCACACCTCTCTAGAGGGTGCCTCTGTACCTCTCAGAAGAGAGTCACCTACTACTATCACCTGTCACCTTTTCTTAGTTGTGCTGGTTGTTATATGGGGGACAGATCAGGCTGCATTACTCAGCTCCAGCATCTCTCCTGGTGTGACAGGTCTTTCCTCTTCAGTCTGCAGAGCGGTGAAGCGGTTCTGCAAGGGCATCTCAGGCTTCGGGGGAAGTCTCTTCCTCCTGCTGGTCCTTGCTGTTGCAACCATCCATTCCTCTGCATTGTTGGTCCTCCTCCCTTCTGTGTGTGCCGGTGGGGGAGTTTTTGGCTGTTTGGCCATGGGTCCACTGCAAACTGTGCTTGGAACCAGCTATCTAACTCCTTCTCCACCTTCCCAATGTTACGCAGCCTTCTCACCGCCTCCCGCAGCTCAGCCCCCTGCTGTAGGAGGTCTTTGACCTGGGCACACCTTTTGCAGGCAGGTCTGCCGCCTGTCCCTGCCCCAGGAGAAAGGTCTAGGCGCTTCCTGCAGCCTGAAGTCTGCACTGCAGCCTCTCCCTTCAGCAGCTCCGTCTGGGTGGAGGCATCGGCCGCCGCTGGGGTAGATGGTGCAGACCCCCCAGCCGGAGTTGCACCCTTTCCTCTCAGATGAGTGCCCACCGTTCTGCCTTGAGGGTCAGGTAGGATGAGTGCCCTTGACCTGTGCAGATGGTCACAGAACGGTGCCCAGTTGCTGGGTTATGTATGCTTATGTACGTAAGTCTCCCACTCAGCCAGTGGAATGCCCCACCTTCAACAAGGTGTCCTCCCATGCCATGCCCTGGTTGCTAGTGCTCCCTGGGGCTGCCTTTTGTGGGAGCAGGGGTGGCAGCCATTACTCTTGGCCCTGCCCACGCCTCGTCAGCTGCTCTTGTGAGAGCTGCTGCGCCTGGCTGATCTCTGCATTCCCCTGGGGTTTCCCCGGCTCAGAAAACCCCCCTAATGCTGGAGGACCTTTAAATGTGTTGAAAGAGATTATAGGTGACTGAGTGCAAGGTGCCTGGAGTTACTTTTAAATAAAGTTTTGTAATCTTACATAGCTTATATATTGCTATAATACAACACTACATACTAAAACTTCAGCAAATTTTCCCAGAGGTCCTTCTTGCTGTTTGTAATTCAGAGAATGAGATGAGCCTTAGCATCAGCATGTTAAGTGTGCTGGGCCTGACAATATGATGTGGGTTAGAAAGTTTCATACTGTAGTAAGCCAGGTACATACTGGAGGCAGGAGAAAATTCCTTTTTGGACAATCTTTTTCTGACATGATGGATGTTGCCTGATACCTTTCAAGAAGCAGTGAGGAATTAGTTTGGATAAGATTCTTGGGAGTTCAGGTAAAAAGTTGCTTTCCAGAATGTTCAACTTTTTGCCCACCAACCTGTTCCTTACAGCCTGAGATGTAAGCAGTGGGAAGGAAAAAAAGACTTTTGATGCACCTTTATTTACAGGGCTACTGCTGTGATCTTGAATGGTGGAGGACTGTCGTGCAGGTAGTTGAGAGTGTGTTATGGGAGGGTCTTTGTTCTTATTCGCACCTGGCCTGTAACCACAGAGGAGAAGCTGGAAGATAGCTTGATGAGAACAAAAACACTATGCCTTGAACTTTCTTACGCTTTTCTTTCTGATACAGTACTAAATTCCTCATGCTATACTGATAAAGTCCATCTGGGGTGATACCTGTAAAATGTTAACATTTTGCCTTATAAAGAAGTATGGTCAGTAAGGTGTTGACTGAGTGACCGGTAATGCCATTTATATAATGGTGCAAAACCACATAGTAAAGTATCCTATGTATTGGACATCCTGAGAGAAAGAGGTGAACTGGTATTAATTCAGTTTCCAAAACATCAACATCAGTTACTCTTTTAATTCAGCTCTCACTACTTCTAAAGAATCTCTTGTGTTAGAAACTTGTTGAACCATTGGTCATTTCAGGAAAGCATTCATATTTTTCCTAGTTACTCAAAAATATCTTTCATTAATTGTATAATATTAGCATGTTGAGCTAGTAATTTATTTTTTTTTCCTAGCTAGGGCATGCAGCTTCAATTATATCAAATTACTGACTGTAGGAGTACTTCTTTTTATACCGCATGAATTATTGCTAATAAAAACAAAAGCAAACTAATGTCATGCTCCTAACTATGCGAAGGAAGCCTTCGTTTACTTCATTCCTGTTGTTCTGATGAGACATTGGATCTGAGACTAACTCCTTCACAGTTGGGAACAATAATTTTTCATATTAAAGTACATGTGAAAGTACTCTAGTACTTAATTACAGGAAAAAACTAGTCTGTCCACTAGATGTTCTTTGTTGCTCACAGTCTTGTTTCATCAGTCTTGAATGTTGTAATTCAGCTGGTCTCAGAGTTTTAAGTATATCTTTCAGTTTGGCAGCAGCAGGGGGAGTAGTGTATCTTTATTTGGGGGCTCTCCTTGACCAGTGCTAGAGTTAGTTGATTATTAGCCCGGAACAATGCTGTTCAAGCTCAAAAATCAGCTCATGTTAGGAAATCTTCCACTTCTCTCTCTAAGTGAGCTAGAAACATTATTCTGCAAGCTTTGCCTTGCTGCACTTCTGTAAAGCCCAAGTCCCACAGATGTAGAAGTGCACCTGCTACGAGTAAATTATGATCAGGTTTTACTCAGACTTTTTTGTGTCCTGGTGCAGAAGCAGGTCAGGACGATTAGACTCACAGTCATGAGGCTGGAAAGGGATCTTCAGGACATGAGCTGGTTCAGCTGCCTGCTCAGAGATGGGCCAGCACTGAATGTGGACCAGGGCTTTGTCCAGTTCAGTCTTGAAAACCTGCAAGGATAGAGATTCTTGCACCTTTCTGGGTAACCTATTCTAATGCTTTATTATCTTCATAGTGAAATATTTTTCCTTATGCTGTCCCATGCTAATGTATCGTAGGTCCCTTCCAACTGAAATACTCTATTCTATTCTATTCTATGACCATTGCCCCTTGTTTCCCTGCCATGCACCTTCGTAAAGAGTCTGGCTCATCTCACATTTTATAATGTGCTTTGACACCTCACTTTGTCACCTACGTACTCTATTGTAAAACACGTTTTTTCCCCACTGTTTTATTTATTTCATAGATTTCTTACTGAAGTCTCTGGTCAAATGTTTTTGGTCAGTAACACACACTAAATAATATATCATCAAATGTTCCTATTTTTTTGTAAGATCATTACATTGTTGGTTCATGCTCAGCTTGTTATCCCCTATAACATGTCCATCCTTGTTTTTCCTGTAAGGACCTGCCTTCTGTATTACAAATATACAGACCTTCCCTGAAACACTAGTGTCAGATCCTTGTATGTGTATCATTGTGTTGCAGCAAACATCTTGGACTTTTTTTTGGTTAGGGAAGGAGTCAATGTAGAAAGTAAATTTGAAAATGCAATCAAGTACAGGGTGGAGAGCAAATAGCATGGTAATGTGTACGTGTACTCATAATATCTTAAGCAGAAACTGATTTTAAAATTTAATTACTGTGCAATCTAATATCATGTTGGTCAAATCTAGATCCATGGATTTTTTTGCACCTTTATATTTCTATTGTTTTTACTTGCAAGTTAATTTAATCTTGTGCTGCACATAATATGTCACTATGTTCCCACGTGAATTTAAGATAAAAATATTATTTTCCATGTATCTGCCTAGCTTTTCTCTAGTGAAAATGTGTTAGGGTATTGTGTTGCAGCCATGTAATTATAGCGGTGTTAGATTTTTGGCATTTGTTGAATTAATCCGTTGCATAGTTCCTCAAAATAAAAATGTTATTTAGATAAGTTAGTGACATAATAAAATAAACCTTTTAAAATTATATTCCTATATACATATGTGTGTGTAGGAAGAAGACCGAGATCAGGATGCCATAGGTGGAAAGAAGATTATTAATCGGACGTTTCTTTCTCTTTCCCAAATTACTGCTTTGTCAGAACAAAATGTAGAAGGAGTTCAAAAGTAAGTGGAAATGATAACAATGCTAGAACCAATATAATAAAATGAAATAAAAATTATAGACCATTTGTTACATTTCTTTTGTGATGGTTATGTCATTAGTCTTTAGTTGTTCAGTTAAATCATTGATATTTAATATGGTTCATGAAAGATAGGAAGAAGTACTGTTGATCTCAGATCTGCTTTGTTTTACTGTATTTCCTGTATCTCTTGATTTTTCTTTGACTCCTTTTTTTTCCCCACTGATATTTCACATTGATATGGTTTCTGAGTTTACAGTAGTATTAAATATGCTGTAAATGAAATACTAAGATGTAAATAAGAACAGGCCAATACTGAGCTTTTTTCATAAGTCTCACTTGGTAACTTTTTTGCTAAAACATTTAAGATTCTGTACTGTAACATGAGTTACTGAAAAATCAGAAAGGTTTTAAAAGCTCAGAAAGGGATGGAAAGCTTAAGAAGGTATTAGTAGGTAGCCGTTACGGTGCACTGGGGAAATAGGAGGCAGCCAAAGACTTCTGATGTAAGCCCATCTTGTCTTTCCTGTAGCAACACTCTCCCTTGTTATTAGTGCTTAATAGCAGCTAAATTTAGGAGGCCAGGAGTTCAACCTGAGACTCTAGACTTATATTTTAAGGATGGGATTTTTCAGAAATGCCCGAATTATTTAGGAGCACTTGTGTCCCCTAGCAAATTCTTAGTGAATTGAAAGCCAAAGGGCTAGTCCACTGCATTAGTTTTGGGGGGGGAAATAAAAAATCAACCTTGTCCCTCTGAATAGATAAACCATTTAATAGAGATTAAAATATTATTCCTGAAATATATTCTGTTCCTCCTATTTGTCACTGTTCTGAGGAAAAAATAAGTTCTTTCTGGGATTTTTTTTAAGAAAACTGGAATGAAAATTTTTTCCCATCAAATAATAATAAAAAAAATTTCTTTCATTTACTGTTTTCTCTTGTGCAATAGGCTTCTTATTTTAGAGGAGGTTGAAGTGTACAACTCACTGGAGACTAAAATGTGCTTAATGACGCAATTTATTGTGAAGCTTTCTCATTAAGATTAAAAAGAAAAGCACTGGAAGATCATACATTTCTTCTTAGCCTCAGCTGATCACATACGTATTTTTATATATATACACACTGTACAAGTGGAACGTAAAGTATATACTGCATCTGACTGAAAAGAGGATAGTTACAGGGTATTTTATGTACTCTAAGCAGTTTAGCAGCAGCATTGAAATTTTCTTAGTTTACCACAGTGCATCATGTCTATACACAAGAGCAGTATGAAGGCCACAGCTTGGGTTAGAAAATCAGAATAGATCTGATTCAGTATGAGAATTTTGATGTCCTGCATTCCCATCTATCATGGAGTTTTCTACTGCTGTCTGTCTCTGTAGGACTTGAGCACCTTCCGTGAAGCAAGAAATAGGAATCAGGGTAACTAGGAAATCTAAATGCCCCATCATTTCCCAATCATTTATAGATAATGTTGTCAGTGACATGCCTTACAGAACATTGAAAAGGTGCGTACTGGCATTTTTAGCAGCATCAGAGAAAATCTAAATCCCTGAGAAGCTCTGATTATGAAAACACAGAGTTGGCAGAAGCTTCAGAAAGAGAGGATATGGACTGTTTCAAACCTTGGAAAGTTCAGCTGGCCACGTTCCACTTCTATTTCAGTACACAGTTAAGTGTTTTTAACTGACTTGCATGTGTACAGCCATACAAATTTGTCATGCAGAACAAAGGAATACATGTTTTAAACAAAACTGATTGGATTATATGCTTTACTTTGTTAGCTATTGAGGCTTTAATTAAAAAAAGAAACTCATCTTATTTGACAGTGTATCTCTACTGGCTTGGTGAAAACCCTGAAAAACTAATGGTTGCCTGTCAGTAGGTCTGAGATTAATGCCCTTCTTAGGAAGAATGAGAAGCAGCGGGGGGAAGGCTTTGGTCTTTTACAGGGGACTAGAAACTGTGATCACAACTGGTACCTGTATCGTCAGGTATAGTTAAGAAGCCAAGGATTGCTTTAATGTAAAACTTAACTATCTGAGACATGGCTGAAGTTATACTGGAAGGAACTGCAAACTGAAGTCCTAGCCCTCATCCCCTCTCTTCATGTGGAAAAATGTGCACAATTATTATAAAAGACATAACTAATTCTATGTTTGGATAGAGTAGACATAAATGTGTCAGCAACAGCATGGTCTCCTACAAGGGAGTGTATTTTTTCATTACTTTTTCAAGTTAAAGTAAGTGGAAAAATTTCCACAGTGTGCCAGTAAAATAGGATGAGGCTCTTCTTAAATGTCTTGACCATTATGAAAGTGGAATTTAAACTTCTAAATATTTTAGGTATTTTCAGTAATTTTATATTATACTATTTACATTAATTTTCAAATGTAATTTTTCTTCAGAGGCTACATGACAAATAATCTTGAAAGGGAAGCAAGATCTTTTTAGTACTGTAAAACCAGCTCAATCACACTGAAAGAGTGGTAGTAGAAAGTGGAGACTAATTGTTCCATTTCATCCTACAAACCCCTTCCTGAACAAACAGTGATTTTCTCCGGGATTTTCAGTGTATTTCTCTTAGTTTTTTGTAATGCTCTTATTTTTGTTATTTCATTAATCATACCATAACATTTAAATAGTGTCTGTTGAAACCTGTAGGTGTTTGTTTACTTTTTTCAGTTGATATGTCCTCCGATCATAAACATTCATATTTAGAAATTGATGTAGCTAAGTGCCAGGAAGATATATACATATATGTATAATATAATAATAGTAAATATTGTAGATATAATTACAAGTAGACTAAGTTAAACTTTGGAATCTGTAATGTATTTTTTAATTTCATTATTTTACTCTGCAATTTCTTCTAGAAAGCTGGAAGGATTTCTGAATTTAAAACAATTAAAGACATCTTTGAAAGAAGCTATTTTGCTAGATTATTATACTGCAGGATTTTGGTGGGCTAAAGAAATGAACTTCAGTCTTATACAGCTCTCAGGTTTCATGGATCTATTAAATTTCCTGTTGGAGAACCTCAGTGGTAAGAATAATTAAAAATTGTAAAATAAATATCTGAAGTGGAAGGCAAGAATATTTTCCAGTCATTTTAATAAAGCAATATTTAATTACAAGTAATTGCAAAATTATTTATTTTCGTCTTGAATGTTGGTAAGTTATGCCTTGTATCTGAAAATAATTCTTATTGGCAGATGTTAAACTTTTGTTAGAGAGGACCTTAGTCTTTTTAGCAGAATATCTCTCATTCTTTGTTTGTACAGTATGTGGTGCAAAAGGGCCAGGTTCTGAAGAGACCTTGTCTTTGCTATGGTAAAATAAATAATAATTACAGTAGAGTGAGAGCAAGGAGCTCCTAAATTCCAATTCCAGCTGTCTCAGTGACTGACTCACTGTAGCCTTGGGCACATTTCTCTGCTGTTTGAGATATTCAGTACATCCTGTAGCATTGCAGCAGGTGAATTACATTTATTTTATCCTTGGAGATCAACTCTCAGGCAGCTTTCTATATGGCAAATGCTGCACTTCTGGCACAAAATATATCAGTTAACTAAAGACTGGTGACGGAAGTAAACTGGCATCACTGCCGAAGATGAAAAATGACAATGAAAGGACTGTAGCTCCTGTGGCTATGAGGAGGTTTGCAACGAAGCATGTAGCTTGGGTCTAGTGGGAACAAAATAGCCAGAAAAAATGGTGGCAGCATCCTCTAAAACCCGTTTTTCAGAGATCACAATGCTTACTTAACATTCACTTTGAAGGTGATTATGTCGAGAAAAGTCCATCCCAGAGGAAGAGCGAAAGGACTCAGCGGTTCCATTCAAAGAGAGGATGAATATTTAAAATCAAGCTCATAATAGTTATTCTACTCTTTCATTGTAATTTAATTCAAGGGCCTTTCTGACTTGGAATTTTGACAGAATATGTACGTGCTTTATGATCATTGGAATTCCAGTTGTCCTTCCTGTCTCCAATGAGAAAGTATCTTAACATATGCTAACTATATTAATATAACAATGGAGAAGAATGGAAACATGTCAGAAATTAGTTTTATGAGACTGTATGTAATGCATGTGTACTAGACAGGCTGGTAGCACAACTGATTATTAAAGCTGACCGATGTTTTTCAGGAATGTGATCTTAGTTGCATAAAGCTTTGCCAGACTTTAACTCTTTAAGCTGAAATTTTCCATGGCAGTGTCTGCCTCTGATTAATTTTTATATATAAAATTACAACTAAAACAGTTCAATGGGCTTGCAGACAGGGGCTGTGGAAAAAAAATGTATTATTTTGTGCCCTTTTTTTTTTTTTTTTTTAACAGCTCTAATACCCCTGTGCTTTGAAGTAAAGACATAAGGTTTGGCAAGCAAGTGTTGTGAATTTGCTTTTTGCTGTCCTGTGAAAATCCCTTCAGATTTGGCTAAGATACATGGCTTTTAGGGGAAAAAAAATGCAGTTTGTAAACACTTACAGGAGACTTCTTACATTTTTTTTACTGCTAAGTTCTCCAAATAATTCATCTTATAAAGTATGCTGTAGGCCAGGGCTGAGATGAATTTGCTTGTAATTACTGTTCTCAGCTGGTGCAAGTTCCAAGACCAAACATTTCAACTAAGAGCAAAAAGCTAATGTCTTCTATATTAATGACCATTTGCTTTCCCTTCCCTACACTGGACCCAAGCAGCCTGGAGAATTAAGCTGATTTGACCATAACAGGAAGAATAGCATGGAGCAGGAAGAATGGATTTAGAGAAGGAGGGTAGTGGAAACTCATTTAAGGCTGGTAAAGGAGAGAGGAAAACTGAGGTTTGGAAACCGGAGGCTTTGGTTGATTGGGAGCCAGGACAAATTACTGACGTGATTTGGTTCATCTTCTATACATTGAGGCTAAAGTGCTCCTTACTTCACAGAAGTACTGTGAGAGCCTTCCTGAGAGAGGTAGCTGGGGCTGAAAAATCAGTTGTGCAGAGGAAAGAGAAAATTTGGACTAGCTGGCAACAGACCTGGGCCTGGGTGTTACGACTTCTCATGACCTTGTTACGTGTCTTCACTTCCCTACTAACTGTGGTATTTCTGGTTCTATTGCTCTTTCTCATTTCCCATGGCTTCTATTCTATTCCATTCTATTTCCTCCACATTCTCTGTATTTCTTTCTTGTTTCTTCCATTATGGTTATTTATATTGTGCTGCCTCTGTTACTGAAAACTGAGGTGAAATTTTCAGGGTTTTGATTGCTGTACCACTAAAGGGCAAAACTATAAAGACCAGAATCTTGTAAGTTTTTTAATTTGTTTTCTGTACAAAGAACCAATGAGCAGATCAGTAGAGAATTAAAACAATAAGGAAAATAAATCTATTTCACCACTCGCAGATATTTCCCCATTTTCTACTCTAGATTTTTTAGACTGAAAAAGAACAAGTAAATTGTGTTCGAAAATTTTTTTTAAACTCCACCATGGTTCTAGTGATGGCACACACTGTACGCAAATCAGAAAGATGAATCCTTTCTTTTTAAAGGTTCAGCAAACACTGATATATGTCAGATTTCTCTCTTTGTTGAGACACTTAAAAAAAAGAATTTAAATTTTAATTCAAAGCTGTTTTGGCATTTGGTTTTGATTTCCAGGGTAAAAATGTAAAGTAATTATCTATTTTGGGGGGTGCAAAAATGTCTTCCAGTTTGATGATACATGCAGAGTATTACGCATATTCATGTTTAATCAATTATGACTGTAAGCACTTAAAAAAAAATTGGTTACCCTTGTTAACATCTGTTCCTGTATTACTGGTTTATATTGCAAGGGGCATGGTCAGAAGAACAAACTTTTACAATACATAAACAGTAGTAAATTGATTTTAAAGATAAACATACTGTGCATCTCAAATTTACATACTGTTCTGCCTGTGGTTATCTCTGCTTAAGTAAGAGGCCAAGCTGTAGTATTTTAAACACCCATTATTGTGATCCTTACATTTTGAAGGTGGATTTTCTGATGGAATTTTAATGCACATTTTATTGATAAAAATAATAGCAACAGACAAAAATGTTTGACTGCTGTTGCTTTTTAAGTTTCTACATGGCTCATAATGTAACTTCAAGAAGTCTTAGAATTAAAATGGGCCAAAAAACCCCACCCCAACCAGTTGTGTTTATACTTAGTTTTTGTTCTTCGGGATTACTTTGCAGACAAACATATGACCTTAGGAGATAATTTAAAAGAACTTGGAAAAGCAATGGCTGGAATAGGAGGAACTGATTCAGAAAGAAGTGGTGACTTGAATTTCTTCAGCATTGATCAAGCCAAAGCAGTCATCGATTACTTGAATATCAGGTATTTATTTCTACAGGATCCATTATTTCTTATTTGAATAATTAATGTGGTGAGAAATCGGCTGATAAAATAAGTTAAAATTATTTAATTGGGTATGTTCATACTGTGCCAACATACTGCAGGCACCAAACTTTAAAACATTAAAAAGAGGAGAGAATATGCAAGTGGCAGTAAAGATCTGGCTTCAGATGCCAAAGCCCAGGAAATAAATTTAGACTTGAAGTTTATCAAAATGTAAGATTGTGCTGAAAAGCTTCCTTCTGGGTTTTGTTTTGGGTGATAAAAGGGAAAGGAGAGAGTAGTGTATAGAGAATATTGTTGGTTTGCTGTTAAAACATTCTATTTTTAGATTCCAGTTGAACAAAATCCTAGGTCTTGTCTATAACTTTAAGTATTTGTCTGGCCTTGACAGCTGTAGTGGACTTCTTAAGTGGTTTAAAGTTATGTACTTTACAAAATTAAGGCTACAGTCGTATATGAGTCACAAAAATGTTGCATTTCGAAGTTAGCAAAAGTTCAGTATCTGCATGAAAAGGTTTAATGACAGGTCTCAGCTTTTAAACAGAGACACAGGAAGAGATGCAAACAGCGGTAATTCAGTTATTTATCTGAGAAAAAAATTAACGGTCTGATAGCAGCCAATCACACCTCTCCATGTAAAGTCTTAGCTATACAGTAACGTATACAGACATTTCTCCACTGAAATGCCATAGTTAGGACAGTGGCTATACTCATATATCACTGTTTCCAGTACATGATGGACGGAATGGTTCTCAAGCTGTTGTATCACCCATGAATGTCGGGGGCAAGGAGGTAGAAAATGGAGAAGGTACTATTGAAATATATGCTCATACACTGTACAACAGCTGTACCTTTCAGCCCGTTTTCTGACCTGAATGGTGGTTAGAGGGAGAGATTTTGTGGCAGATGGGCATAAAAAGCGAGTAAGGTCATGACTGATCCATATGTAGAATTGTTGGGAATTTTCTGACTGTTCTTTTGCTAGGAAAAGTTTAATACATCGAAGAGGTGTTTTTATAGTGTCTTCTTGGATGCAGAAAAGTATTTCCTCTTGAAGACAGACAAAAATACTAGGATGGCTGATAGCCTTCCAGTTTAGGGTACTCAGATTCAGACTGGGGATTTAAACCCATCCCAGGTGATTTCTCTTACAATTGGGCTATAAAGTTTGTCTCTTTCTCCTGCTCTCCCATTTTTTTCTTTTGTTTCTTTTTCATGGAAAATATAAAAAACTTCAGGTTCTTCCCATATGAAATGAGAACATCTCTTTAAATCTCAAATTCCTGTAGTCAAGGCAAACCAGTGTCCCGCCAAGTACTAGCCCTAAACTAAAAGGAAACTTGGCATTTGAGATGTCTCACTCAACTTCTTTTACTTCTCCCTTCCTGTCTGTGCCTTTTGTATATTTATTTGGAACAAATGTTCTTTCCAAATAGCATGTCTATAGCTCTTGTGTAAATTATCCTTTGAAAGATATCTTGTCCATGAAGTAATTCCTTCACAGTCGCAAGAATTTCATCCAAGAGATTAGGTGCTCCATCCTACTACCACCGAAGTATGAACTGGGCGGGAATACAATCAAGCCACAAGACTTTTGCAGCAGAATGGTATTTTGGCCACCAAATATGTGGTTGTATGTTCAAACTGCTCAATTTATTGCAAGTATGTGCTGCTGCAAGGTCACGGATATATACACATACGCTGAAATGTGTCATATGTGTCCAGTTTATACAATCCATTATTTCAGTCATTTGAATATTTTTTTCTAAATAAGAACTGAATCAGCACACTTATGTGGGTGTATTTTGAACTTTATGAACTCAGAAATAGGTTGACTGAGTTTTATTACAATTCAAATTAATGTATTACTTCAACATTTTTTCTTGTTCTTCACTTTTTTTTGTTTAATTTTAAATGATAGGCTTATAGCTTTTTTTTCTACTCGAGTTAGTATGACATATTTTAGTTCAGATCACATTTTTACAGAAGAGCTATAAACCCATGGGATTTATAATGGAAATGGGGACAAATGCTTAACCACATTGGCGCAAACTGTGCAGCAACTATAATGACACCTTCAGGTTTGGTGGAAGGTGACAGTTACCATCTTTTTATCTTGTCTCCTTGGGCAAACACACATCAACATAGCTCTTGACATTTTCTTTCAGGAAGCAGTGGAGCTAGGGAAATATGTCATTGTTAATCACCTTCAGATTCTCAGATTCCATCATAAGAGGATCTATTCTTAACAATCTTACTTGCATGAGTAAAATTATTTTTGTGTAATTGCTAAAAATGTTGGTACAGAATTTTTTAATTGTTCACAACAGATACAAACAAAAAAGCATTTTATATAATGCCTGATAGAAGAAAGAAAACTACACTGTTGTTTCAAAATAAATACTGATGTATAATTTATGTGATTTGATTTAAAGAGCATTAAATGGAGGAATTCTTTCCTTGATACAGGATTAAGGGTGCCAGGTTGAACAGAGTTCTGTTTTAAAATGAATAAATAAAATTCAGAAATGCCAAAAGTAATGACTTCTATTTTTGGGAATATTATAAATTACCTGTACCTGTAACACAGTCCATAAAGAATATCATAACATATTTAGAGGGGAAGGGGAAGAGCTGATTTTCACGTGCTGTAAATCTGGCTCCTTTCCAAGGCACTGGAATAAATAAAAAAAAAAGCTTGAAATGTTCAGTTCTGCCAGTGCAGTTTGAAAGATATATATCTTATTTCTAGTGTGTCTGTGATGTTCATAAAATATTTTTTGTCTTTTTCAAATAATCCCTGTTAGAATTTTACCAAATAATAGGTGTGTATGTGAGGGGACACATATATTTTCATAAATTGGTGTGAGTCATTTCCAGGTTAAGTCCTGAAGTCTGCTTAAACATAATTCCTATAACTCCACTGAAACATGGCAGGAATTCTTTGAAGTACTGCAATAAAAATGTACTGCAAATGAAATGGCAACTATTGTAACAACTTAATTAATTGCCTGTGTGCTTTGGGTTTTGGGGAAGGGAACTTGTAGTTTATGATAGCCAAATTTCTTATGCAAGTTGGTAAACAAATTTGTTTTTTAACTAATGGTAATTGAATGACTGAATTAAATGTAACTGTAGAATAAAACTTTTATATGGCACTTAAAGAGCCAAATGTTGAATGAGGCTGCCATAATACTTCTCACCAAATTAGGAAATGCATCTGTACATATGTGCAAAAATGTCTGCGCCCATTCGGGTAAAAATGTATTTGAAAGTTTCACAGATGCATTTGACTAACTGCTGGACGATGTACTGCTGTCATGTAAGAGAGGCAGGCAGTGCCACCATTTTAGTCTCCTAATTCTGAGCTGCTTTCATGGCTGGAAGAACCACTGCTGTACATTAGTCGGCACTTTAGCACTGCTTAAATTAGAGCTAATCGTCCCTGGTCCACAGTATTTCGTGGAATCTCTGGTTCTGTGGCAGTGGCCTGTGGCAGTGCGTAAGTACTGGTGGTGATTCAGGGAAGGACAGTCAGCTAAAATAGTGCGTACCGAGCATCAGCTCCCACAGCTGGCTTCCCCATTACCTCCCAGAGCCAGGATTGTATTTCAGACACCTACGTTCCACCACAGCAGCCTCTCGCTTTGCATGCAGCTGGCTGGTCGAGCCCTTCTGCTGGCTGTGCCAGGGTGCGAGGCTGCTGGGTAGGAGAAAAGCCTCAGCGCCGTGGGGTGGCCAACCAGGGTGGCACCTGCGGGAGCTGGCTCTGAGAGCCTTGGGCAGCGCCACGTCTGAAAGAGCAGCCTGTGCTGGGTTGTGTGGCCAGGCACTGGTATTGTAAACACGTTTTCATAGCATTTGCATGATATCCTGCAGCTAGTAGCAGTGTCTTTAGCATTAGCTAGATAATTGTGTATGTTGGGTGTAGTAGGTACTTTCATAGACCCATAGAAAAATTGAGGTTGGAAGGGACTTCTGGAGGCCATCTAGTCCAAAACACTCCTCACAGCAGGCCTCAATATTCCAGATGTGGCCTTGCAAGTGCCAAGCAAAGGGGCATTGCCATCCCAGTTGATGGCTCTCTTAAGAAAAGAACCTGTGTCCTGTCCTTAGCCGGAAAGCACAGGAACCAGTTACAGATGTTCCCTGCAAATACTGCTGTATCTTTCATGGGTACATCAGGCAGGAGTGTGATAAACTCTTGGAATCATTCTTCAGCCTGGACTTGCTATGAAATCACAGAACTGTATTTTAAATCACATGTCCAAACTCTTGGAATCATTCTTCAGCCTGGACTTGCTATGAAATCACAGAACTGTGTTTTAAATCACATGTCCAAACTCTTGGAATCATTCTTCAACCTGGACTTGCTATGAAATCACAGAGCTGTGTTTTAAATCACATGTCAAAATGACATGACAGAAGCCAGAAGTTCTGTATCATGATTTTAAAAGGACAAGTAATTGTAACAGATGGACTGTGACAAACCAAACCTTTGATTAAACAAATGCCATATCATTGATCATTAGGAAAGGGAACAAGGAAAATTATTTAAAACATGTGAAAAGGAAAGCCATATATTTTTTAAGGAAGATAAATATTTTAGGCCGTTGAGAAAGTCTACTTAAAGTTACTTCTGTTGTAATACACAAAACTCCAGTGTGTCAATCTAGTTTTTTAGTTTTTCCTTGAGGAAATACTACATTGATTTTGAAACATGACCTTGAGTGAATAAATGCTTCTATTCTTTATTGTTTTGGTGTTCCAAGATCAAACTTGCTCCCTGGACTGGCAGCCCATCCCAGAATCTGAAAGCTGATTTGGCTTTGTTTCCTTCTTGTCCACTATTGCTGATATTAAAGGCATAAGTATCCTGGTGATAAGTGTTTCAGGAATTACTTTTTTCAGAGTAGAACTTTGTCTTCTCAGAGTTCAATTTCATAAGGACAAAGTGGATGTATTTTTAAGTATCATACTGTATTTTCTACGGCCATCTGATAGTAAATCATGTAAATTAAATATTCTGCATATTGTACCTGAAGTTAAACAACCTTTTTCTTTTTAAAATTTGGAGTATTACCATGCTGGAGAATAACTCTTAGTTTAACAGAATTTTTAATATTGTTATCTTTCCAAAGATTTACAGCTGTAATAGTACTATATTCTCTTGTTTCCCAGCTTATTTAAACACTATAAGCTATATGAATACCTCTTCCACAGTCCTAGAGAAGAACTTGTGATAAGTAATGAGGTAAGTCATTTATATAGATGGAACTCATTATGCAGAGTTATTTAATGAATGCACTGTGGCATATGTTTTATATTGCTCAAAGCAACTTCATGTCAACATTACTGCATTACTAACGTAAAATGGCTGATTAAAGAATACAAGTTAGATGTTTTGATCCTCATATTCAAAATTAATTTTGGATTTCAAAAAAGTGTAAATGCATTGCTTGGTTAAGATGTTAGTTGTGTTAAATCAGGAATACTTTTGTGTATGTATTTATAAGTTGATGCATGTAATTTGAATTAGCAATGCATGAGTCTGACTCTATTTTAAAATCAGCAATCAAAATCAGAAAACGTTGTGTACCAAGCCTAGTCTGACCGCAGTCCTAATATTTATGTATGCATGTGTATGTACAGAGTTTTGTTTCTACTGAGGCCACCAACAGTTAATTATACTGACTGTAAAGAAACAAGCTAGCTAGAAAGTCAGCGTTTTGAAAGCATTCAGTTAATAATAGTGAATTGGCTTGACTGTAAACTTTGTCATGTATTCTAACTTATACGTGAAAAAATACATAGGAAAATGCATTGATGCAGGATGTGGCCTTTAATCAAATGGACAGATTCAATTCATCAAATAAACCTTCCTTTAGCCTGACTATGCGTTTTGAGGATATATGTTAAAATACATTGAAAAGGATTTACATTTATAATTTATATTAGGAGACAACTGGTTGCTCAGAGAGGCACGATAGTAGAATTTTTTTGATGGCACTTATATTTTAGCTTATCAGTACACAGTGAAGTTAAAATTAACGCACTGGAAAATTTTCTTTACACTTTTTAAGCTGGTGGTTTGACTCTGTAAGTGATGTGGGATAATTTCTTTCCGTGTTGCTTTTAAATAGCCGTATTATAAAAAAGAAGGACTTTTCTTGACATGGATGCAAATATTAGGGAATTATTCTCATCATTTGTAAGGTGGGTTAAAATTCCAACTATAATGAGATCAGTGACAAAACTGTCATTACATAAGTAGAGCAGGACTTCGGCGTTACTATGTTAGGGTGGTTGTTTTGTATTAGCTAATCAGATCAATGGCTGGGTAGCACTTTCTAATTGGTAAAATTACTTAATCAAAGCCTCATTAAAAATAATTTCTTGTGTAAATTTGGGTAATTTATCTTATCAGTTGTAGACATAGCTTAAAAGAAATGTCTTTGTGTTTCCTTAAAACCAATTTCTGGATGGCTGAGATCAGAGTACACTGTCCCAGACACGGAAGAGTGGTTGCTCTGCACAGTCTGTTTGCTGGGGAGTACCACCTCTGCTGAAGGTACCACCTCCACTAGGGAATGGCAGAAATGTGTTTCTGTGAATTACTTTGGTGACGATCCATCAAAGGAACAAGTGCAGTCTACAATTATAACTGTCACAAAAACCTTCATGACAATTTTTAGCTATAACTCTTATGGCTATTTCTTACCTATGCGCCAGTTCAGTTTAATCCATCTGTTTTGTATTCTGAGTTCCATGGCAGAGAGTCTTTAATTTGTCCAACCACACTGCAATGCCAAGAAAATCAATATTTATATTCCTGTTGAGTTTATTTTGATAGGGTGATACATTGTTCTTCAATAAATAACAGCTTAAGGCATTGAAGCTACACATACAAATTTATGGCATTATTTGCACTTGCTTTATGTGTTAAAATGTGATGAGAGGTGAACCCAACGTAGACTTCAACTTCTTTTGCTACAACTTTGTTATATTTAGAAATGCTTATCCATAAAGGAGAGTATTACCTTCTATGTTTGCAGTCCCTTAGATGAACAGCTCAAACCCTGACAAGTTAGTGGGGCTGATGTAGTTTGGTGTGTATGGCTATGGCAGGAGCATGCCTGGAGTCACGTGCTCTGCAGTGCATCTGCTCAAGGAACAGAAGGGGGCAGGAGATCGACTGGGAAATCTGCATGCTGAAAGTAGACGATAAATCTGTGCTGAAAGGCTGAGTGCTGTCTTGCTATGTAGATCAATGTCTTACCAAAAAAAAAAAAAAAAAGCCCATGTAGACACACCACGGCCCGCAGCTGGATGCAATCCTTACTCTAAGCTAAGAGCTGCCAATGTCTGAAGAGTTTTCTTTTAGTTCCAGCAATAAAAATCTATTCTTTTGGAATTGGGGACCGTAAATTGTAATGGCCAGATTTGCTCAAATAACAAGAAGCATGGTGTTTCAAGATCTTAGTTACAGTATTATCTCCTTTTGCAAATGAAGACTTTGAGACAAGTCAGTGAAATACTTGCTCCAACTGAAATGATTTGCTTCGACTGAAATGGCTTGCTTTAGCTCAGTGAGTAAATTTGTGCTCTACGTGTGCTGAAAGTATTATGTACTGAATAAAAGTCCAGTAGCCTAATGAGAAGACCTGCTTCTTTAAAAGAGATGCAGCTACAACAAATAAAAGCAGTACTTAGTGTTGTAATGGATATCCTTTCAGAGAAACCGCAGTATGCATTTTCCAGAGAAATCTTACAGCGATGGATTGTAAACTCATTGGATTTTATTTTTTCTCTAGCACAGGCAATTACACAGTGTTCTCAATCAGGTTTCCTTTTTGATCTTTCACTGCAGTTATTTCCAAATGACCCTGTCATTTCCTGTGTAGAATAAAATCAGACAAGAAAAGGGAAATGACTCAAAACTCATTTAGATTATGCATACAATATCTGTGGCCATGCCACTTAACAAAATTTAAGATACTTAAATGTGGCATGTAATTAGTGGAGCTTCACAGTCTGATTAATATTCTGTGTTTGATGCAGCTAGCGTAATAGAACTACCTTTGTAAAATACAGACAGTATTTAAGTCTTTACAAAAAAAGTAACAAACGCCTGGCTAATTTAAATATCTTTTTACGTTGGCTAAAGCCTTTAAACCAAACTGCCTGAGGTGATCATATTGCCTAGGGGGAAAAAAAAGGTTAAAACTGAAAGACATGAACGCTTGGTTAGATGATAAAACACACATCATACATCTAACCTACTTTGGCAGTATTTAAAATTTAAAACTTGCCTTTCCAGCTATCAAATCCCTTACTTCTCCTTCATTCCAGATCTACAAAGACCTATATATTATGTATGCATGAATACCTGTTAGAAAACATGATGGTACAAGGAATTACTGAGAAGTGTTAAGATTGCCAAGTAAATTCGTTGGTTTTTTTCTGTTACTATTATGAGCAGTTCCCCACATTTAGAATGATTACATAAGAAGCAGTGCTTAAGCTGTGCTGTGGCTATGATCCAAAATAACATGCATGTAGTGCTAACATACCAGAGTTCTTCAGGAATATTGTTGTTAAAGATACTGGTTTTTCCTTTGCCCGTTCTGGAGGTTTTACTCTCTAGCTGTGATTTTTGTGCACCTAAATACACCTGCAATTTCAAAGAAAGCAAAAGGAGTGCAGACTACATCTTGACGTGCAGGGATTCAATGGAGCAATTCCTATTAATACATGTCAGATCTTGTAACAAAGGTTTAAATTGTTAATACGTGAATTGTGTAGAAGTTTTTATTCTTTTCTATTTCTATGTTCAGTTAATTTATTTTGCTTTGATAGGATGATATATTACAGCACATCTTGTATTTTTTTTTCCTCACATTTACAAATTGTACCTTATACCGCAGTTCATGTTTTTGCTGCTCTCTGTTGTGTATTTTTGGACGGAATGAGACTAAGGTCTTTTGGGATTATGTCTGCTTTGAAACATTTCCTAATAAAAATAATGTGGTTGGTAAATCTAGTTTTATTCCTAGTTGCTTTAGCCAGCCTGATGGAGTAATCTGCTATTTTATGGCCCAGATGACTAGCTAAGTTTGACTTCTTGAAATAGTAGTGTACAATGTAATTTTCTTTAGAGATGTCATAGTGGGTCAGGTTGCAATAAAAATATCGAAGATTAAGTTTAATGGCAGTGCAGATTCAGTATTATAGCAGTCACTAGATATCATCCTCTGTACTTAGAGTTCCAAAACAGTTTCCATGAATGCCTTCTTTCCATGTACTACTTACTTGCTGAAACATTACGCTTTCGGACTATGTCTGGTCTTTATCCAATTGTGGGTTGGGTTTTTTTTGAGTTTGAACAAAATCCCTTCTGTGTTTGAATTTAAGGGGGTGGATAGGAAGAATATACTATTTGAAAGCTCATAAAGCTTTTTTTCTGATGGCAAAAGACCTGAAGTCTGGGACTTGACTTTGATATGTAATCCTCATTAGGTGTTGCATATTTAGATTGGTTAATCAATCATTGTTTAAACAAATTTGCTCAATGATTTCTTGAGAACTGCATTTTAAAGACGTATGAAACCAGAATATTTCCATAAGCATATCAGTTCACGCTAGAGAGACTCATTCCCCAGCTAACGGAATGCATGCTTTTCAAAGCTTGGAGGTTTCAGATATTTGTAATGCTTAAAAACCACTGAGTTGATTTTCTGTAGCTTTGTTTTGTAAATATCACCATGGCAAAGACATCAAGACTACTTTGAAGGAAATAAGAGCACAGGACTGGACGGGACTTCTTCAATTGTCAGCTGTAGTGCCACTTTCTCATAGGAAAACATATATAATCCTCTTCAGAAACTTGTCAAACTCTGGCTTAAAAAGTTAACTTTTTTGTCTTTGCTCTTCCAGTTAGAAAGCTGCCCTGGTGCCTGCTTTCTGTAATGGTTATAAAACTTCTAATTTCCAGTCCAAGTGTATTCATGACAAGCTTACATGCGTTTGTCCTTGTGCCAATTTGTGCCAGCATTGACCTTTAGTTCATGTTCCATCCCCAGTGTTTATTTTTCTAATGTATAAAGAGCCAGCAATCTTATTGTCAGGCTTCATTTAGCTAAACTAGAAAAGCCAGCCTTCTCTAATCTTTGCTTTTAAGGTAGGCTTTTGATACATGCATTCTTACTTACGTACCAGCCTCTAGTCATCCTGTTGGCCTTCTTCTATAATTGTTTCACTTTAAATCAGTTTTGTTTGAGCATAAGTGACCAAACTGACATAATATTGTTGCTGAGATAAAAGCAAGGCCTTCTACAATATCAATAATGCTTTCTTTTTCTCTACTGGGAATAGCCTACATGATAGGTCCTAGAATCACATTTTATACATGTATCATGTGGCTGTCTCGTCGTATATCTGCTATTCTGGTTCCCCTTTATTACTGTATTTTCCAGCTGAGATGCTCCCAGTGCACAGTAAGTTTTAAAAAAATTATGTCCCTACAATGTCACCTCACAATTTGTCATTTAATACAAGAGTGAATAGTCTTCAAGGTCATTCAGTCCCATCTGTATGATATTCCTGCCCTCTCATGAATTGATCACGTCTCTCACATTTCTTTTGTTTAGAAAATTAGTTATCTTATTAAATAAACTATGAAATTAGTCTGGCATCGTGTATCTTTGATAAACTGATGTTGTGTTATATCTCATTTTTCTTTAATTTCCATGTCCTTATTTATTTTTTCCTTCAAAACGTGTTCCTCAAGCCTTTACTGCTATGAAGATCAAAACTGCAGCTTCAGGAGTAGGTTCATTATTTTATGATTATGAATGTTTAAAACTAGCAAACTGGTACTTCGTCTTTTGATGTCTGAGGGGAAATTTTTGATGTCCGTTGCAGAAGCGTGTAGTACCCGAGACCGGATTACTGAAGTAAGCAGCTGGAGAGCCAGTGCGTTTTGTGACAAAAATCACTGATACTCAGTCCTTTGATCTTGAAGCTTGCTATGGCTATAACCAGAGAGATCTTGAAGGACATGTGATTAGTCTGAATGAAAAGTGGAGTCTGTTGGAATTGTGTGCAGTATTACTTGAAATATTTTAAGCATATTTTGCACGGTAGAAACCACCTTTGTTTTTCAAAGATTGTCTTTGGTATACTCAGTTGCCAGTAGTGGAGACACACTGACCTTTAACAGTTACGTTTCCATGTAGGTCACATGCTGATGGTCGTCTACAGCAATTTTAAGATTCCTGAGTTTTGGTAGCTGAACTGTGCTGCCCTGAAAGCCAGTGAGAGCTCCAGAGAGCTAGTGGAATTTGTAAGCCGGTGCTGAGTACTTTTACAAATCTTGCTTTAGAGAATGACTGACAAAATGTTTTTTAAACTATTTTCTTAGGAAACATCAAATACAAAACAAACCTGCTTTTTAATTCAGTAACATGCGTGAAGTCATGAAAGTAAAAATTCAGGCAGGAAAAATGCCAAATAGCTGACATAGGCTATGCCTTCAGTATGCTGAGCACTATGGTTCTGACCCAGCCAGTGTTTAAACAAGTGCCTCTTTTTAAGCACTTGGGAACTTTTATTTCAATGGACCTATTCACATACACGGAGTTAAACTGAGAAGTGACTGTGGTCACATTGTTCAGCACCCGGGAGAATGAAAAGCTAAAGACACTAGAGCAAAAAAAATTTTGAAGCTCATCATAACTTTTTATTTCAGTTGTACAGTTGACAAAGCATCACATTTTTTGACTGTATGATGTTAAATAAGAGAGAGGAAAAAAACTTGAATTGTTGGCAGTAAAACGTTTCTGGAACTGTGCAGGAATTTATATACACAGATGTGCTCTCTGAGTTTTTAAATTATTTATTTAGAAAGTGGCTTGATTTCTGTATGCGTGTGTGTGTGTGTAAACATACGTAGTTCTGATGACAGCAGTAATGGCTTATTTATTTGCTGGAATGCAGGTCAGCTAGAAATTGTAGGCTTTGACTGGAAGGACAGACAGTATATTAATGACCGCATGTTTCTGCTATTCATCAGAATGTTGTAAGGTCCAAATGACTAAGTGCTATATCAGAAGACTACAGCAGACATTTAAAAATATTTATCGATCAATATGTAAATTTTAATGGAAGACAATGAGATTGGCAGAAATGTATTGACTTGGGGAAATTTTAAAGTGGTTAAGCAAAGTACCTGAAGGTAGACTATTAGGATATGAATTTTGTTCTACTTTTCTAGTATTCCTGAATAGCTTAATCTCTTGATGCCCTTTGGGAGTTCTTGTCGTTTTACTTGACCAGCATAAAACAAAATAATTGGAGCTGAGCAAAGATCAGTAATTCTGTTTCGTAGAAGATTCTGAGATTTTTGTAGTTTGATTTAATTCCAGTTTAAAACAAAAAATAGACACTTTCAACAGAATTGCTATTCTTACGTGTCTCTGTTTAAACTCCCTCACACCAAAGCAGTGCTCTTGAAGACCGTTTCAGAGCCCAGGCTCCATCCTGGCGCCATACAGTGTAGCTGGCTCTGCTGGAGCAAGGTCCACATGATTCTGGGGTCTGCGATGTGCCCTCAGCTGTCCATAAGGCATGTTGTTGGGGAGCCAGGAATCTATTAAGCAGGTTGCTAGGTCAGCCAACGTGGCAAACTGTGTCGAAAGAGCTTTGTACGTAAGCTGGAGAGAACCAGGTAGGCTGCTGCTGGCATGTTGGTAGAAAGTAATTTGTGCAAACTCCATCCTAATTTTTTAGGTAGTTCAAAGAACAACATTTGTAAGGAATCTGCCAAAAAAAAAAGGACACATTTTATTTGAATTAACCCAATGCATTATGTCCGTTGCAGAACAATACTGTTTTCAGTGTTAAACTCTTCCACGTAACATAGTATGGATCAAGGAGTTATTCAAGAAGGTACTGTGTTTCACTTATATTTTGCTGGTTCAAATTTAGCTGCTTTTTTTTTTTTTTCTAAATTGTGTGCCAACAGGTACCATTTTGGTACTTGCTGATCCAGTGTGACTTACTGGAGACTGATTTGCCAGAGCAGTTGCCCTATTTCCAAAATTTCCAGCATCATTTTTGTTAATTGGCAGACAGAAATCTACAGTGGACAACTATTTTTGTACCCCCTACCTTTATCTGCAGCTTCTCATCATCTTGAAGATTAAATTGTGTTCATAAAAGGGTCTGTGGAATGGACAAGTGATGTGATATTTCATGGGAGTGTATCCCCATGGGTGAATATTTATGTATCAAATTCATACATCTTGTGATCGTGTGTTATGAATAACATGTTGACCTTATTCATATAAATAAACAGCATGGCATTTCTTTACTGTGATGATTTATAATCAATATACATTTTTATAATTTTTTATCCTTTTAGTTGGTGCTATAAGGGCAAATGTATTCAAAGTCTAAATAACAGACAAGTTTCGCAATCCTTTGAAGTCCCTTTTTAAAATGCACCAGAAAGTTTGTATGTTTTCTAATTTCACCTTGAATTTTACGACTTGTCATAAGATACAACATAAAGTATTTTTACTGAACATTGAATCCGATGTCTTTGAATATTTGATTCATAAGATGTTATTTTGATTTCCTATAAATCTACTAAGCTCAGCAAAACGCAGTGTTACTAATTAGAAAGCTGAGTTTTATAGGATGTCTGGTTGGTATGTGAGGTAACTTATATTGCTACTTAGGCTTACATTTAATAAACCTTAGCTAGGAAAATTGTTTAAATTTCAAAGAAAAGATAATAAATGAAATGAAGGCATAGAATATTAATGTGAACTGTGCCTTTATTTTGTTAAAGCATTCAAAGTTAAATAGTGGTGGTCTGTTAACAATCTAGGGCTAATTTGGCAAGTCTTTAAACTTACTCAATAATCAAAACATAAAAGGACAATGGAAACTTTTCACAATAAAAGAAAAAGGAGTTGAGTACAGAAACCAAACAAATTATTCTCTGCTTTTTCTTGGTAAGGAGGTGAACTTTATAGGAAGGGCAGCAAGCTCTGAGTTGGGGTTGCCTTTTCCTGTCTTTGTTATAAATTACATCTGTCTGTGAAGAATCCTCTCCAGTTACTTCGTGGTTCATGGCTACGGGGGAGGTGTGCGTGTCTATCTGGAATGGAACAGACAAAGGCAGATTGGGGAGGAGCCTTCTTTTAATTTTACTGGTTTTTTTTTCACTTAGGACATGGCAATTCTTCGCATTAATTTGCCTTGCTTACTAAATATAAAGATGGATAAAATTCCTAAGATCCCAGCTGTGTAAATAATTGTATTTACAAAATTTACAAAACAACTGTTTTCTTCAACGTTTGTATTATTTGTTCTTTGCAGCTTGCTAGACTTTTGGAAGACTTCGACACCATTTAGGTTCAGTGTAATCATTCAAAATGTTTTTATTAGGGCTTAAATGGGGAAAATATTTGGCAAAGGGATGGACTTTATCCAAAGTGTAATGCTTCATTCTTTCATGAGAGTCTGAATACACTGCAACAATATTATGAGGCACCAGAAATATGGGAAGAAGCTGCCAAATGGTACTGGAAGGAGAGCCATATACTTGGGATTAGTGCGCTCTTTATTATGTATTTCCAGCTATTGCACTCAGAAAAACAACATGGAATAGGTAGACGATACTGCATCTCCTCAGGGTGGGCTTGAAAAGATGGCAGCTGGAGTCTTTTAGAGTGTTTCATGATTAAGACTATTATCTGAAGTATTTTATGGTTTGGCTTCCCATTGCACTGTTGAAAATTTCGTAGTGAAGTCATCCTGAGTCTCCTCTTGACCAACTTAAAACAGCTGAGGAGAAATACTTAATTGTTTATACCTAATGTTTGCTTTTTCATACTTGTAAGAGTGGGCAGAATCCTTGGCTGACCTTAAGATGCTATGGTGGTGAGTATTTGTATGAACTTTATTTGCCTTTTTTCTTTTCCAGACTGATTTCACCCTCAAATTTTGTCTTTGTCTCAGATTGCAAAGCCTATGCCAGAGCCTGCATAGTTTCTGCAGAGTTACACTGCAGATGGTGCTGTGTCCAGGATAAAACGCAAACATAGATGTTTTCAGCTGAAATACATTAATATTGTGCTCTCCACTTTTTATGATGAGTGGTCCTTTTTGGTTGGTTCTACAAGAATCCAACAATATTGTAAAAACATATTGCAGAAAATATTGTTACTGCTCTCACAGCACAGAACATTTTGCATGAATTACTCTATTTTCTTAGTGTTAGAATTCACGTGCTTGGTAAAAGTTTTGTTGTCTCTGTTCTATTCAAATAACGCTACACAAGGAACAATATTTTCTGTGCAGTTGCCCTGTAGTTTATTTTGACTGCATATCAAATTTGGCTTGTGAATACAGTCTGAGGAAATGGCATAGATTGATTCTAAGTGATAAAGATGAATGTTGCGTGCTTCATTTATAGCAAGGCCATCCAAATATAGTCTCAGAGTTGTGAAAACATCCCATGCTTGAGAAGTCCTGAATTTTGGATCGATCAAGGCTGTGGGCAAGTTTCAGGCACTAACAGGCTGGAATTCAGGTCTATATCTTTAGATTCACTGAATATTGTGTGTTGTGAACAGATTTGCAATACATTGACAATGTGCATAGTACTCTTGTTTAATAAAACGGAGGAGTGATAGGGATGTTCCTTAGAGCTTATTCTACTTTGAAAATCTGCCTAACATTCTCTCAGAGTTTTTCTTAGCATTCATTTTGTATTCATGACACCCATTTATCATTTTCATCTCTGTCTGTTATACATTTAGGAGTCTTAATGATTTTCTTTTGTTCTAAGGAAGACATTTTGCCAGCTTTTTGTATTCTTCAGGAGTTAGGATGTAGTTGAAGATTCACATTTGGAGAAATGTTAAATTACCTGTAATGATCATATTTCAAATGAAGTATTGAAAGGTTTTACCCTCACTTAGGCTTGTTGCAAGACACTATTTTCAATTTTTAACATTACTGTTGTCCCTGCAGGCCTAGATTAAAAGAAAGTGAGGGCTAGAGGCTAGGTTGCCAACTTTTTCTTTTTTCTTTTTTTTTTTTTTAAATCCTACCAGTGGTGCATTGTGGTGCCCTCCGGTGGGATTTCTAAAAACAACATTATGTTTCTGTCCATTTTGAGAATGACCCCTTGAGTCTATTGATAGGTGCATGCATGCTGGTATGTAACTCAGTACTGAACCATTCATTTCTGTTTAATAATCACATTTTGTTTGAGAAATCAAGAAATTGTCAAGATGGAAGTAAGGAGCCAAACGTTACTCATTTTGCCATGACAGAGATTTTATCTTTTGTCCCTCTCTCCTTGCTGCTCTTGCAAATACAGCTCTCTGAATTACTGAATGTAAAAATAATATCCTTTTCTTTGCAACCCTGGCACAGCAAAACACAATAGGAGAAGTTAAAGACAGGATTTCAGTCTTATCTCCGTGTTTCCTAACTACTGCTGGTTTGACTTCAGTTCCTACTCTTGTTATTCATACTGTTTTTATTGCAGTGTATTTAATTGTCTCTCTTTGTTCTGATCAATCCTCCGTTAAATGGGTAAATAAGAAAAGAAAGAGGGTACATAATCAAATTACCAGAAGTAATTGGTCAGTCCAAGCATTACTGGAACTTCGTAATGAGCGGAAAGAACGGGGCTTTGATATCAGAGTCATAAAGGCCAAGCCTTTAAAACTGACAACACAAACACATTGCTACATTGGCACATTTTTTGTGAATTTAAATTACAAATTATTGTGTATAATCAGAATCAGAGCAACTGAAAAATCATAAAGCATGGATAGACTTTATTAATTTTGGATACAAATGACAGACATTAGACAAGCTTAGAAGTCTGACAGACTAGGAGAATCTTAATATTAGACAAATGCAAGATAAAATGAGAACTTGTGGATTTTTTTTTTCTTTCATAGTGGTGGGAACAGTACACAAACTAATAAGCAGCAAACCATATACATTAGAATAAAATGTAGAAGTCTGCAGTAAGGGAGCTTATTTAGGAAACAGGAAAGTTTAAAGACTGTACATTAAACGGCCAACAGGACATGGTATATTAAACAGGGGACTGTGGGTTGCTCTGGGAATTGGGAATTAGACACTAAAGTTTTTCAGTGCTCAATTGCCATTTTAATATGTTTACCACTTTGCACACTAGAACATGAATTGTTCTTGTTCCACTTCATAGTGAATAAATACAATTAAAAAGACAACCTGCTTTCTTCCTTAGCACTTATCTGTTAATGTACTACCAATTTTAGAAGCAAAATTAATTGCTTAATCAGATAGGTGTCAGTAACTCCAACCTATACAGAAATATAGAATTTGATTTTTTATTTTTATTTTCCCTTTTCTCTTTCTGCCAAATCAATTGGGGAAGAATGGATGAAGAGTAAAGAAAAGGTAGCACGACTGTTAACAAACTAAACCCTGCTCTGTGGAATTCATTTGTATAAAAGGCCATTTTTATAGATTTTTGCCACTTACAGGATTCTGTGTGTCAAGTTCAGTAAGGTCCGTATGGCAGGGGGAATAAATAAAGGTTCTCATTAAGAGTACACTAAACTTACCCAATGCTACAATAAACAGTAGTGGTGCAGCGGGGTATTGCAGCTTCATTTTCATCTGGGTGTCAGATTGACTGTCAACTAGTTCCCTGTTAAGACCCAGTTTACTTGGGCTACATAAAAACTTGAATGTGACGCTAATATTCTGTTGAACTCTATCTTCAGGGAACAGGAATTTCTACTCATCAATGACATCGTGAATTTGAAAATTAAAGAAATTGTTGAGATGGAGACTTTTGGACAAATTCATCATGGATAACCCATGAGAAGGCTTTAATGTCTGTGCTTCTTTTACTGCTGTCGGGTATAAATTTTGTGTGTGCAGTTAGGATTTACAATCCAATTCAGGTATCCTCAATCCACTGTACCCCAAGTAATTTCAGGGGATCTACTAGGGTTGTATCTAAAATAGACACTATATTACCATGGTATGTAATGGTAGCAAAATTTGGCCTCAAATTGAAAACTATTAAATTCAAAAATATTCTTGCAAAAATGCAAACATCCCATATTTACAGTTGTATAAAATCCTGCCATAGCTTTGTCATGTGTGTGTATGTATAAGTAGAGTAGAAAGTGCTGTATTAGTTCATCTTGTGGATCATTCCCAAATAAGACTTCATATTCAAAACATTTTAAGTAATTTTGCTTTGTATTTTCTGTAGTAAATTAAGGAGCCTAGTAGGTTTTCAACATAAAGAGAAGGTTGCTGCAGTTTTTCTGCAATATAACAGGAGTTATGTTTGTTAATATACCTTGGAAACATTTAAATTCTAATCACACAGACGAAAGGAAATTTCAAGTAATGGCAAGTAAATTTAAATTACACAACAGTAAAGACTTTCATACCTTTGAAAATATTTCAGCACAGGCTTTTTTTTTCACTCGCTTTGATTATCCATGATCACAGCAGCAGAATTCTGTTGCTGTTGCCATAATTTCTAAAGCATAACTGTGCTAACATGAAATATGTATATATAGGTACATTTGCCAACTTGTTTTAATTTTTTCATTCGCTTTCCACCTCATGTATCGGGAGGGGCTGCTGATCAGTACACTGGCTGAAGGAAAATGCAGAATTGTTGCAGGAGAAAATGGAGATATGCAGGCAACATTTGCAGGAAAACTAAGCTTTTTTGCTGTGGTTTCAGAGTGAAGAAAAGGAGGTTTCCATCCCATAAAACCTGCCTCTTAGACCTCTGGGATTCCTCAGTACACTAGCCAGCATTTGCTGGCCATGCACTTGCAAGTGTCTCACAAGCACTGCGTGAGAGAGTATTTTTATGCCACATAAACTTGCCAGCTTTGCACCCATTGAACGTTACTCTGGATCGGGCCTCACAAGCTATGTATGTCTAGTAATCTAATTCAGATAGCTTGGCTCCTCCTGCAAGCCAGGTCTTGGCTAAGATAAAAAGCTGCAATACAAGACACTTAGTGACTGTGGAAGGGAGGAAGATTCTGTCCAAGGAAGCATTTTCCTACCCTTCTCCGGCTTGATGCCTTCCTGTCGTGAGACTTTCCACCTCTTCAGCACCACCTGCTTATTGTAAAAATGAGAAGGGGCAACTAAGCACCACTGTGACCAAAAATAGAATTCCCCAATTTTTTTTATTGCCGTGTTTAACCTCTGCTCTTTTAATCATATGCACAGCAGGAGAAAGCGGGATGTGCTTTAACAACTTGTCAGGTATTAAGCAGTGCAAATTTTTAGCTAGAAATCATGCTATCAGTTGGAAGTAAACAGTAAGGCCACATATATTTAATTTTTAATAAATTTTCAGTTATGCTATTCTTTTAATTACATTAATCAGGCAGGCTCCAACACTGCAAGCCTTAGGGCTTGAAGTGCAATTTCAATGCTTTGTAATAAATTTGCCGAACTTTGGAAAAAGATGAAATGACTTAATATTAAACATTTGCTTGATTTAAATTTTACCCATGCACTTTATAATACATTTTTTTCAGTGCAATGTACTGCCACAGCAGAACGATCATAATAGTAATTGTGAGTAAGCGTTCCTTTTGCACACAGGTTTTGCTTATAAACTAGATGAATAAAGGGGCCTGGAGTATCGAGGGAATGCTAAAGATCTGCAGAGCCTTTCACTTCAAGGTCATTGGTTCAAGCACACATCATTAAAGACAGAAAGTTAACATCTGACTGCTGCTTCATAATATACATGAAATGAGTTAGTGGTGTCAGTGGAGACAAGGAAAGAATACAACCAGTTTAATAACAAGAAAAGAGGTAGGACTAATGCATAGGTCCAAAAAAGAGGAGGAATCAGGAGATACCCAATTTACCAGGCTCCTGTCTTCCCCTGCATGCAGTCCTAAGGGCTGTATTCATTCTTCAGTCTGGAAAGGTTAGAAAGGTCGTAGCCACTCTGCTTGGTCTCATTTGATGTCATAAGCTTAATTGAGTTGAGCTGGGTAAATACTAGGTCAGAAAGGATCCAAGGAAAATTCAGGTACAAGATGGCTTGATGATGAAGTAATAGTGAACCTGGTTTGATGCTGCTAGGGCACTGCACAACAGGCTCTTTGAAGAAAGCTGCAGAACTGATAGCCTGACCATTTGTCATTACCTCAAGCATATAAATCACAAGCAGAAAACTGTTGGCGATGGTGTCCTCATGACTGCCTTCCAAGTGAGTAATTACAGCCTGCCAATGTTAATTCCCCAGTAAAGTTAATCGAATGAGGTACTCTCTCTTTTGATCAGTTGTGCAGCATTATTGTTGTTCAAGGCTTTTTTAAAGTAGTTGCTTTTCAGTGATGTGAGACCTCTGAGAAGATTAGGTGTGTTTAGAGGAAGGAGTGTGTGTAACGTGGCAGTGATTTTTATTAGCCATTTCATATTTAGTTGTCAAAATGAAGTAAATTGCTTCTGTCCACTGTTGTAAAAAGTGCATTATTTTTCCCTTTTGTTCTCTGAACCACTGAGATTTTAAAGGGTACTGTTTGGCAGCTATCTTTTCTCTTCCTTTGTTCTTGCTGTTGTCATTGTTTGTTTTGAAATCTGGGCTAAGACTTGACCCAAGGATGCCTTTGCTCATGTACATGGTTTTTAGTGAAACAAATTACTTCAACCATTGTAAAAGAGCCCTATGATGACTTCTTCTTTCCATAGTGGCTTTAGTTATGAACATATACAAAAGTAAAAACAAAAAAAGTCTCACATAAGTAATTACTTTATTAATAAGCTCTCTTAAAAACATTTTATGAGTAAGAAGGGAAATAAGGTGAGAAAGACCAGAGAAGGAGAAACTCAGCCTTCCAGACAAGGGGAAATACAAAGGAGTTTGTGGGGAAAAATATAGACATATGCAACCCCAGCTTGGTTTGGTTTGTTTCTTTTGCCTTTTAGCCCTTGTTACTTGTATACTTAAAGTTTTTATACCATTGGAAGAGGCTTTAGTCACAGGTTCTTTATGGTTTTAATATATGTATACATTGAAAATATTTAGTCATATTTTATATTTAATGTGGGATTTTCTTTTTATTCTCAACACTTGTCTGGAGCAGAAGGCATTTTCTGAAGAACTCTTACCCGTCTGAGCCATTGAATTAGTCTAATGTAGCAGTTGTTAATTTATAGGTGGTTTCACTTAATTGTAATGGGGAAATGCCACTGGAAGATTTCGTAATAGAATTTTATGAATGAAATTGTGGTTTACTTGTAAATAAGTATGTGATGCTTAATGAAAGGATCTCTGGAACTTTCCTGAATTTTTTATTCAATAACCTTAGCCCATGTTTGTTTTTATGAGGAAAGTGAAGTTCCAAGTATTTCATTGAAGAGACTAGATGTCTTTTTGAGTTAATATGTCATAAGCTTCTTTATAAAAAATACATTTCAACCTCTAGGTGTTCACACATCGCAAGAGTATTATTCTTTTCATAAAAGATTCCATCTAAATTCACATCATAACTTTATTTTTGTCAGTGACAGTTTAAAACTTAATTGGGGTGAAAAAAGGAAGGATACAGTGGTCAAAAATTAGATATTTTTGCATTAGTCAAGGGGGAAATGTGCATAGTATGTGTCAGTGGTCTTCTTGAAAGAAAACATGATAACTAATCTTTCACTTTGCACCTTTGTTTTTTCACCTCCAAATTTGAATACAAAACTTTTTTGACACAAAAATCAATTAGGATTTAAAATTGTTGTCATCTCTGTAAAAAAGTGTCACATACTTGAAGTAATTAAAAAAAAAAAAAATTTTTCAGTCACCAATTATGACGACCTGCGATATTTGGTTGGAGGATTTTTAGAGTTTGAAAGAAAAAAATGGATCCAACAGAACTTTTACATTTCAAAATATTAGTGCATCAGCTTTATTGGAAAAAGCTGAAATTGTCCAAATGACCTCAGTAAAACAATTTGGACTACGATTCCCGGAATGCTCGTGAAGCTGACATGTCTACATGTTCTTAAAAAGTCATAATCCATCATTCTGATGCTAGATCGATGGATTATGACTTTCTGATGTCAGATCTGTGAATTAAGGCTTTTTTGAGTACAGCCTGCTATCCAATTATTGCCCCTATTCATATATTATAAATCATTATTCCTTCACCAGGTAGTCAGCAGTTTCTATTTCCTAATGTTTCAGAGCCTTCTTTTTTTAGCCGTTGTGGCGCTCCCATTGAGCAATCAAAAACGGAGAGTGCTGACCTGAAAAATAAAGCTTCTATCACAGCAAATTGTTGAGGGAACAACATTCGTTTCTAATTCTTGTAGTTTCTTTTGAAATAAAGGGAATTAGATTAGACTGAAACAAATCTCAGCCCCTTCCTGCACAAACAAGCAATATAATAAATTAGCACAAAAGTTGTTGGCATGTATTGACTTCATTTTTAAGCGCTCATGCCTGAGTTTCTTAAAAATGATGCTTTCTTCTGGTAAGTTGATTTTTTTTTTAATATGAAGACAGATCGGCTTCTGATTTAAAGCTGAAATTTGCCAATGTGCCTACCTTAAGTGATTTTGTCTATTAGGTGCTGTTAAACTGAAGTTCCTTTGAATGAATTATTTATAGAGTAATAAACTTACTTCTAATGCAATGGAGTATATGATAAAAGTAGAAAATGCTTTACTGTAACCAGTTTATGTGTGTCAAATCAAAATGCAACTTAAACAACTTTATTAAAAGATATTCAGAAAAAGAAGAGCTATTTTAGGATCTATCATGCATCCCGAGAAGTCATTAAATGAAATGTAATCATGCTATGTTGGAGGGTTATCTCAACAGATTTCTCAAGGTAAGGGAATTTAGGTCTAGTCCATATGTGGATGGAAAAAATCAATAGTATGATCTTGTTGGTTTTTATTTCATTTTGCTGTACTGATAGTTCTTCATTAGGATGCAGTTTTCACACTAGATGGCTGTGTGTAAAATATGTCCAGTCAGTACATTGCTAGCGGACTTGTTGTCAAAAAGGACGGTAATCAATGAAAGGGAGGGTGGTATAATGAATGTGGTAGAATTCGTCTTCTAATAACTATTTGTTCTAGCCCTGTGTCTGTTGTGAGAGAGCTGTCACAGAGCTGCCTTGTGCCTCAGTTTCTACTTTATTTGAGCAGCCACATGGATTCTAAAATCTGTGTCCCAAGGACTGTGTTTCTGTGGCATTTTTCTGGAAAACAGGTTTGCGTCTCTCGTGTTACCCCTGTTGCTATTTGGTCAAGGATGTTATCCGAAACCGCATGAGAAAGTTAACGTAGTATTTTGCATGTCCTGTCATTGAGTAGTCAGGGGAGTAATGCTTTAATATGCTGTAGTTTAATTCTTCTTAAAGGAAGACATTGTCTTGGCATATTTATCTCATTTCTTATTGTTTATTTCAGGAGCTCAGGACACTAATGGCATCCTTGCTCTCACCTTCCTTTTCCTGGTATTTCTTTTACATTTTCAAATTTTGGCCATTAAAGCTTCCACGGTGCTGCAGAGTGTTAGAAAGAGCTGGTTTGTTGGGAGAGCACAGAAATAGCTATTCTGTGAATGATTCTGGAGAAAACATGATTTCAAGGGCAAGTGCCAGCACAGCAATGGAACCACCAGCGGGGCTTCAATGCCTTTCTTGCTTTAGATAGATTTCCAACGTGATACAGCTTTAGAGCCCAGTTCTGCTGATGGCAAGTCTAGCGAAGCTCCTTCTGCCATCTGCGGAAGTAGGCTCCAACCCATTTTCAAATTTCCTGTTAAATGCAGTTGCCCACTAGATGGAGACATAATATTTTATACCTTAGCGGATATACAGATGGTAATCAAACACACCAGCTGCTGTCTGCTCTTTCTGGGCACCTTGCCAATTTACTGGCAGTATGTTGACTGGGAAGCAGACAGTGACACACTTTGATCGAAAAGCTTGTATGATGATTTTTTTTGTTGTAATATTATTGTTTTTTTAAAAAATGATAAAAGAGATCAAGATGTGTATCTTGATCAAAGGGTACTGCTGTCTGCTTCCCCATCAGCAACTTCGAATTTATAGAAATCAGATTGCGTGGAAAGCAATCAGCAAAGGTTTGAGGTCTTTCTTGTTCTCACTGCCAAGAGATGCTGACAAGTGAGAAAATTAAAATCAGAGAAGGTAGGGAGAGAACTAGTAAAACACTGGTTGAAATATAATTATTTAAAGTTCACAATTTTAATAAGTTTAGGGCTGTAAAAAAAATCTAGTTAAAGTGCTCAAATTGTCTATCACTTGTATTATAAGAGCATCCTAAGATCTTTCTCTGATGGAGGATGTTGCTTTGAGACTAATTTACCATTCAGAGACAAATATATCTGTTAAGATACTTGTTGTCACGGAGAAATAACCTGTCTTTGGTTTTGGGGCCAAGTTTTTCAAAGGTATCTCCTATCGGCTCTATTTCTTCCACATGGGGCTGTGCATCCAGTATGATTTATTAGGGTGTATACATGATATAATGAACACCTGCAAAGAACACTTAAACCAGTCAGTCCTATAAATGTAAAGATAGTGTGTGCAGAGGGACTATACTGAAAATTTGCCTATTATATTTGGCGAGGTCTTTTCTCTTTAGGGTCTCTAGTAGGGTTTTTTCTTTTCAGCTCTTGGTATCAATTCCTTCTTTAAAAGCCATTTTTTGTTTTGGATTTTTTAGTCCTTCTACACTTAAACAACAATTAGCAGTTACAGATATATACATGTGTGTATATATATGGATTGTGTCAGCTGGAGAAAGACTGTGTTTCGGTGCATAGGTGAATATTTCTGGCCAACATAAAAACACAAACCCAGTGGCAGTGGTGAGAGTTGCTTCACATTCTGCCAAATGTTAAAATCGAAATAAAGAATCATATGACAGAAAGACCTAGGATATGTGGCATTTTGTCTAGATGGAGCCAAGGGATTATCAGAAGGAAATAGCCTGACGTAGGTAAGGAAGTGAATAGGGCCTACCTCCAGAAGTCTTTAGAGTGCCATCTTTGATATGATCTTCGGATTATGAATCTATTGGAAAAGTAACTTAAAAACTTGATTTGGTGACAAGAGATACTGTTGGAGCCACACTAGACATTCAGCTGCTTCATGCAGTCTGGCATGCTTGGCAGTTGGGGCCAAAGGGGAGTTTGAGACTAGAATAAATAAGTGTTACAGTTCAGCATTGCACTCTGCTACCGGAGTGGTGAAGATGGATCTGTTCAGCCTCACTGCCTCTCCTCAGCGTGCAAGACATTCGACTCTGTTGTTAGCTACTTCCCATCGCTCCTGCTCTCTTCCTCTGCACATTGACCTATGCTTTTCCCTGAGCTGCTGAATGAGTCTTTCCTTCCACAGGACCAATTTAATTCCTGTGTCCCCATCCACCCCGCCTTTCTCTCTATTGCCAGCTGAGCTTTCCAGCCATTAGTGATTTTTCTACCCTCTCCTCAACTTCTCTGCTTGGCAATCCCAACACATTTGATGTTCCTGATAGGTGTTTTCTTCTGAGGGTTAGATCGAAAGGCAGCAGCTTCAGAGCAGGCAATGTCATGTTTCTGGGTATAGCTGTGCATTCTTAAGAGAAGGTGCTGTTTGGCATTGCTCCCTCTAGGTACTTACGATGTTGCTATTTAGGAAAGCTGCCAGGGAAAAGGTGCTGCTAAAAGGAATAAATAAATAAATCCCTTTGACATCATTGCTTCATTTTTTTCCATCAAAAGCCGACCATCACAGACATATTGTCTTTACCTCATTGGGCAAACTGTGTGCAAACTTTATGATCACATTGTCTTTGCCTATTCTTGTAGAACAGAATTTCTCAAAAAGACAAAACACAAGGGAATAGGGGAAAGCCTATAGTGTACAATTCAACGTGATACCCTTCGTGTTCACTTATTCTATGGCCAACTCAAGATTTTCACTTCAAAGTTCAAAGTGTTTGCTCTCAGTCCTGACTTGTGTTAAAATTTTGTATGATTGTAGAAACCTTCTTTGAACAAATGCCAGATTTTTGTTGGTTTTGTTACTTGTGTGGTAATTTTCTAAAAGATGACGTTAACTTAGAGTTTATAAAGGATAAGGAGCGATGGTTTGTTGTTTTGTTTTTTTTTTAATTTGGGGCAAAATTATTCAGTAGAAATGCTTGTTTCTTCTCATTGTTTGTTTAAACAAATTTTGAAATATCCCCATTTGATTACACGATTTGTCATGAACTTCCTAACAAGTCAAAGCAGAATGAGATTTATACACTTTTTCACCAGAAACCATTTCATGCCCAAACAGAAATGGAAATGACTCTTTTTCTCAGAAACCTTCCAAGTCGAAGTGGGAGGATATAATCTGTAAGGAGATGTTACCTTCTCAAAAACAACCTCACGTCATCCAAGGTGTGGTTGGCTTTGGCAGTTTACCAAGAGGAAACTTATTAGATTTCAAATCACCCATCAAGCCAAGCTATGCTGAAACAAAGTTTTGTTTAATTCTTGCATTCACCAGACTAACTCTGCCCCTATCCACAACTGCATTTTTATTTAACATGAATGACAGTATTATAAGATAGAGTTAAAACTAACCCCAGCATTCAAGGTGCGATCCAGTATAAACAGATTTATGAACATGTACTGTAATAAGGAGAGCCTATTTACAATGGGATATGAAATTCAAGTGTGATATAAGGAAATGGTGGTTTCTTTTGACTAACAGGCTATGGTGAGAATACTGGAGAGTCAAGTTATATAGAAACACAATAGTAAAGAAGTACTGATATCTTAGACTTGTGTGGTTTTTTGTGTGTACTGATGAAATATTTTGGTGCTAAAATAGACTAGTTTCACATAGAGAGGTGACTGAAAACTGTAACTCTGAAATTTGAGAGAAAAATTGGCTTACTTCTGCATTCTCAAATAGGAAAATGTATGTTAATAACTTAATTTTGATGATAAAAACATGAAAAATAACTCCCTAAAATAGTGTCGAGTCAATTTTCTGATAAAGTAAATTTGTTTTCCCATTTGTGATTAAAATGACCTACAGTAAGATTTTTTTTTTTAACTAGGTGTTAATTAAAAATATGGAAATGGATTTAAAAAACATTGCAATTCACAGTGGAAGAATTACCATAACTGATTTGTTCTCAGAGCCATGCCTGTTTTGAGATGTTTTTAAGATGTCTAAGTTACTGGTTGTTTTTCTGCATGATTGTTTCCAAAGCAAAATGTGATTCCAATAAAAACAGTAATTGAATTTACAGTCCACAGGACAAATCGTTGTTTTAACAGAAACTTACACACTCAGGCAAAGACTTTATGTTTTAGGTCTAATAACAAAGAACACAAGCTCCCCATTTTTATGTGACTGTATATCCTGAAAAGTTTTCTATTGTAGCATATTTTTAAAAAAATCTATATTGTAGTTTTAAAATTGTGTGAGCAATTTTTTTTCCCCTTAGCTCAGAATCAATATTCTTTAGGTTGTTTTTTTCTTTAATGCAATCTTTTAAATGTTAGAGCAGCTTTTTTCTGTAGCATCAGCTAGGAGTGAATCAATATAGACAAGCCTATTCACATCTAATGCACCTGATGACTGAGAGGAGTTTAGAGAGCTTGTTCCTTTGTCATTTGGTGGTGCGGGAACGAACAGAGTACGGGGCAGTTGTGTGAGAGGCTTGTCCATGACCAGTCTTGCATGGAGAAAATGCTGGTTTCAGAGGAAATGGATAGGAAGGGAAGGCTGTTCAAGAGTGGCAGCAGACAAAGGCGGGAGGTGGGACCTCTGTCCAACTTGAGGCAGTGATTACACATTACCGTATCAACAGCAAAAGATTATTTCTCTGCTGTCAGACTTACTCAGCAGGATCTCCCAATCACTTCTTGAATCCTTGTTGTTTCAAAAGTTTATTTTAAAGTTTCCCTAGTTTTTGGGGAATCTTCTTGGTGCCTTTCTTTCACGTACATTGTGCTCATGTTTAGATAAAGCCTGAAGACTGTGCTTACTGAACCAAGAGAAATCTGGTGAGGTAACACACAGCTCCCTAGACACATGCCTGCTCTAACTGGTGTGTACACAGCGTGAGACATGCCAGAGACATACATGCTGGAGATAGGCATGTCTACATTAGCATTTTTTGGCAGTCTTAAGGCTGACCTAAAGCCCTGTGGAACAGTAATAGTTGGTGAGACATTGCTGCATCTCGGATGTAACACCTGGAAAAAACAGCCCAGGATAGTGCCAACAGCCGTCTGACTTTTACCATACGCGCTCGGGGCTGCAGGAGGAATGTGCGGTGCTGTTAATCCCCACGGAGTTTCTACAGTGGTCCTTTGAATAAAAAAAGTGAATATTTCATATTTCCCAGCACCAGGCAAACTGGGGAGCCTGAGTGAAGAACCCAGCTTTGCTAGGTTCCCTATACTGTCAGTGGGAGAGGTAACAACAGGCTGTGCTTGCTATGGTCTAGGGCAGGTATATTAAGCAATTCTTAAGTTCTTAATTTATCTTAGTTGCTCTGACTTCCTCAGGAGATGCAGTCTTCTTTGCGCTTACTACAAGGAGGGGTTTCGGGGGTTGACAAAGCCCCTAAAGCAGGTGTGATGAATACCATCCCCCTAAGCAATTTAATTCTTATAGGCCATTTTGTTGCTAAAAGCACCTGCTCTCATGCAAATTGATTTTCTGAGAGTATGAGACTGCAGCAAGTCTTTATAAAATGTATGAAGCCTCCTCCCAGAAAGAGGTACCAAAATGCACCTGGCCAAGTATGCTTTCACATTTTTATCATAATGTTTTCAGTATTCATATCGGATCTTTCCTGATTAAATGATTCAGAAAAAGAGATGTACAACAAGGAAATGTAAAGCTCTGGCCTGATAAGGTGTATGCCACCAAAATATTAGACTGCCTGTTGTGCATTGGGTTCAACAAAACTTACTTTTATGGTTTTCTAATGTGATCACATGACTAATTAAAAAAAACCTTACTTTTTTTTAATATTTGTAGATCCAGCTAGGTGGTTACTGTGGTAAAGGTTCTTGTGGTTTTTGGGGGTTCTTTAATGGCTTTAGATCCCTGTTGAGTATAACTGTACAGCCAGAATGGGAGCTGCCTGCTCTTTGCTTGTTTCATGGGTGCCCTTGAAGTGGAAAGGGGGGCTGGCACTTTGAAGAGTCCTGACATGCAAGAGTTGCACTTTCAGGTACTAAAAAAAAAAATCCTTCACCCCTCCTCAAAATCTGTATGCATTGTTTTTAAAAGGATTTTGTTCACCTCAAGCATTTAAAATGGTGAGACAGATCCCAAAAAATCATGAGACTTGGTTAAAAATAATTGTTGTTTGGTTCCTTTTGCTTGCAGTCTAGTCTTTGAGCTTTCAAGATTTATGTTTTCAATCTTTCCTCTGCAACCATAAGAGCTAGATACTAACTTTATTTTTAAATGAAAGCTGAGATTCTCTTGTAATCCCATAACTCTAGGAGATTTGGCAATGCTAAACACAATGTGAATTTAGAGCGACCATTCCAAGGTGAATCATTTAGTGATATGCCCTCCACATGAAAGCAAGCTCGGGATTTTTTTCTTTTGGATGTCTCTTATTTTGTCTTTCTAAATAATCTGCGAATTGGCAGTAATAATTGGAAGCTTGGTAAAGTAGATGTAGATGACTGCAGCCCAGTAAAATCAGTATTTTTTTTTTTCTGGTAAGTTAGGATATTCTTACAGAATCTAGGTATTAAGGGCATTCTGCATTAAGATATCTAGAGAAGGAAGGCTTTGGTTGTTTTTGTAGAAGCACCCTTTTCTACTCAGTCGAGCATTAAAATTGGCAGCAGTTCCTGGAGTAGCAAGAAAATCTTGGTTGTTGCCTTCATATAGTTACTGAAAACAGTAAGAGGATACGTAAAAGCTTTAACTCCAAGGAAAAATATTTATAACTGTGACAGCATGTTTCCTTACAATAATTTATGGGCAAAATGTAGGAAAGGAGGAACGCAAGCTATAAATAATATTCCATATGTAAACATAATGGCAGTAGCAAATTCTTTTTATTTAAAAATTAATATTGATGTTCATTAATATAAATTACCACATTTCAGATGACTCTGATGTCCTTGAGGCCAGATGTCACTGACTGATTTACAGCTTCCTGGGGGGAGGAGTAGATCCTGTTTTGTCAATGTAGGCACCAAATTGCTTCAGATAGCTATTTTGGACTAGATTAATTACTGATGTATTGTCAACAAAGTTGATTCACATCTCAGCTCAGAAACATGGAAAACTCTCTTTAAAACTTATTAACTTGAATTGTGAAGTGCGGGAAAAAGAGCATAAAATATACCTTTGACTTAGTGAACTTTTGTCTCATTTAAGGAATAGTGGTTTGAAAACTCCTGCCCAGGAACATGCACACAGAATTTCCGTGTACATCATTAGCAACTGGGGAACATACTTCAGAGGCCAAGTTTAGTCCCTCATTGATCTTAATTCTACTTTAAATATTAATACAAGCGTGTACAGTGAAGGTGTTCGGAAGGAAGCTCTGCCATCTTAATCACACTGCACAGATCATATATGTGGATTAAGTTTTTGTGTGCTTCGTAATATCCTTTGGTCCTTTGGACCTCATGTATAGCATTGCTGCAAAATAGGATGGCAAATGTATTTGTAGAGCTATCAGCGGCCTCCCAGAAACCTCCTCACCTGTGAGAATGCTGGCGGGCAGTGCCGCAGAAGGCAAGTAAGGGTGGATTTGTTGTGTTTGCATACGCTGGCAGGTTAAAGGGCTGGGGGTGGGGGGGGAGGCAGGCTGGTTTGAGTCAGTGAGACAGTGCGTCTCTGTCCATTAGTTATTCATTCAAATTCAGCCACATGAAATAGAGGCAGCTAACAAACCATATGTGGTGAATGCCTGTTATTCCAGCAACTGAAACTCAGTGCATTTGTAGGTGTGCAGCTGGGCATGCTTAGCATGAATGGCAAACTAATGTAAATCCTGTATTAAATATTTTGGTTCATAGCAAATCTCACATATGATCATATGTAAGAGAGAAGTCTGTGCAGGTCTCTGGTAGCATAAGGTCCTTTCGCATACAATTAAAAACTACACAGATGATATGAATATAGGGAATAACACACAAAGAACACCCTTTTTTAAATGCATCTGTCATTCATATAAAATCAAATCCATATCCATTGAAAGGCCATTGAAAGGCTTTGGAAGATGTTACAAGGCTTTAGAAATGGTCCATGCTGAATGTGGGATATTTTTTCCAATCCTTATAAATAATTATTTTCCTATGTTTGGTAAGATTAGCTACAGAGAATTTATGTTAAGACTCTGTGGAGAGGAGTACAGAATTTCAGATAATATTAAGCTGAAAAGGTGGTTTAAAAATGTTTCTGTGACACAAAAGCCTTGTATCAAAGAGGCAAATACACCACCCCCTCAGTCTCTTTTCTCATTTATGAAATAAGTAAGCATAAACTATAAATTCTAATTTTCAGCAAGTATGTTAGTAAATCCAAACTGACCTTGACCTTAGCTTTGCTAATTTCCAAACTCTGATATTTGTTCCCCGAGTAGATTGTTTCCCTTCATACCACATACATAAATACTGCAAACCTTTCCAATGACTTGAATTAGAGTGTAAGTAAATAGCTGGGTTTAATCTATGTAATATTTTGAGAGCAGACATTCTGTGCTATGACTATTAAGATGTACCCAGCAGCCATTTGTATAATACTAAAACCTCTTACATATATTATTAAAAGTAATGCTATCAGCCAGGACTTGTTTTATGCCACAGAGACTTAAATAATAAAATACAGTGTGGATAAAATCTGCAATAATAATAACTTAAGCAAAATTAATTTAAGTAACAGATAACATCTGGGGGGAAATGTAATGGTATATTGGTAAGTTATGCAAAGCTAATTTTATAATAACTACCACATCTGTGGAACTCGTTTATTAGAACGTTTTACCAATCTCCTTTCCTGCCATTATTCTGTTTTAGAAATTTTCCTGTATACTATTTTATTGTCTTTGCTCTGCCTACATTTGTAAAAAGGTAATTTGCTAGCTCTCAACAAGTATGTGGGTTTATGTACAGAACAACGTGACGCTTTTTATACTTACCTCTCTTTGTGCACACTTTTACTAGAAAGAATTCCAGAGAAAAATTGTGGCATGGGACTGTACATTGAGAGCAATGTTTGAACACCAGCTACAGTCCTCAGCTGTGACTACGCCGAGGCTTGATGCACTGGGGTGGGAAAGTAGAGGTGACGCTGAATGGTATTTCCCCCATTAACCTCTGCTGAATGTTGGAGCAGCCTCTAGCCTGCTCTAATTTGTCCAGATTCAAGTGGCCTTTTGGCACCCCACCGCACCTAGGAATTAGTAAGAATATTGCATTTAACTTCTGCTCCCTCCAGTCTCTTTTGGAGCATCCTTTTATCTGCAGCTGACACTGATATGCCCTCTGCATTTGTGCAACTGCCTTACGATTTCTTTATGTTTGAATTCTCATGGACCCATTGGACCACAATGTGCAGGAAAATACTGCCAATTAATTTTAAGGCATTATCATCTTGCCAAACTGTTTCTCACATTTCGATAGTTATATTGATTCAAGAGGACACTTTGAGTAATACATCTTTGTCATAGTGAATAATGCTCACATAATGACAAATCTTCAGGAATTAAAAAAAGGAGGATGAATTTTTTAATGTAGGTCAGTGGAAGTAATTCACCATAAATTTACTCAGACTTCAGAAACTAGCAACATTTTTTAAAGCCACTGTAACTGTATAAAACTTACTGTGTCTCCTTCTCTGTTTTTAAATAGATTTTACTACAGAGCCATTGGTGCTATTAAACATGAGGTTTTGTTCAAAGGAAATACAAAGACTTAATTGTATTTTTTAAAGGAAAGTATTGCATCAGAAGGATTCATTTAAATACGTTTGTTGGCTTCGGGCTCTCACCACAATTCATTCATTCTAATTTTCCCCTGGACTTGTTAAGGACACAATGTATAGGAAGGAGCAATGCAGAATGGCATTTTTAGGTCGCTATATTTTGGCTGTAAACTGTAGTACTGCTCACAAACTTGTTATTACTAAACAAAATACTTCATATTCTACACTGAAGTTTCACAGTCTTAAAAAACCTTTTGGCTGAATGTTGAGACTATTATGGCTCATTAAAGAGACTGGTTCTGCTGTAATTTAGTTATTTCCTAATGATCCAAGGGTTATTATTAGACACGGAACAGATGAGTAAAGAATGGCTCTCTTTAAAAAGATGCAGAGAAGTAAAAATATTATTCTAAAACAGAACCTCTGAAAATCTTATCCATGCTACAAAAATGTATTTGATCAGCCAGGAATTGATTTTAAAAACCCGGTCTAGTTTTTTACATTATTTCATTTTTTGAAAATTGGACTGGAGGGAATAAATGGAATAATGATTTAATCTAAATAAAAAAAAATATTTTGAGTGAATAGTTAACTAACTAACCAGAAAAATGTTATTTTAAAGAAGCAGAAAGTAATTGTGACTTCTCATCCAATTCAGCTAATATTTTTAATAAGAAAATATAAGGTAAGAAATCAGAGAAAATGGAAATATTTGCTAAATCAAAAGAGCTCTAGTTTAAAAAAAAATTAGAACTTGAAAACAAAGCTTCTTTTCATTTTAGAAAGAATAACATTTAGCTGAACTTAAGGTTTTTTCATTTTGATGCAAAACCTAAACTTTCTGACTGTTCCTTTTGTGAGTCTGTAGGCACTAGCATAGTGCTGTAAAATTTGAGTCACAAGTGATACAAGAAAATGCTTCTATAAAATATGGCTTTCTCCTCACTTAAACTCTGGAAATCTTTCTGTCAGCCTTTTGGGTTCTTATAAACATGCGCTAATACTGTCTACCTTTTTTAGCGAGCTCACACATGACAGGGAATCTTGAAGATAATGACAGAGTCCAAACATGACTTCTGAAAAGCTTTTAGGACTACAAAAGATATTTTTAATGCAATAAAGTACAATGGCGAGGTCTCACTGTTTATTTTCAATTTTTGCTATCACTTTTGCAAATGTATAGAACCTTTAATATTTTCAGCATGTTTAATTGTAGCAAGTAACTAAATAAACCAAATATCAACCTAGCTATGATTTCAAAGGTATGAGGAAATTAGTTTCTGGGAACTGCAGTTACCCAGATGTGAATTAATGTAGCCGACTTACACCAGCCAAGCAAAATCATGTTTATAATAGCTGACTCAGAACTGGAACATCTGCCTGGCATTCTTGGTGGGCACTTCCCGTTGTAGAGGCCCCAAACATAGCATTTTAGCATTATACCTTGTTCATTCAAAAATGCCTTTTGTCACCCTATTTGGCAGGTATGTTCTGTCATCCATTTTTTAAAAAAACAACACAAAACCTTGTCCCTTTAGAGGACGCAGGGCTGCCTCCTGCATCACTCGTGAGAGCCTGAGCAAGAACTAAGTGCTGCATCTAGCTACTTGGGGGGGAGGAGGAAAGCCATTTCCTTGTCAGAGCATTCCTGGAGCCACAGTTCACACGCCAGCAGAATACCAGTGTGGTTCCCGTGTTCACAGGAAAGAGAAATGGGAGCAAGTTGATGAAGCAGCAAAACTTGGACCGTTGGCAATTCTTAAATTATAGTCACACATGAAAATACTTTTCTTAGGGCCTTATTTGATGCAGTGTCACTACAACTTTACTCCAGCTAACTCCTTTGAAAGAATACCCTGGTCAGCTGGGCCCCTTCATTCCAAAACGCAACAAGATCCCTGTTCAGAAGTGACAAATTTACGTTGGGAAAACTGCATGTTGCCCAAGCTCTATGTTTTCTAAACTTAATTATCCACATAAGTAAGAAGCTGTAGTGTTATGAAATTATGAAAATCATCTGTTCTTTCCAAGTATTATAAAGAGGGCCCCTTGAGATGCAGCTAGAAATTAAAGCTGATCTATAATAATTTTCAGTATGCTTTCCAGTTCTGAGCACCTGGATAGTAACAAAAAAGGTATTGTTTTTTGTTGTTTGCCAGCCATTTCATTTCCATTTAAAAAAAATTGCAGTAGACCTCTGAGCAATAATTAAACCTGAATTACTACTTTTTTTTTTTTTTAATACTGCCAGTATGTGATTGAACTTGCTCAACCTGCAGTTCCCCCCTTCCCTGCTCTGCTGGAAGAAGGCGTACCTTCGGATATCTATTCGTCGTTCATAGTATCACCAACAGCTGCAGATACCGAATCTAAGGTATAGAGGTTTTTTCCTTTTTTAAAAAGCTGTTTTCCTATGAGTCTCCTACTTCATTTATCCCCATTGGAGCCCAGTCGCTAATGATATTTATTCCCCAGAATATAGCATGCATTCTCTTCTAAGATTGAATGAAGTTGCTTTTAATGCATTAATCGGTCAACAGAGGACATTTGAGTCAGCACCTCTGGGCAATCTCCCCATGTGACTTCATAACCTCAGGATCTGCCTGGCCTGGGCAGTGGAAGAGAGGCACTGACAGTCTCTGTCAGAGCAGGAGTTCTTAAAAGCAGGCTTCGTGTATTGTTGCATGTCTTTGGGCTGATGCTGTTTGGTCTTGTAGAGAGCAGAGGATCTTCTAACTCACTTATTTATTGTGGTTGGTTGCTGCTAGGGGTCTGATGAAGAGGGTTACCTGGAAGAGCCCTGTCCAGAGGTAGAGTCCTTTGAGGCAGATGCTGTGGCTGGCATCACTGCTGAAGATCAGAAGTCCGCAGTGGGTGAAATCCCAAATGAAATTATTGGCAACCTTGAGGTACTATTACTAGGAAGCAATTCACTAATTCTGTCTATGGTTAATTAGCTAGCTCAGCCTTAATGAATATAAACTGTATTCGTGCTAAAGCTGGCAAAAAGCACATCCATATGCTGTAAAAATGTGAATTAGCCTCTATAAATAACTCCTAGTTTAGTCAGCTTACATGTGATAAGATAAAAAATATTCAGTAATATAACAACATATATCTTCAGCATTACTATGTGTTAAGAAACATGGGCCAATCTTGCTCTCAGTGATGTCAATGATAAAATTCCTTTTCAGGGGTTCAGGATCAGCTGCTGTCATGGAGCATATGCAGTGTGTGCTTAATATACATTGTTAGATGCATCTATGTTACACATCCTTCAATCTGTGTAAGAAATAACACATTTATGCCAATTTTAGACTTCAGTTGGTAGGTGCCTAACTATGCAAGAGTTGCCTTAATGGAACAGATCAGGTTTCAGTATGTGGTCTGCAGACTCTGAGGAGTCCATGAGTTCTTTCTATGGGATTCATGAAAGGGAAGGAAGCTATTGTCAGTGGACTTAAATTTGTTGTAGGGTGATCTGCTTCTTTACAGGGAGGTCTATAAATGGAAACATGTGGAAAGCCAGCAGAGTAGATCATTGTTATTTTGTAAACTGCTCCCTCAAGCATATGAAATTATTGAAAGCAAACCAGCTAGAACTCAGTTCCAGCCAGGAACTGGTGGAATTTTGTCTTGTTTGCAACAACCAGGTGGCATTAGGCACTTTAAATTTTTGATGCAGCACATTGGACATTGTTGACCAAGCAGCAGTTTATTAAATATCTAATATTGTCTGAAAATAGTGTGATACTGATAAATTGCTTTACATGGGTTATGTATGAATGGGTAATATAAATTGGAATAATGATGCCATCATTAGATCTACCTATTTGACTTCATACTCCATTTCAACATGTATTTAGAAACAGGAGGGAACCTGGCCTATGTTGTCTTATTCCTGGCCCTGCCTACAGAAAACATGAAATGCCTGGTTTTCACTTCACCTTAGCATCAGTCTAAGAGCTTTTTTTCTTTACAAAAACTGCACAGACTAGAAAAATGCTTTTTTTTCCTTCTTTTGCAACTCTGCTTATATACACAGAAAATAATTTACTTTTAGTTGTTAAAAGTCCGCTACCAATGTATCACCTGATTTCTCAGTTTGTTGACCTCTGAGGTAATCTTATCATTAGGTTTTTACCCGATACATGGTCAAACTCATACCATTTTGTTGTTATGTGTGAACTGTGATTTCGCAATCTGCATTACGTCTCCAGGGAACATGAGGCATCTCTTGTTCTAGCTGAGTCTAGAAAATAACTTTTAGTCTGAAATCACAGTGCTGACACTCAGTGATCACAACAGCAGCCACGGTGAGTATGGTGGCAGCTGATTTGCACTGAAGGTAGAATCAGAGAAATAGGGATATAAAAACTGAAGAAGAAAAGGCAGCTGCGGTGGCTGAGACATGATTAGCCTGGAGGATCAATGTTCCACAGCAAAGCAGCTAAGTATACATATAACGTAAAGGGATAGGGACATATTTGTTGATACTTGAGGATGGATTGAATATGGTGAAGGCCATCTCTAAAGATACAAAGTTGAGATAAAAATTCCAGCTTTTTGATGATAATCTGAGCTACTGAGGACTTTGAGAACACTTTGGCTGTGGTTCTCCATTGATAGGTTGCAGTGTAGCACTAGTAGGGATTTCCAGGACTGGCAAGCCAGAAAGTTCCTAAGATGGCAAGTTACTGCAAGCTTTTCCAGGCCAAATCCATTTGCTTTATCAAAATTACATGAAGTCCATTAGAACAGAACTCTAAGTTTTGGATCAGTTTATGTGGAGTCTGTAAAGGACCTTTGAGCCTGTTCCAGTTTTTTGAACAAAACTTTGTGACTCTTGGAAAGACTGTCATTGTACTCCTTCCATTTCTTATGTATTTTTGCAGTGATGAATGCTGATATCGAGAAATATACATAAATTCCCCATAAACCCCCAGTATTTGTGGCCTTTTTTCCAGTGATCCCCCATTTCCAAATGCTATAGAATTAAAGACTGCCATGCATTATCACTGCCAAAGATTTCACTAAAATATGTCACAACCCTTGCACCATCCCCACGAATGTTACTTTGCAAATCAAACACTCAGTGTCTACAGCAGTCTGGATTTCCAGAATGAGATACACAATCATAATTGTGTTTGTAATGAACATGACAAGCAACATCACAGAAATATGTTTTTTTATTGTTCATTTTCAGTAATGCTTTCTAATTCCAGCAGTGATTCAATAAAATGTACTACACTAGAGAACAAACATCTGCAGCAAAGGAAAACAGTGGCAACAACCAAATCCCAAAGCAATTTTTCTGATTTGGTGTTTATTGGTAAAGGCTGTCTGAGAATACGGGCAAATTAGCCTATCTCCCAAGACAAGGTTACATGAGAAATGGCTGTCCCAGATCACTTCCTGTTCATGGCAGTCCTACCATACATCGGGATTGTGCACAGTAATATGATAAAGTGTTATCACGTAAGTACAGGCTGAAACACCATTATGTCTGCAAAACAGGAAGGTGTGTAGGATAATGTCGGTCTTACTGCACTACAGTGTGTCAAAACCACAAAGACAATGTGCAGCCTAAGATAGCTTCATCATAACCACTTTTTTCTTCTGATTTTCTTTACAGGCAGAGATAAATGAAAAGCTGCAAATGCAAGAAGAAGCTTATGCTTTGAGAACAGAAAAATTAAAAAGTCCTAAATAGCCAGATAAGAAAGGTGATGTTGAATTTTACAGAAATTGGACAGTAGGGGATGGTGTGCAGAGAAGACTGGCTCCCTGCCTGAACGTAATTGGTTTTGTATAAAGGAAAATGGTTCTGTTAACATTTACCTAGAAACAGTTCATCCCAGTTCCTCAAATTTACTGTGTTCTGCCAGTGTTTTTATTTAGTTTAGACTTAAGTAGAAGATTATAAACAGAAGGCTATGTAATTAAAACATGTTGAAGTTCAGTTTATTTCTGAATAGAAATCCTAATGTTAAAAAAATCGCTGTAGTTTCATTCTTTCCTTTTTCCAGTTGTGAAATATGTAACAGTTTCTGCTTTACACCTATGGCATTTTTCAGGAAATTTTGCTAGAAGGAGAACACAGAGAGAGAAAACATCATTTTGAGGCACTGCAGATACAATAAGGAGAGAACTTAATTAACATGTAATTACACACTTTTCACTGTAGTTATTCATTAATAATCATAGAATCATAGAACAGTTTGGGTTGGAAGGGACCTCTAAAGGTCATCTAGTCCAACCGCCCTGCCATGGGCAGGGACATCTTCAACTAGGTCAGGTTGCTCAGAGCCCTGTCCAACCTGACCTGGAATGTTTCCAGGGATGGGGCATCCACCACCTCTCTGGGCAACCTGTGCCAGTGTTTCACCACCCTCAGCGTAAAAAATGTCTCCCTTATATCTAGTCTAAATCTACCCCCCTTTAGTTTAAAGCCATTCCCCCTTGTCCTGTTGCAACAGGCCCTGCTAAAAAGTTTGCCGCCATCTTTTTTAGAAGCCCCCTTTATGCTGCAATAAGGTCTCCCCGGAGCCTTCTCTTCTCTAGGCTGAACAACCCCAACTCTCTCAGCCTTTCTTCATAGGAGAGGTGTTCCGTCCCCCTGATCATTTTCATGGCCCTCTTCTGGACCCGCTCCAACAGGTCCGTGTCTTTCTTATGCTGAGGGCTCCAGAGCTGGACGCAGTACTCCGGGTGGGGTCTCACCAGAGCAGAGTAGAGGGGCAGAATCACCTTCCTCAACCTGCTGGCCACGCTTCTTTTGATGCAGCCCAGGATACGGTTGGCCTTCTGGGCTGTGAGCGCACATTGCTGGCTCCTGTCCAGCTTTTCATCCACCAGTACCCCCAAGTCCTTCTCAGCAGGGCTGCTCTCAGTCCCTTCATCCCCCAGCCCGTATTCATAGCGGAGGTTGTCCCGACCCAGGGGCAGGACCTTGCACTTGGCCTTGTTGAACCTCATGAGGTTCGCACAGGCCCACTCCTCGAGCTTGTCCAGGTCCCTCTGGATGGCATCCCATCCCTCTGGCGTGTCAACCGCACCACTCAGCTTGGTGTTGTCTGCAAACTTGCTGAGGGTGCACTCGATCCCGCTGTCTATGTCATTGATGAAGATATTAAACAGTACCGGTCCCAGTACGGACCCCTGCGGGATGCCACTCGTCACCAATCTCCATCTGGACATTGAGCCATTGACCACTATCCTCTGGATGCGACCATCTAACCAATTCCTCACCCACCGGACAGTCCACCCATCAAATCCATACCTCTCCAGTTTAGAGAGAAGGATGTTGTGGGGGACCATGTCAAAGGCCTTACAGAGGTCCAGATAGATGACATCTGTAGCCCTTCCCGTGTCCACTCATGTAGTCACTTCATCATAGAAGGCCACTAGGTTAGTCAAGCAGGCCTTGCCCTTGGTGAAGCCATGCTGGCTGTCTCGAATCACCTCCCTGTCCTCCGTGTGCCTTAGCATAGCTTCCAGGAGGATCTGTTCCATGATCTTCCCAGGCACAGAGGTGAGACTGACTGGCCTGTAGTTCCCTGGGTCTTCCTTTTTTCCCTTTTTAAAAATGGGCATTATGTTTCCCCTTTTCCAGTCAGTGGGAACTTCTCCGGACTGCCATGACTTCTCAAATACGATGGGTGGTGGCTTAGCAACTTCATCCACCAGTTCCTTCAGGACCCATGGATGGATCTCATTGGGTCCCATGGACCTGTGCACCTTCAGGTGCCTTAGATGGTCTCGAACCTCATGTTCTCCCACAGTGGGCGGGTCTCCATTCTCCTAGTCCCTGCCTTTGCCTTCTGCAGCTTGGGCGGTGAGGCTCGAGCACTTGCCGGTGAAGACCGAGGCAAAAAAATATTTCATTTTCCATTGCTTCCTAAGCTTTAAAACAAATTTGATATCTTACACTTCTTTATTTTCACCATATTAAAATTGCATAAATGAAGAGTTTGCATTTTTACAGCATTCCCCAAGAAGAGTTCCTTGTGATTTCAGTGGAAATTTTTCTGGAATGCATGTAACCTTTCATCTGAGAATGTTTCCATATTTTGTCAGACATTATCAAAACGTTTTGAACTCAAAAGGAATCTAACCACATAAATGACCTCAGGAGAACCGGTTTACCAGGTATGTTTCAAAATCGTAGCCCATACAAACCGTTGTGTTACAGAACTCTGTGCCCGAGAAAGCATGTTGAATACAAGTCATGCTTTCAAGCGTAAAGGCGGGATTAGATCACACGCTTAGTGGAATATTTGAGAAATAAAATGTTTTATTCATTACCATTTCAGATTTGTTTCCCATTAAGTAAGAAGTAAGGTTTTGTTTCGTTTCATCCCTGCTTTTTTATGGTGACAATGAAAAAGGTTTGCAGGCCTGACTCGGCCCAGTCAAAAAGGGAACATAGCTTGCAAGAGTTTTGCTGAAAGGCCTGGTCTGGCGCTGCCTGCCTTGCGGGGCGTGCTGCAGCCGGTGCCGGGAGCCACGGGCGCCCCCAGGAGCGGGCGCAGCCAGGAGCAGGCACCGCCTGCTCGCCCGCCAGCCAGGGGCGTGCCCCGCTAAGGACGGCGCCTGGCCGCTGCGCCTGGGTGCCACTAGCCTGGACAGCGCCTCGGGCGTGGGCACGGAGCTCCCGCAAAGCAGTGGTTTGAAATCTTAGGTGGTGGGCAGAGTGTTTGACTTGGTCTCATGCGTTGAGAAAAATTCTTCCCCTGGTCCCTGATCAGGAGAAGTAAGCTCTGTAACGATTCGCTCCCAAGTTTTCTTGGTTGCTCTTTCCAGCGCTGGCCAGCAAATTCGTGAGAGCTTCCTTTCAGCCCTTAAAAGCTGACTGGTCTGCTTTGAACACTGAAGGAATTCATTAAGAATTATTAGCTTTACCTTTAAAAAAAAAAATCTTCTGAAAATATTTTAATCTTTTAAAATTGTTAAGATTCCTGGTTATGTTCTTTGTTGTTTTATTGCTTTGAAATATGATTTTTTTTGTCATCAAAACTTTCTGAAATTGAAATGCCCTTTATTTTGAGACATAAATTCATCTCCCAACACATCATGCTAATGTCACCGCTTTCCCTGGTTTTGAACTCAAAGGTGAGAACAGAACTTCTGAAGAGAGCTGTCCGTATGAAAAAAAGTATTTTAAATACTTTTTAGTGAAAATGTGTTATTGGCAATTTAGCATTGTTTAGCACTTCAGACCTAAATCTGAAGACTACAACATTCCTGCTATAGCACTAAGCAGAAAAGGACTAACTACGTTTTATGTTAAGACCAATGCTAAACAAAGGCTTTTGCCCATATCTCTTCCTCGCTCTCCTGGATTTTGTAGAACCTCTGGGAAATTTTGAAGTGCTTTGAAGATGAGAAATTGTATATGAACATCGAGTATTACTGCAATGATTTGTTAGCATTCAGTCTTAGTACATATGCATAACAGCTGAGGTATTGCAGAAATCCAAAGTGAAGTTCAAATCCCACAAACCGTATTTGTAACAATCTTCCTGCTGAACTAAATAATGCTACCAATAAAAATAGCCCCAGGAATTTTTTGGGAGTGGGAGGGAGGATGGTTAGGAGGCTGAAGGAGGGAAGATGACTAGAAGGTAAACATAACATCTCTCTAAAGCAGTCAGAGTGCGTGTTCTGACACAGCATATGAACATCAAATTGAAGAATCCTTTAATGTCTTCAGAATGTTAATATGAAATGCAAAACGTCATGCTTTGGATAGATGGGTAGGAACAAAATGTTCAGATGCAATATGGTGCATTAAGAACAGTCTCCATTCTGCATTCCTGGCTTTTCCATTGGTTTAAATCAGGCTTGCTGTTTCTCAGGTCTCTCGTGTCATGTTGAGTTACTGCTATAGTCATCTCCAAAAATAATTATACTGTCATTCCTGGGACCGACAGTTGAGGCTTTGGTATAACAATCTTTGATTGATTTTTTTTTTTTTTTCCCCCAACACTGTTGATGTAACATAGTTCTTTACAATACACATACTTAATGTAGTTCCTAACGGGTTCCCACCCTACAGAGCTTTCAATTTAAATCAGACAGATCTTGTAGAAAGGAAGGAAAGAGGTGTTATGTTCTACCTTGTCTGCCAGAGAAGTGGTGGTTTTCCAGGGGACAGAGGACAGATGAAACACTATAGTTTTTCCTATATAAGGTATAATATTGATGCTTTTCAGCATCTTCATGGTAAAATCCTGGTCTTCACTAGGATTTTATGATGAGACAATGAACAATTACTAATTATCCTCTAGTAAAAGAAAAGCTCTATTTTCAGGCAGTGCTTTCCTGCATTATGCTGACAGAGTGATGGAAGTTTAGAAGAGATGGAAAGCAGTTTTTCTAGTAAGAAGCTGGCTTGAAAAAGATGGGAAAGGAGACAAAAAGAGAAAACAGTTTTTTACCTGTTTCATAGTTGTTTGCCATGACCTTTTCTTCTCAAGCCTTGCTTCTCTTCTTCTGTGCCAAAACTTGATCTGAATTTGAAAATTACCACATTGTTTCCTTCCTAAAATTGTAACTGGCATTCCTAGAAAATTTGCTTTCCCAGAAAAGCCACTGTGCGTAGGCTTCAAATTCAGCTTTTCACAAGTGAGAAAAAGACATTTTCTTCAATAACCTACACTGCCAACCTGACCACAAAATGAGTGCATTGGTCCATTTAAATCGGATTCTTAAGCACATGATTCAGTTGACCACTAAAACGCATTTATCCAGGTGTACATACCATACTTATTTGAAAAGCCTCCAGAGCATAGGTTTGATCCTGGGCTAACCCAGAAGTGTTTCAGAGAGCGCTGTAGGAGAGAACTTTAACATGGGTTATGTACATGACAAGGCTGGTAAAGAATTCATAGCTAACACCTATAGATTTACTGGGGTGTGAAAGGGATGTTTGTACTCTTTTTAGCACCAGTCAGTGCGGCATGTCATGCAGCAGCGAGGATACTGCAGGTAACTGGACAATTCATCCTCTTTCCTCTCTCTCCTCCCTCGTTTTAGGATGGTGTTATACCTGCCCCTGCCACAATGTGCAACCACAGAGTTCTCCTGTACGCTGGCAGTCTAGGGAGGGGTTGTGTTCAAGGTGAAACCACCTCCACTTCTCTGCCACAGTTCACAAGGAGGTGACAGCAGTGACAAAACACGTGGGCAGCGTTGCTTGCCATGAGCAACTCAAAACTGAATGTAACATTTCAGCCCGTTTTGTTGTGGCACTTCAAGTGCGCAGAGCAAGCTTCAGGCTCCAGTAGTTGTGGATTTGGATTACATGTACGTGACAAAAAAAGGAAAAAAAAATCGAAGGATAGTTGCAATGACTCATGTAATTGAGAGTCCCATTCAAATGCAGAGCATTAAACAGAACTTGGAATTACTAATACTGCAGAAAGAACAGAATGTAAAATATTTCCAGGGTAGAAACAACCTGACTTTTTACATAGCTGACTTAGTAGCCCACTGCTTTAAAGCTTGCACTGTCACTGTTGCAACAAAGACAGCAGTAAACATGAGGTTTGTGTTTACGTAGAATTCTGCACTCACAGTGTTGCCTAGGCCTGCTGATAGTTGTACGTATTTTCCATATTTATGCAGCTGATTCAAAGACGAAAAAAGGGAAAGGTGAGTTGCTACAAGTGCCCCGGCCAGGTGGGGTAGAGGAAGCAAGAGGGGAGACCTGTGGCCTGACAGGAGGAGATCGTTTTGAGGCTACAAGGAAAAATGGTCCATAAAAGTTATTCACCTGAAAGGAGTATAGTCTTCCTCTGTTCTTGGAAAAAGGCTACTGGAGCTGTATCACTTTGGGATGCTGATGTGGATGGTGATTCATGGTGGGAGCCTCTGCAGGGTGCTCTGAAGCACCTTCTAGGTGAGCCAGTTCCTCCAGTGACTGCAAAGAAGGCCTCAGGATTTTGCCTCCCTCCACTGAGGTTAGTCTATATGAATATTTCAAAGTTTTCATTTAGCTCTTCTTAACTCTTTCTGAAGATGTCTCATACAACACTTACTTAAAATTTGAATCTTACATCTTTTAAACTCCAGCCAACACAATTTTCGTGTCTAAACAGTCTATGTTTGCATTGATTACAGTGTAAGAAGTGCCATGTCTGGACAGAGCAGCATCCAAGTGTCCCAGGGTCCTTCCTTTCGCATTGGCTATGGGAGATGCTTAGGAAAGAGTATAGGAACGGGGTACCCTGAGAGCGATCTACCACATGAAGGCATACCCTTCCATTGATCAGTGCTTTAGAAACTTGTGGAGCCAAAGTACGCACCCAGACCTGAGAGTGGTTTGAAATCAAAGGACATCTCCTCCATGAATTTGTCTAGTCCATGTTTGAACTCAGTTGTACTCCTGGCCACCATACTATTCCATGGCCATAAGTTCCACACTTTAATTCTGTGTTGTTGATTAACCCCAGCTGGAACAGATACAGGAGGCTCAAGATTACTCATCTCGGAGGCTCTCAAGGTCCTCAGTTTTATTGGTCGCTTGTCTGTGTTGAGGTGGTGTAAGTGGTTAACCACGAAGACACTGACTTTTCATGTACACCAGGAGCAGCTGAGATCCAGGGAAGAGAAAGCATGTGTTGTTCTCTGCAAGACTGAGCCTAAATTTCTGCCACCTGCCCTGTTACTTTTTGTCATTTCTTTTTGTGCCATATCTAACTTAGATTATAATCTTACTGAGCAGAGATGCATCAGTCAATCTTTATCTGTGTGATGAGGGACACACACGTGGCCCTGCCTGAACAGAAAGATACTGACAAAGGGAGGAAAAATGACCATCTTTGGTCTGTCAGGCAGACAGTGAATATTTTGCTATCCTAATCATCAGAGTAGCAAGTTTCTTTGGAGCATATAAGTCATGAATTACCATGCAGCTCCAAGAGGAAAACTTTGCCCTTTGATTGTTTTCCAAAGAAATGTTCTCAATTTCTTTTCTGCCAAATTCATATTACAGATCATACTAACAAATTTTCCCAAGCCTTCTTGACCTCCTCCCTTCTTCACAGTAGTAAAAGAAATTTCACTCATCACAGAGAGATGTTGAAGATTGCTAAATTTTGCTGATTTAGGAACTGAGTGAATGAAACAAGCTTACAAAAATGTAGATACCACATTGCAGAATGCAGTTAGCTCCATTAATAAGAAAAATGGAACTTGTGATATTTCTGCTATTTCACAGTATGTTAGTAAATTGCCTGCTAATGTGTTATTAGGTTGGGGGTCTGCAGGCTCTCCCTCGTGTCAAGGCCAGAAGTGTGCATACAGCACTGGGGAGTGCTAATTTGGGGAAGATTTTTTTTTTTTTTTAATTCCTCTTCCCCAAGCAAATCTGCACCTGGTTTTACCGAAGTAAGACAAGGTAACAGCAATGCTTACTGCATTGCTTTGAACGAGGTGTTTCATTTTGATTGGAGTTCGGAGTTCTCGATGTTCAGTGGCACCAGTTCCTCTGCTACTAAATCATTTGTAGACAGCTGAGTGAGCCTGCCAAGCCTCTAGCCTGAGTAAGGATTTTGAGGTTGGTTGTTTTCCGAATGAGCAAGGTGAGAGAAAGCCACCTTTTTACTGTACTTCCCTGCTATTCACATTGCAGTCGTGTGTAATTGTTACAGGACAATTTTGCCACTAACATCAATTTTTCACTGGAGTTTTCTTACCAGGTGGCTGTTGGGATAAAAGCAGGATTCAGATTTTGTGTTGGTTTTGCTCTGAGATCATTCCAGCCTTTTTTTGAAATGTCACGTTTCAACTTAACAAATTGCCAGTTCATGCAGCTCCGATGCCCCAGAAATCATCTCCAATGACATACTATAAGAGCGGGACTGATACAGATCTCTTGACTGCATTTCAAAGACATACCTTTGGATTACAGGGTTGCAGATGAGACTTTAATTCTGTGGAACTCAGTGGAGAGATGTTCATTTGCTACCAACGGCTCTTGCTTTAATTTTTTTTTCTTCTACTCCAATTTTCTGTGAGTAATGTAGATATGGGGGCTGATCTATTGAAGTAGTCAAATCAATTATTCAATTGAATTCAATTACTATCAATGCCAATATTTCTGTGAAATTATTATTGCATAGGGCTACATGAAGGTATGTCTGTTATATATGACAGCTTTTGATACTGTCTCCCAAATATAAATTATGGGGCTGATTTTTAGGCCCTTACTCTCAGTCTTACTAACTCCCTACTCAAGCAAAATGCTTCTTGATCTCAATAGGCATATTTACCTTGGTGTGACTTAAGTGTAACAGAGGTGTGCTTGGGCTGCTTGAGGCTGTCAGGCTTGGACACCAGCAGCAGCCTGCGATGGGCCGGGTGGAGCTAGGCATGAACCAGCGCTCGGGAACCCGGAGAACCAGGCTGAGCCCCCTGCTCCCCCCGCCACACCATTACCCGCACTCACCACACGGTGTAAAGCAGGTGCTTCCACGTGATGGGGGAGTCTCACATCCACTGGTGGTTTTCTCTGAGTCAATACAGAGCTTTAAGCGTGAGTCCACCAGTCTCAAAGCAGGAATTAGGATCTATTTGCGCATCCCTGCACTGTGCTCCTAACAGGTTAAACATGTATGTGTGTTATGTTATTGAGAAACAGCGTGATTTAGATGGATGCACGTTATTCCTCAGCTCTGTGTCAACAATCAAAAATGAGCTTTTGGATTTATTAGTTCCCAGTCTTGCACCAATCTTAAATCATTACCATATAATAAGAACTCTATATGGTGCATTGTCAATAAAACCTAATATTGAGAAGATTACTGATCGTCTAGTGCAAATGGAGAGCACTGTAAATGATTTAGAGAGTACGTGTCAAACGTTAAAGCTATCTAATACCTTCTAAAGTAGGTTGATACTCATAAATCTAAGATAAACGACCTGTAAAACCACTTAGGAAGAAATAATACTCATTTAATCAGGCTTCCAGTGGAAAGACTAGGTGGGAGAGAAATTCATAAGGTATTATGAAATCTCTTCTAATTCAGTAGTTTGTTGATAGAGAATGCAAACCTACATTTGATAAGCAATTTTAGTTACCTAAAACTATTGTTGTAATAGCACTAAATTATGATCCCACTGAAAAAAGACAAGACCAAAGGGCATCTCTTTTATGGCTTACTGAGCTTTCATTTTTCCAGATTCAGCACTGTGTGTATCAGATGGAGATATAAAGGGTATTTATTGGAATTACAGTTTTGCTGGATCACAGGGATGGGGGGTTGGATTGGCTTCTGTCGGTGTGGCTGTTCCTGTTCACTGCTAACAGTAGGTTTGTTTAATGCATTCCCCTGGGAGGAGCGACACATCATTTATTGGGACAAGCCTGGTTAAAATTATAGTGAAACAAACTCCGTGTTGTCACGTAGTTGAGTGGTAACTTGTACAAACTTAGTCTATTGAGTTTAGTGGTATTTTCTGCACTTTGATCCTGAAAAAAATTCTGTTTCCTTTTCAACTTTTTTTTTTTTCCCCAGACCCATTTGAAAGGTGGCTAAATGTGGGTGTCGGAAAAATTGGGTCATGATTTTCATTACCGAAGTTCTGATTCTTAATTCTTGTGCGGACAAAACTTCCATTCTCCTCAATAGGTTTTTAAGGCCACTTGTTAATTCCTGTTCATCCTTTTGGCTTTACGACTGCTCAGAGCTCAGCATCACTGCCAGCATTTATTAGAACTTGACACAGAGCTTTTCTTGAAGCGACTGTAATAGTATATTTAGCCATGGAGAAATCTTTCCGAAGAGCAGTGTGTTGTGACTCACGTGACTCCGCTGCTGCTCTGTTGACCCTAGCAGACTTACTCATCGTTTACACAGTGGCAAACAAGATCAAATTCTGGCTTGATGCCTTATTTCGCTTGATCCAATAAATGTGCAACTTGCAAATGCGTTTTACTTCAATTCATATTTTTAAAGATAAACTGGGTATCCAACTTCTTTCCTCTTATTGTGAAAAATAAGGACACAAATGCTGCTCTGAGTGGAATTAGTGAATGAAATGCAAATGCATCTGATCCATATATAACTCATTTATACTGCAAAAATAATAACGGGGATGACATGGTTGTGGTCAAAATGTATTACCACCTGCTTTCTTCTTTCTTGCCCTCACAGCGGGCAAAACATACACGCAAGCATACATATGCTTGCTATGCAACGGCTGTCGTCACATCGAGTTGCAGCAGTGGTGTTTGAATTGGTTGTTTCTGTAATAGGGGTGCAACCTTGGTAGCAAATTTCCATCGGTTGTGAATTTTTGAGATAGTGAAGTCTCTCTGAAAAAAAGCTCGTTGATTTACTTCCTACTTTCTCTTCAGCTGGCATAAAGCTGGAGTCGTTTTATTAAAATACCAGTTAAACCGAGCATACATTAAAGAACGATCATTTCAGAAATCTGTCAGCCTTGGGAACATTGCTTTTCCATTTCCTGGGAATATCTAGGAGTAATTGGGTTTGCTACTCTGAGGCAGAGCAGCTGTTGCGTGTATATGTTGTATGTGTGTTGTGTGTGTAGTGTATTTGTTATTAGTTTAAAAAAAATAAAAATCAGAGGCGGCAGCTGGACTGACTTTTACCTGGTGGCTGGTGGTTACAGGCACTGTAGTGTCTGCCTGTTGACAGAGAGCAGGGAAATATTCACACACGATTGAGAACTGAAGAAGCCTCTGAGAACTGGAAGCTGAAGTCTTCAGTCATGTAACATGGCTTGTGAAGGGCAGAATTGCTTGGAGCTGATCGATTTTTATTTTTATGTCAGTGCTTTTTAAAATCTATGTTTTGGGGGTTTTTTTTAGACAAACAGTGGGGGATGATAGAAAGAGGATAATGTCAGGTAACTAGTTATTAGTTATTTTATGGTAGTCAAGTAAAAGTTATTTTATGGATGTCAGGTAACTAGTTAACTAGTTATTTTGTGGTAGTTAATTTATCGACAAGTCTGGGAGATGCGGATGGCTCAGACCGGTTGGAAATGGAAGGCCATTGGCGTTTGATTAGGCATCAAGAGTTTGTGTTGTTGAACCTTAACGGGCAGCTAAACAAGCAAACAGGATGGTGGGGCACATCCTCAACTTACGTCAGCTGCAAAAACTGCATCAAGGGGGCCTTAGCAAGGCTTAGACCAGCTGAGAACCTGCCCCCTCCTCTTCCAAGCTACGCATGGGAGAGACCCTCATTCCTCACTTATAAGCGGGCAAATCACACATGCACGCACACTCCTCGGTTATAATGAAATTAAAATCTCGCTAATTTGGAAGCATACCTATCACGTTCTCTTCTAGGAAGAAACTATTATTTCTTCTTTTATTCTCTTCTGCTTGAATCCCAAGCTATCAATGGCTTTCAAAGAAAAAGGAGTTTTTCTTTAGAAAAAAGTCTATTCAAATTATTCATGATTTATATCAAGAAGGGACCTTTTCTCTTTCAACTAGCAAAAAAGGGGGAGTTTGATCTTCCTCGAAATCATTTGAGAACCTTGTACATTTCTTTCCAGAGCTAAAACTTCCTTACAAAGGTTTGGATATTCAGCAGAATAATGACTATTACATAATTGAAGCTCAGTACAATACCATGGGGCTAATAAATGGTCTCCTGGTTCTATAGAAAATGTAACAAATCATAATAGCACTTATTGGGACTAGGCCAGGCACAAATGACAAAGCTGCTTTTGAAGTGAGTTGTGGCCAGAAATACTTTTGGACCAAAACCATTTTCCTGACTGTCAGGGGTACATTTACTCCCTTTAATTTTCAGCCTAGATTTTATGTTGATCCTGCAACACTGAATAAAATCAAGCCCAACAGAGCTGCTACTGCAGCTGTTACAGATGTAAATGTGAAGGCAGCCATTTAAGACAACTCTGTTTCCCTGAATATGTAATTTGGAAAGTATGCAGATTATATTAAAAATGGCTTGATATGTCCTTATTGTGTGTTTTTTAAAGGAAGAAAAAGATGCTACACTATTAAGTGGTTTATTAACATTTATGATCGCAGCTCTTTTACTTAGAAAATAATTGTTCTATTGTGTGCTGCGAAGCTGCCTGTAAACAACTGGCAAAGGGGTATACTGCTTTGTATTCTCCATGGAGAAAATATCAAATTCAATTGATTAATCAAAGGGGACATTCTTTGATGGAAGGGAACCTTTTCAAACTTTATTAAAAATATTGAATAAACCATGAGCAATCAAAGTTCATAATCTGAACCTCCTGCTCTACTTTCTCAGATACAGTAAACCTTCAAAATAACTCATAAAGCAGGAGATGAGATGTCTGTAATAAAAAAAAAAACCCTCAGAGCAGCATATTCCAAAACCTCTATCTTGATCTGGATCTCAGCTACACCATTGCGACTCCACTGATTTTACTGGAGTCACTCTGTGTTTCCCCTGGAGAGACTGATAACAAGAATTGAGCCTTGGACGTTTTTTCAGTGACTAATTCAGAAGCATCCTCGCATCCTCTGTCTTTTCATGGAGGGTTTTTCCCTTATTCTGAAAGAATAAATGAGATTGCTATCAGTGAAGCTGCCTAGTGATTAAAGATAATCTAGGTGTGACCTGCAGGCTGAACGACTGTCTTCTCTGTGCCAGGAGGAAAGCAATCATATGGCCAAACGCAGGATGGCTGGTGGGAATGAAGACAGGTGAAATGGAAATTCCCGGAGCTGAGGAGAAAACAGAAGTCAAACAGGTGGGACTAGCATGTCTCTATCTTGCAATCAGCACTGAAACCAGGGGCCCTATGTGAAATATTATGTGTAAAGCCATCATGCTGTTCAAGACCAAATTCAAGTGGACGTTAGCAAATAAAATGCTCATATTTAGCAGCAGGAAAAAGTTATTGGAATGCTTCCAGGTATTTTGATGGGAAGAAAAAAAAAACAATTGAGGGAAAGAATAATTGAAGGTATACAGGCAAAGAGTGAATGAGAGGAGGCGAACACAGATTGATCACGGCATAGTAATCTGATGCAGTTTTTAGTTAGGTCACAAGGTAGAGCAAGCTCAGCATAAGAAGCATTGAGACAGCACAGATTGAGAGAAGGGTGTCCTCTGTAGCCACAGGGGCTCAAATGTACAGACTTGAGTGAGACCCCGGGCAAGCAGTTAGCCCAGGTGCCTATCTAGGACAGCAACAAGAAGAAATGTGAGGATTTGATGGGCGTCGTCTGCAATCTTTTTTTTGTGGTGCCTTCCTATATCGTCCCCTTCCTGTCCGTATTCCAAGCAGAGGTGGCACCACAGAGCTGATTGCTATGCCTCAGTCAACACACAGGCTGAACCTCACAGGGGGATTTTCACAACGGCACCAGCCAAGGAGGTGAAGTGGGTAAGGTGCAGCTCACAGCCTGGGGTAACCTCTAGCTGGAAGGTGGGATGGAGAACACGGGAGGGGAAGGCATCTGATGATACCCACCAGAGGCTGTCACAGACCTTTGCTCTGAAGGGAGCAACTCATAATTTCTTTTGAGTAGCACCCCTGTCCCCATAGGGAAACAAAAACCAAAAAACCAAACCAAACCAAACAAAACCAAACCAAACAAAAAAAAAACCCCACCCTGAGAGCTTTTGGGCCAGCACTCCTGCCTGAAAAGAAGTGTTGGGGATCTGTCAGCAAAGCCTCTGTCTCCGGTTCATAGAATCATAGAATCATTAAGGTTGGAAAAGACCTCTAAGATCATCGGATCATCGAGTCCAACCATCAACCCAACACCACCATGCCCACTAAACCATGTCCCTAAGCGCCTCATCTACACGACTTTTAAATACCTCCAGGGATGGGGACTCCACCACTTCCCTGGGCAGCCTCTTCCAATGTTTAACCACTCTTTCAGTACAGAAATTTTTCCTCATGTCCAATTTAAACCTCCCCTGGTGCAACTTGAGGCCATTGGTTGAGTCCTCCTTTGTTCTGGAAATGAAGACTGTCCTTGGGTACAGAGAGATTTGCAGTGAAGACCCTTGCCAGTCCTCAGCCAGGGTAAATACAAAACCTCTAAAACTCTGATTAGTTGTTTGGGTCAAAAGAGATCATACCACATAAAAAGCAGCCTTCCTACATGTCATCCCATCCTTTGCAGTACTGCTGTTGAAGGGGCTTATCCTAAATACTCCATTCTGATATGGCAACACGTTAAAAAGAAAAAAAGACACTTTATTAAAAAAAGAAGCCCTTTCACAGAGTGACAGCTGAATGTAGCGACAGATTAATATAAATTTTAAAACTTGAGCATTATCCTCCAAGGGGAAAAAGCTCCTATGCAAAACAAAAATGGCAGAGAAAAATCTCTGACAATGCATTGCACAGAATCATTTATTAGGTCTCTGTAAGTGATCGTTTGCATGAAACTTGCATTTAATCTATTATTCAACCATTCCCTTGTATCTTCTGGCTGCATGTGTTTGTGGGAGACAGTGGTCCCTCATCCTGTCTCATCTCCCTTCCCGTACCAAGCTGCTTTTGTTCGCTGGACTGTATGTGCAAGGGGACATAGGGCAGAGAAGGGAATTTGAATATTCCAGTTTCAAACTCATCTCTCTTTCTGATTCTGGCTTAGACCAAAAGAGGAACTTTGACCACCTGTGCTTTAGAGGTGAGCATGTTCTTTCAAAAACAAATAAAACCTCAGTTGTCCTCTTGGCAGTACAGCCCTTTTGGGTCAAAGCACAGGGGAACAGTCTGTAAGCTATAATGTGGTCTAGGGTGCACAGGAATACTAGTTTCATTACACTGTGCAGATGTACTCTTTCTGGGATGTTAGCAATGGCACGTGGGCTAGCTACAGAAATTATTTACTTGTGCTGCTATTGCTAAAGCACCCAAGCAAGGTATTTCAGAACTAGCCCCATATATCTGCATGTGTGGCAATCACTGAAATTGTTGCACTGTGAACTCAGCTTAATACCCTGGATTTCTGCTTAAAACTGTTGCACACCTGGGTTGAGATCTAAAGCCATCTCCTTGACCTGCTCCTAGGAGTATCCTGCTCAGGGAAGTCAGCGTGATGTGAAATTGAAATTACCTCGGAGTAACTGGGTACAGGTTTGGGGCTCGTGTGTACACAGAAATTGAAGTAAATCCATTCAGAGATGCTTGGAATAGTCATAGCTGGCAGCGCGCAGCAAAGCAAATAGTTGGGTGAATTTGCATCTTATTTAGTATGTCAAAAAAAAGTTTTAAGCTGTGACTTGGAGAAGTCAAGCCAGGAACAATAAGCTTGTCTGGAGAATTCTGGTATTAGAAACTAAAGGATACGGAACCGTGTCCAAGGTAAATATTGACGTGACTCAAGATGAACTAGTAAAACATTTAATGAAGCTGAAAATAAGGCATCTGGGATAGATGTTTATTGTTAAAAATGAAACATTCGAGCGAAAGTAGCATAGTGATGATGGAGGTTATTCATAGGGAAGCCAAGTTGGGGAAGCAGCATCATCTGAAAGAAACTGACTCCAGCTATTTGTGAAACATGGAAAAAATTAGAATTACAACAGAGCTAAAAATGTAAGTGAATAGCAAACAGTCGTTATGGACATTCAGAGTGGATTTTGGAGACTGAATCATACCAAGGGACAAATTACTCAGGTGTCCAGAATAACTCTATTGACTTTGACGGATTTCTCTGTATTTGCCTTTGTGTAGTTGAGAGTTTACTCCCTTACGCTGTATGAGGACTGAATATTAAGAAACTTTGAGAAAAAATATGAACTTTCATTCATTCCGGTATCATTCTCTTGATGATAGAGAATAAGTCACATTAACTTCACAAGGCACTTCAGGAACACATTAGGAGCTTTCCCCTTTTGTGCAGTAGGGAAAAAAACCCTTACACAATGCTGTGAAAATAATCAGAAAGGCTCCATTAAACTGGAAATGGGAATAAATTGTGCTGCTATATTAGAAGTCTTACTCACATGTAAGTCTATCGTGTTATCGGAATGCTTTGTTGTAAAATCCACCAAGCCAGGCTGTGGTGAGCCAACATTACATTCACATGTTCACCAGTGGTGGAGATATTGGGGAAGAGATGCCAAAAATTTAAATTGCCTGCTTAGGTGTGCTCTATAAACCAGCTTTTTTTCTACGTCGGAAATCCAAGACTAATGCATAAGGACTGATTACATACAAAAGGTACACTTGATCTGCTCCCATGTAGCATGCCTCTAGTTGTAGTGGCATTGCTATGTGTTTTATATATATATATATAAAAATTCAATAAACTATCCGATGATTATGCACATGCAGCTGCAGTCCCCCAGATGGCTTCATAGTGCAATAGAAGGGCGCCCGTTCTCCCAGCCCCAAGGCACAGGATAATCCGTGTGGCTGACCATGTGGCAGAAGGAATAGAAGCAGGGCAGGAGAAGCAGGGAGGGATGCCCAGGGAAGACAGTGACTAGGAGAGCCTGCCACGCTGGGGCAGTGCTTCCACCCTTGCTCCTTGGCTGCTTCTGACGGATTCAGGAAAACAGCAATTGTAGTGTTTGGCTTTGCTCCATCTCTCAAAACCTTTATCCTAGGAAGAGGCGAATGCTACAATCTGTCTTTGTCCTTCAAGCAATTTTTTGGAAAGCTGGGGCCCAAAATAATTTAAGACTTTAAGCACAACCATCAGCTTCTTGAGCTAGATTTAGAAAATCCACAGACAACCCATCCGCTTCCTTCATCTCCTATTTATCGAGAAGGTTTCCTTTGGCTAGCCTTCTTGTTAAGGCCACGATCAAATCATAGTTGCCAGTAGATTTTATTACTAACATAAACAAATAGCAGGTTATTTTGTTATTGTCCCGAGCTTCAAAGCCGAAGCTGGTCTTAGCATCAGCAGGTTCTACCAGTACTGACATGCAATTGGAATGCAAAGGAGGTGTTGATAATATAAAACATATGTTGCTTATGTAGATCACTGAGCGTCACTTACATGCTCTCTGCAAAGCCCCTCAGTATGTTGATCGACCAGCAATCTCAGCCAAAATAATGCTACAGCTGCAAATTCTTTGAGACGCTGCGCAGCAGCACAGTGGCATCCCAAAGGGCGCTCTTCCCAGCGCTGCTCGCCCCAGAGGAGGATGTTGACACAAGTGGCAGATATGAAGGATCACTGCTGGCATTGCTCTCTGAAACTCATGTGCAGCAAAGGTCTTCTCTGGGCATAGCAGGAAGGATTTAGTGAATATAAAAATACCTCAAAAGCAAATAAAGGGCTTTTTGTTGTCATTCCCCACACACTATTTTATTGGTTTTGTGCTCATAAAAACATTAGCTGGTTAACTCGCTATCAGAAATGCAAAGCTGCTAACTAAAAGTTGTGTGCAAAACCAGATACGTGTAATGCCTTGATAGTGGTAGGGTGAGATTTTTCTTTTTCCTGCTTCCTTACTTTTAAAACCCAGCCAACATAACTTTTTTCTGTCATCGTAACATTTGGCGCTATTCCCATATGTACAGATTGCAACATCTGCAAGTTTTAAAAATTAATATAAAGTTCCGTAATTGTATAAGCCTTGCTCATTTTAATGGTCCTAAACACACAACTTAGCTTTGATGCAAACCAAGATGCAGTCAGTAGATAAAGCGTTCTACTTGTACAAAGCAAGCTGCTTTCATGGGGCTGGTATGTCCACGTCCATGTAGTTGACGCTCATGTGGATGATGATTGCAGTGTAAGGTCATGCTGTTGAGGAACAGAATGTGGCCTTACGTTGCTGGCACACAGAAACTTAATAGGTTACTAGTAAGTGGAATCGTGGGTGATAAATTGCAAAGCAATTGCACTGATTTGAGGAAAGCTTATTTCTGTCACCCACTGTCTGTGGAGATCCAGCAGGAAGGTGTTCACAAGTAGAGGATGACCTGTCTTCTTCTGTACTGCTAGAGATTTTGTCATCATTATGCGATGATCACAAGGTGATGCACAAGCAATAGGAGGCTTTGTGGGGGAGAGACAGTCACGCAGCAGGTGAAGGAGCAGGCTGTGAGCGTCCTGGCTCTACTCATTAGCCCAAGTCAACGCACTGAGTAGTGTTGTACTGATTACAGAGGAGCTTGCCCAACATGAAGGGAGAGAAACCTCATAATCTTCCTATTTACAAGTTACTATTTATTATCTGTGCTGCTTCTTGCCATATGGCTGTAGTGTTAAAAACTGAAAGTTAAACATTTAAGGCCTCTTTTAATTGTGTCTAAAAATACGGTGGCCACATTGTGGGTAAGAATTTGCCACAAGAGAGGGATTCCTGGAGCTGCCTGTTTGTCTGTGGCTGTGGCAGCTTGTTGTCACCGTGATGCATGCTCTGGAAGCAGACAGGCTGCAGTGCGAGACTCTGCTTCCCAAGAGCAGCTACCCCCGACTTTGCAGCTCTAGCACTAGTTTTTGGTGCCGTAGTCCATGTACTTTCCTCCAAGGTCTTCCTATGAAGAGGGGGCATAGCATCAACATGGCTGATGTTACAGTCCAGATACTTAAAAAGTTAAATCAAACAAGAGCATAAATTGTGGGCCATGTGAGACACAGCACAAGTAATCACTGCTGATGTGTTTCAAGGAGCAAATCACCCATCTCTTGGCTTCTTTTTTTCCTTTAATTCCTGTATTTCTAGGCTTGGCATGTGAGGTTTCATTTTGTCTGTTTGAAAGGTTTGAAAAGTGCACTGTATGTGGATGTGTACTTGACTTTGCGTGTATCTTATTGAAAGCCATAAAACAACCCAGTCATTACAGATTCAGAGGTGTTGGAAGTATGGTTCAGCATTTCCAGATTTATTGAAATAATGGTTCCTTGTTTGTTTTTCTAGAGGCAGGCAAAGTAGAAACATAACTGTGAACAATAACATAAACCTTGCTGTTACCAAGCACTTGGCAAGCAGTTTTAGGAATGCTTCTGTTCTTCCTACATGTATATAAAGCCTTAGAAAACTCTCTGACTGCAACGTATTTCAGCGTAAGGGAAGCAGAAATAAAATCAGGCCCTATATTTCATGTGTTCGGTAATGGAGGACCAAAGCAGGAAGAGACAGGTGCTTTTCTGAAAAGAATGAAAGATCTGAGCAGCTGATTCATGAAGTAACATGCTTTTAGCTGGGAAGGTTTATTGTAGCTGAACCTCATACCATCCCTCTAGTCGATATCTTAGATGAATCAGCAACTTGCTATTTTTATCTCAGCTGTACCAATAGAGTTTATAATATTGTTCTGTCAGTGCTATTTATACATCATCACATGCCTGACTACTCCGGGCCGTGCTTTTTTTCCACAGTCTTGGATGATGTCATCAAGAAGTAGGCAGTTGTATTGAACAAAGGCTTTCTTCAGAACAGCAACAATTAAAGCTTATGGCAGAGTACAACACCAGACGCCATTGAAATACAGAGATAAGCTTCCCAGTTTTAAGGTAGCTCTAGACAGGGCTTTTGATGCTTCAGTAGCTGGTCCCCCTGGGGAATGGCTTGAAGAGGAGTCCTAGAGCTGTCAGTGCCACACCTGGCCTTGGAGACAGAGATGTGTAGGGAGCAGTGTGCTCTCAAGTCTGGGACTGCTCTGCACAGAGGACTTGCAAACGGTGTAATTGGGGGGGAAGCTCCTCCAAGAAGGAGATTTTATACTGAACCCATTCTACGTTTTCCTCAGCCATCCACAAGCAGAGAAACAGGGTTTCTCTTTTTTCTTCTGCCTGAAGATATTCATCCACCTTAAATGCTTTTGCTGTATTGGGAGATTTTGAGGACGCCTGTGCAAGCCTGGCCAGCCTGAAAGCCTGCAGCCTTGCCATGTGCGTCTTCCCAAAGCCAGGGGACTGAAGCCCATTGTAGTATGAAGCATGAAAGATCTACAAATGATTTGCAAAGGAAGAATTCGGCGTCCTCAGTTGATCGCCTTTTGGTTTGTGATGTTCCAGCGAGCCTGAAATTCTTCACTCCGTCCCTATTCCCCAGTGCATCACGTGCATTTCCAGCTGTTTATCATCATTCCGTAAGGCCAGCAACATGTCAACATCAACAGCTGTGTTCTTCTCATCTGCTACTTGTATTTGAGCTCTCAGAGTTTTAACCACCAAAACTGTTGATCGGCACTGTTCAGACACGGTGTGTATAGCTTTTCCCTAGAAGCTGTTTCTCAGGAGCTCCATATGTCCTCCAGCCAAGCCATGACAAGCATGTCACTGGGTCACAGATGGAGGCAAAGGAAAGAAAGTGTTACCCCCCACCCTCTGCTTATGCTTTGCAGTATGATCGCAATAACTAAGCAATTTATTTCAGAAGTACTCATCAGTTGGACACAATTACTAGCTACCCCAGAGACAGAGCTGGGACATGCTTATGCTGTGGTTTTCAACCTCTCTCGATTTGCAGACCTCTACCTCCACTTTCCAATGGAGGTTCAGACCCAGGCGTGGAAAGCTGCTGTCAGCGAGGTTAGTTTTTTCCCTGTTAGCCTTCACAGACTCTCCAGTATGTTCCACAGACCCTCAGGGACCTGCCTCCCCCAGGCTGGAGAGCACTGGCCTAGCCCTGGGGAAAACCAGCCCAATTGCCTTTTCGCAGTTACAGTGGCCACCCCTCACTTGGGAACGGCCCTTCCCAGCGCTCTGACATTTTTAAGCTCCCCTTAAATGACTTCTTTCCAAAGCCTCCTTCCAAAGTTTGGCTCTGCACAAAACATGTCAGCATCTGATAAAGGCTCAAAACAGAAACAGAATGGTATAAATAGAAATTAAGTAAATTAGGAAGAGGTGCCAAAGCAGCAAAACCCTAATGATAGCGTGGCTGTGTGTGCATGTGCAGTGCAGCTTCCAGCACTCGCCAGAGTGCCAGGCTGCCCCTCAGTATTCTTAGAAACATATGCATCTGCTGTGTCACTGGCACTGCCTGCCCAGCCTTGGACGGGCTTTCACATCTTCTCACAGACTCTTTAGAAAGCTTGGGTTCATGCAGAGATGTGGTGCCAGAGCCCCAGTCAAGCTAGCAGCAGCCTCTCTGTGGCTGGATATTTTTTCCACACTTGGTAAACTGGTCAATGCAAATAGCCTTACCCTCCCTTCAGCCAGATTTTGTGGAAATTGTGGTCTACCTGCATTGTCAACTCAGAAATGTTACTGTATGGTTTATTTCCTTCATGAACCAAATTAAACTTGGGCCAGATTCCCAGCTGGTAAAAATCAACATGACTAAGGTGAAGTAATTTGTACCACCTGATGGTCTTCATTATAGCCAGGGCTGGAAAGAGAGAGCACATAATTTGCTACTTATTCATTATTGATGCTGTTTTTCCATAGGGCCATTGATCACAAGTGGACAGGAGATAAATGGGTGACAGCCGTTCCCTGTAAGCAGCATAACAATGGTGGGCTCCAGGTTGAGGTCCTTCCAGAAATGGCAAGTGGTTTTAAAACCATGTGTGTGGTGCTGGGTCTGCTCAAGTGACCCTGAGCCCCTTGGCCGGGTTCCTGCCCTTTTCTGCTTTTCCGTGGAGGGCAGCTTGCAGTTTGGTGTCCCCAGAGCTGTGCTGCAGGTCACCCACCCCAGCCTTTTGTGGGTCTCATTTTTCACACCCATTTCTCTTTACTCTGCAAATTAGGACATGCTTAGTTTGAAAATACAGTCAAGGTTTTAGAAAACCTTTGGGATGAGAAGAGGATACGGAGTCAGGGGAAAAGAGATGGAACAACATGTCACTCCTGGGCCACTTAGCCTACGTGTATGTTTTGGCCCTACCATATACTGAATTGAGGACCTGTGCTTCTGAGGGAGGAAACCTAGAAAGGGAGGTTTACCAGGTCTTTATGTCATGCTGCCTTGCTTGAATTTGTGCTGATACAGATTGCCTCGTGCTGAACCTTTGTTGCCTTTTGCTGTGTCCTGATGGCCCTCCTTGCTAGCTTGGCTTGCAGGTATGTAGGGGAGCACTCTAGGGCAAGGGAGAGATAATAGATGCTCTTCTGTGAAGAGCTGTTGGTCTCCTGAAGCTCGGGGGAACTGCCAGGTACAAGCACAGTCAAACTGGATGTTGTCTTCAATGCTGCAAAACAAATAGTGAAACTGTTAAGCAGCGTTTTAGGGAAAGGTAACATCTCCTGTTAGACCAACTGATACACTCAGGAAAAAGTGGACAAGGTTTTGGGCACGTGGTTCTGCGTTATTAAAAGGAGCGCGCTGAATGAATGGGCCTGGAGTAAAGGAGGCAAAAATAGAAACAGCCATCTGTCAATACGCTACTGGATGGCTAACCGGGAAGCCTCAGGTCTCACCTGCTAAATGTCCTGCCTCATTTCCTTACAAAATAGAGACAGCAATAGCAATCTCTCCCTGGGGACTGGGCACGGCTCAGTGCAATGGGGCGTCTGGGTGAGCTCCCCTAACGTGCTTCTGCAGCAGGTAGGATGCTGCTGCATGTGCCAGGAGGCATTTCTGTCCTGAGGATCACCATCTTCCTGTGGTCAGGCAACAGGAAAAGTCCCCATGGCAGAAAAGGTAGGGAAAGGACTTGGGGCAGGTTCCTATCTGTTGTCTCCGCCTGCTTGGGCAGGAGAATTTCCTTCACAGTGAACAGCCCAGCTGCAAAGCCTGAAACAGAGAGGAGGCAGCCCAACTGGGGCTGTTAGATTTATCAAGATGGGATCCTTACATTACTTTGAGATGTTACCTCTACAAATAGTACTTGAACATTATAAATATGTATGTAATGTGTACTTAATGATTGATTTCATAGTCACCACACACGTTGGAAACATCGTTAATGCGATGCTATAGACAGGAGTTAGTCCAAATTAAAGGCAGGAAATTCCAAGGTATTGTTCTTACGGAAACTGTGACAGCTGAATTATGTGGGCTTGTTAAGAAACTAAAGATAACCCCATTCAGAGTAGATAAAAACATTATGTATGAGCAAGGAAACTGAATTACAATTGCAGTGGGAGCCATAAGTCTGAATATCTTCACTGTTGTGTGCAGTAAATGGAAACTCCACCATGCTGTTATATTAATTTGGCACTTTTTATTTAGGCACAAATCTTGAAATTCTTCACCTTAAAACTCCAGTGGAGGTAATGGAGACTTTTAAATCCAGGAGGATTCAGACATTCAACACCTGGTTCATATAGATAGGATGAACTTCCATCTTGATTGTTTCTTCTGTCGTGGTTTGGTGGTGGGCGTAACCGTGGAAAGCATCCTGAGTCGTCTTCAGACTCGCTGGGAGGAGACTGCACAACTTGTAAACAAACACGGGAATTCATTTCTGGCTGATCACAGCCTCTTCTTCTGGGACAAAAGCCATGGCAGGATCCTGGAGAAGAAAAGCGATCTGTCAGCATCCATGGCACAACCTCAAGGGCCCGGTACCCCTTCCCACCACAGCATGCGCCTGCTCACAGGCAGGGGCACTCGCAGGCAGCGAACAGCTTCCCAAGAGCTCTTGGGATGACCATTGGGATGAAGGACCCAACATATCTGCACCCTTGCAGCTGCCAGGCAGTCAGCTTGGCAGAGGATCTCAGGGGAGCACTTTGGGCTGAGGGGAGCATCCTCAGTCGAGTTCACAGTTACTTTTGTTTGGGGACCGCTGAAAGAGGAAATGGGTTTTGGTACCTGCTGCCCCTGCCACGTGACCATTCCAGGGGAGCATCCTGGCAGCCGCTAACCCCTGCTCCAGGCAGGCAAAGGGAAGGGACACCTCTGCCAGCAGATTTGGGAGGGGATGCTCTCCTTTTAGCATCAAGTCAGAATTTTACAGTAAGAAAATCTGATAAAAAATGTATTTCAGCTGCTTTTTCTTCATCCAGTATTTGAAACCTGGCATCCGTGCACCGGCTGTGCTTCTGAGACCCGGGGAGCAGCCGCTCAGTCGGGCTTTCTCGCTGGGCTGGGGCTGAGCTTGGGTTCTAGCCTCAGCCCTGGCAGAAAATGATGGCTGGGTTTTCCAGGGTGGCTACGGGAGAAGTTTTTCTGTAATTTTATTGCAACGCCCTACCTTGCCACTAGTTTTCCTCCTCTGAGACAGTAATCACTGTAAGTTTTGTTGCCGTAACGTTACACACGTGGAATTTGAGACATTTTGCTTCTGCTTTGCTTTGTTTTAATCAGGCTTGCTTGAAATGTCATATTTAAATGAGGAAAAACAGCAAGGCTGTAGAAATCTCAGCCATAGACTGTGAGGCAGTAACCGTGTACAGAGCTTGGCACGAGGCACTGGGACTACCTGAAATCTCTAATTGCCACCTATAAGTATCAAATATCAGTATGTGTAGAGAAGGTGAGTGCAGAGGACAGAAAATAGTTTTACTCTATGCTGTAGTATGATTCATGCTTTTAAGATCAAGATTAAAAGTCTCTGTTAGGTTCCAAACTATGATTTTATTTTCATTTACATCAAAGGATTTAAGAGCCTTCAAAACCCAGCATTTTTAAAAATAACTTAAAACATACCGTCTGGCAATGCGAGTCCCAGTTAGCGCAGAAGCAGCCAGGCTCTCTTCATGTAAAGCAAATAACTGAAAAATCAGAATTAAAGAAATACCTTGTCCTCAATTTAACTCTGACAGTTTGTATTGTATTTTTGTTTCAGGAAAAAGACTTTATGAAATGTGGGCCCTTGTAGCCAGGACGTAGCCCTGGGTAATAAGCCCTACAGATCAGCAAAAACCATGCACCATAAAAGCTTGTGCAAAGGTTCAGAGCCTTGATTTGAATTTTTGGGCTTGTTTGTATTTCAAAAGCAAAGCCACTGAACCACATCTTGAAAACTGTATTCCAATGCAGGTTTCCTCAAAACACAGCCCAGGTTTGATCAAAAGGTTCTCAAGTCTGCAAACCTTTTGACAAACCCAACGAATGTTCACACTTTCAAAGTAAATCCCAAACCATGTGCATGGGCAGGCATCTTGCTATGGAGATTCCCCCCCCAGTTCTTGCCAAAACCCCATCCATGCCCTGGGACAGGGCTTTCAGGGCTGGCATGCTAATATTTTGATTGCTAAACATGCCAGCAGGCGCAAAAAATAAACATCTACACCCAAACAAAATATTTAGCAGTATTTTTAAAACCCCAAATAAAAAGCAGTTTTGTATTTTGGTTTAATTTAATGTCCATTTATGTGGATCAGGCTGCACAGTGTTTGCTTGTCCAAACCACTAAGATAATCCTTGCTGCCTATAGAAATACATTTTAATTACGGAGCAGTAAATATTGTGTCTTTTTTTTGCTGTATGCATTTTATCAGCAGACAAAAGCTGACATTTATTTTACTGATAGTCCTATATTTCCCCTCCCGCTACCACCGCAGCAGAATTTCCCTTGCCCAAGGAAATTGAGAGGATCAGAGCACATCTGATGTTCCATTAATTTAAAACGGCTGCCAGGACTTGCATATTGTAGCAGCTTTAAAGTGATTGAATTTGGATTATTTCAAACTCTGGAAGGTCCTGCCTTGCCTGACAGAGGCATATCAAGTGACAAAATAAAATACGATCCCGGTATGAGAGTATCGGCACGTACATACATTCTCTTCCTTGCGCGCACGGCCTTGCAACAGGCAGATTAGAAGCAATGGAAAGAACAATCTTAATTTTTTTTTCTGGGTTTTTTTTTTGGTAGCGGGGCCCTTTTTTAAGCTGTAGCCCAGCTAAGTGGAGACACCTGGTGTTTGTTGCAGCAAATTCACTAAAGACAGGTGAAAGGGGGCGAGCAGGGGCGTCTGGGGTGCCCTGTCCGGGGGGCGCACAGGGCTCTGCCACGCGGCTGCAAAATTCATCCCCCTTGCCAAGGTTTGCCACCAGCCTGCTGCCTTCCTCCGCTCGTCCTCCTGCAAATATAACAGTGCCCCGAACACAGAAGGGCTGTTACATACGAGCTGTGTGTGTTTTGGGGGGGGGTGGGGGGGGGAAGCTTCACCCCGTCAGGTGTGAAATTAAAGCGCTAACTTTTGGGTAATAACCGTTTTGTAATGCTTAGAGAGTAGCTTGTGTAACGTAGTTCCAAAAGCAGAAGAAGTTTACACACGGCCAAAGGAATATTAAAGTTTCACTACAAAAGAAATATTGTGGCTGCCAAGGCCTGATTACTCAGAAAATCCACAGCATTATCACCATCCATCACTGCCGTTCTTTTAATGACCAAACTAAAAAGAGAGACATCAAAGTTGGGGTGGCGGTGTCGTCGTCGTTTTTCGAGAGTAAGGTTCCCTAAATATAGGACGAATACTAGAGCTCGGCATATTTTTTGACCAAAAAAATTGAAAAATCATTTGAATGAATCACAAAACATATGTTATGTTTTGCTGTAAAAGCCATGAAGTTTATGCAGTGCTCTATTATGGTGACTGCTTGGCTTTTCATGCATTCCTAAATTACCATGTAATCTAAAACCTTGTTTTCAGCTGCTCTATATTGGAAAGTCCCTTGCAATAATCAGGATGATTACAGGCTAGTGCGGAGAACAAAACTTGTTTGTATGATTGCAAATAAAAATGTAGTTTATCAGAAATTTTACCTTTCCAGGGGAAAAATAAAAATAATAATAATAATAAACGTTCTCTTTTCCCTGGCTGGAAATATTATAAGCACGGAATTAATTTTGGCCGCTCTACGACTTAAAAACACATGGATACTTGGTGTAAAAATATGTTTCTTTCCTGTAGGGACTTGACTCTAATTGGTGTGCCAAAACTATCTCACAGAGATTTCATTGTCTTATCTACTTACATCATCTTAATGCGATTTTATTTTACTTTGTCAAAGTCATATTAATGTAAATGTGTTCTTGATAGCAAACAGAGTTCTTTTTTTATGCTAAACAGGATTCAGCTGACTCTAATAAAACAGCTTGCAATCCATTAGACTATAACTGTAATATAGTTATTTTGTTTCCCAAATAAAGACTGTGTCAGAAAGCTGTATAAGGATTTTTGCCTTGTTTTTCCACAATAATTGCTTGGGTGGGGTTACATTCTGATCTTTAAATGAATAGTATCGCTTGGAACAAACACTTCATATATCTTTTATCTTCCCCTTGCAATACAGTTCTGAGTTTTCTTTGAAAATGCAAAGCTACTTTTCCAGATAAGTCATCAAAATGTTTCCAAAGTATTTTAACTGCCAGATTAACTATATCTTGAATACAAAGATAGATGGCTTACATTCTTTATGCAGAAATCCTGCCAATGCATAGCAACTAGCAACAAATTAATTTCTTTTGCAACAGTGGGGAAAAAAAAAGATAACCCTGCTTTGCTATGCAAGGCTCAAAAAGGTAAATAGATATTTTAAAAGAAAATAAGGTTTCTTGTTCTGAAAGGGTAATCTGTAAGCAAAGAACAGAAGATTAAACATACATTTGCTCTCTTTACAGAATCTGTGTTCTAGCCTTCTCTTAATGTATTCAGCTAATTAAGGACTGCAGTGACCTTGTGGCAGATTTTGAAATCTAGGAATTTCTATTTTTCATTTTATTTTTATTTCTTTTAATGCTGCCTCCCCCACAGAGCTTAATACAATCTGTTTCAGGTCAAAGACTGTTTATGTCAGCAATGTTCATACTACACAACTAAAATGTTTTAATGCATTTATCAACTGGAAAATATTGCAAACATTTCATTTCCTTTGATACAGACACAAAAAACCCTCTGCCTTCATTGCAAATTCTTGTTCATATGAATCACTCTGAGTAATATTTGCTTTAACTTTCGTGTGGTTCTACAAACAGCCTTTATATGGCTGGACTTCAAAGCTGGTAGAAATAAAGGTTAGAAATGTGATAGGAGTAATCTATTATTAGGCATGAAACGTTAAACCACTTTTAGTTATAAGCCTTAAAACCTGAATAATCTGGGTTTTTAACTTGCTGCATATTTATTGTGTTTTCAGTTACTTAAGTCATTTAGTGTGGAGGGACTGTTTTGAACAGAAATATTTTCCATAGGAATACGAACCACAATTGGGTTTAATTTTTCCTAATATTTAATTTAGAAAAACTGCAATACTATAACAGACGTCTCGTATGTCAAAGCTGAAATACTCCGCTCGATGCTTCTTGCAGTGTAAAATTAATCTCTTACCAGTGTGCTGACCCGAAAGGCAGGTTTTAGTGAAACAGGCATGGGGTGAAGGGGGGAGAGGGTGGGAAGGGAAGATAAAAATCTCGTTCTTCAAATAGCAGGGAGGGGAAAAAAACAACAAAGAGGAATGTCACAGCCCGCCATTGACATCAAATGACAAAAAACAACCCGAATGTGCGTGTGAGAGAAGTTTCTTTGACCAAGACACCCCGCGCCGTCGGCAGTTCATCCCTAGCTGCCCCCGTGGTGGGGATCTTCATTGTTAGATCTGCACGGGGGCATCGCTCGGCAGGGAGCGTGTTGCACCCATGCGCCGTCGCCTTCGCCCCTTCCCTCCCCTTGGTGTATTTACAGCCCGAAGAACGTGCTAATGGTCAGAGGGGAGCTGGATGTCGCGGGTGGATCCCAATAGGTTTGGGGGACTTCAAACCATTCAGCTGACGGAGCGGGTAGGAACAACACTCTGCGTTGGTAACATTTTGTTCTTGATTAAGTTTATGTACTAATACAGTAGATCAAAAATAAGTCTTGACAGTCAAAAACACGTTAACAGTTCAAGCCAAACAGGTCAGCCAGAAATAAACCATCATTTTAAATTCAGAATTTTAAACCCTCGTGAGCCTGGGAAAGCACAGGGGTGCAGCCTGGGCCCGATCCTGGTCCCACCAGTGCCAGTGGGAGTTTTACCATTGACGACACAAGCCCCATTTCCTTTTTCTGTTGATTTCAAGCCTAAAAAATTCATTTTGTTTCCTTAGGTCCCTCTGTGCCGAGTTACTACAGCCATTGGCTTTCCGGCTGCCCCGCGCAGGGTGGGACGGGAGGATTCGCTTGCCCCTTCCTGCAGAGGCGCAGTGGGCTCAGCGCCGCCACGTGCCCCCAGCCCCTCATGGGAGACATCGGCCGCCTCGAGTCGCGTGGCCAGGGAGACCTCGGCAACGCGGAAAACGAACCCAAAACATCACGCAGAGTGGGTAACACTCAGATTTACAGTGTGTGCATGGGGCAGGCGGCGTCTCCGGGCTGCCCTGCTCTCCCATCGATCGGTGTCGGGGGGGTCGAGGAATTTGGTGGCTTCCCTCACAGCTGCCTGTGGGATGGTCCTGGGGCGGGCGCAGGGGCAGAGCCCAGGGTCCCACCTGGGCCAGGTCTGAAGGAGGGAGGGGTCCCCGGACCTTTAGACCCACTGGGCGAAGTTGCCCATGTGTGACAACTGGAGAAACCAAGCGAGTCCCCTGTGGCGTGGTGTTGGGCATGGTTTACTTGGCGACGGTTTGTCCATTGGGGAGTGGAAAACTCTCGCTGGCTATTTATATTTTGGTCGGTGAAAGAAAGGGGCCACACCCACCCATCTCATTAGTATGAAAAAGGCATCGACAACACTGTAGTCTCCACCTTCCCTTCTTCCACGCTTCTCTAGCGCGCCTGGTCCTGAGCCAGCCGGGTTTAATAGGTTACCCTGCAAACACTGGGACTGCAGCACTGTGCAAGGTTGCACATTCACAGGAAGCATATGTGCACAAAGCCGTAACAGTTGCAGACTAAGGAGCGATAGCCCTGGCCAGCAACAGCGAGAGATGTTAATATTGCTGGGGAAGGTGAAAACATAATTGAAACCGTTTGTTTGGGGGGCATGTGGGACTGAACGAGGCAATAGTTTCTGAGCAACAAATATCTGTAATTCACTTGTCCTGGTCTTACAGACTTTTAATTTGCTCTACAAATTTGGTTAGTTGGAGAACATGTAAACACCAAGAACAGTACAGGGCGATCCATTAAACATTTACTTATTGTAGACTTAAAAAACAACCCCACTCTTACGATATTAAAAACATAAGGGGAAAGAGATGCCAGGCTAGTGAATGAAGCCAGCTGACTGCTGAGAAGAGGCTATGGTTTTGCTCCATAGCTTTGCCGTTTTCAGTAATCTGACTCACTGAGATATTTTTAGACACAGTAACAACTTCCATTGTCAAGTAATTTCTCATTTGAATTTTCCTCAAATTAGGCTGTCCTCTTGGCCCTCAAATTCCTTTCGTGAGGCAGTGCTGCCCTCCACGCCCCGAGGAGGAAGGGGAGCTGTGGAGGACTCTGATGATTTGGACCACATGGTGGAACAAGATAGATCTCAGCATCAGGTTGGCAGGATATTTCCCTTTCTTCAAAGGTCTCCAAACCCAGCAAGCTTTCCTTTGATATCTTTCCAAACGGATTTATCAGCATTGGGGCATACATTTGTTTAGATTGTTCCTGTAGGGTGGGACTTTCAAAAGAGCAGAAGAGTGCCAAGTGCAAAATTCTCACCAAGTTCTCCATAAAGATTTCCTTAGCTTCCTTTGAAAATCCTAGCTGTGTTCCCCATCGCTCTGTGCATCCCTGCTGGAAAGGCGCGCATGATACCCTCACAATGTGGGCACAAGGGGCACAGAAAAGATTGTGACATTTCAAAAAACAGGCGGAGGAAGAACTGGCTCTAGACAGAGGGAATGCATGAAAATGTGGAGGTTGGGGAGGAAACAAAGAGGGAAATGGAGACTAAATTCCCCAGACCCATCATCTTTCTTTTTTTTTTTTTTTTAATCCTTTCTTGCTGTTTACTATTTCTCTCAGGTTTTCCCCAACGTGTCTTAGTTAAAAAAGAGGTGAGCGTACACTGTGTATCAAGAGTATGGGCAGAACTTGGGCCCCGCAGTCAACTTCTGCTCATGTTCTGGGCTTGAGACGTGTTGAAGAGATGCAGGTGACCTGACGGTGCCAGGCGTTAGTCTGGTCCTCCTCCAGGGTCCTAAAGAAAAAGCAGAGGCTGCTGCCCTAGGACAAAGGCCATAGGAAAGTTAGAGGTTGGGCAACTGGCCATCTTATGTACTTGTCATAAAGCAGTAGCCAAGACCTCACTAATTTTAATGCACTACCTCAGAAGTAAGCAAGAGATCTATAGGGAGCTGCGTAGAAACATTCAGGCTAGTGACTACCAAATAACAAATGCGCTGATGGCAAAGCAAGGACTGCCAGAGCTATTTGTTCTCCTGCCTTGGGGAAAGGGCCTGATGAGGGCTGTTTGGAAAGGATGTCAGAGAAGAAATTTTTATTTTATGAGTAAGGAAATACAGAGGCTATTTCTGATCTGTTATAGGTGTGTTAATGATTTGTGAGCTACAGCAGGGTTTGTGGGTCCTCTGGTTTGTTTGCAGACTGAGAAGATCCTTCCAAGTTCTCTAATACCATATTTGTAGTCATATACCTGGCTGGTTTTTTAAAATGGTAAGTACCTAGAGATTGCTGAGAGCCACAACGTGTCTTAAATCTAGTTTGTCCTTACTGCCTCTTGGTTTCCAGATAGAATTTAAGATGTTGATTTTGTCCCCAAACCCCCATGGCTTGGTCTTGGCAAGGAAAAGTGGTTCTGTTAAGGTTGGTCTTACATCACGAGCTAAGTAAGCCTCAGCTCATCCCTTCTCATCCCACATGGATCCAAGGATTAGACATCGGCTCCCTAATTCAGCGAGGTCAGGCATAGACCTGCTGCAGCATCTGTGCGTGGTGCTTCTGAGGAGAGCAAGGGCAGTGGGGTGCTGGGGCAGGGAGGGTGCAGGGGCCCTTGGTTCTGCATCACTCACGGAGAGCCAGGAGGGCAGAAGGGAGAGCCTGGAGGGAGCTCTTGGAGAGACTCCCCCGTTTGTCACTGGCGACCTGGACAGAGCCAGCATCTGGCCTGGGAGGTCCTTGGATCTTGGCACAGGAATTGGTGTTTGAAAGGAGCTTGGTTAGGCACTCCTGACTGTAAGCTTTGGGAAATCAGAGTTTCCCTTTAATTTATTTCAAACATTCAGCTACCAAGAATAAGATAGGCACCTTTCTTATGTGTTTTGGAGAACTAATAAAACATACAAGTCTGCAAAAGTCCTTTGCCATGCACAATCAAATCAGCATTGCAAATCTATCTGAACGTGGTGCTCTGGCATCAGCCTCCAGATGACATGTAACACATTTGTGGTTTGATGGTCTTCACTCAAAATGTTGGCTAAAATATTTTTATCTTTAGATTTATTTTTAGAGTTTATGACAAAGATTTCAGCTCTGGGCAGTCCTTCCCGTGGCTTTTAGCAGTGACACTTGCAGTTGTGTTTCACATAATTAAACAGCCAACAATACTTAATGAAGAAATAAATAACATCAATAAAGTAGTAAATAATTATATGCAGGCAAACACCAAAGACATTATCCATCAGGCAACAGCTGTGAGCATTAGTTTTGATTAATCAATGATGTTGTACAATAGGAGCAGGAATGCTGGCCAGGCCTCTGGGGGAATCACCTACACTTTTCTAAGCAGCAAGCTTTGTTATTTTAACCAGAACTTTCAGCAGAATCCTTAATTAAATGTAACAGCCAGGAGCTCCTCCATCAGCAAATGCCCCACTTCTCAAAGCACACCGAGCGGCACGAGTTTAACCAAGACCAGTTTAAGGCCTCCTCTGTAGTTCGTGAGGTTTGCCGATACATCTGTGTCGGGGGGATGCTAACGCGTACCATGTCCATCAGCGAAGGCACTGTTTGGCTGAGAGCGCTTCGGCGGGGTTTGAGTGAACCTCCTGGCAAGGGGCCGGCGGTGCCTGTCTTGTGCCACCTGGGGAAAACGAGCCAGCGCTTTTTGGCTCTGCCTCTGGAAAGGCGGCAGCAGGGCATGCCTGCCCAGTCTGCAGCTGGTGGCTGCGGGGCCTTATCCCAATCCAGGCAGCTATCAGAGCGAGCGCCTGTTCCATATTTTGTTTCAAAATGTAAATACGGTTGAAATTTCACTCACGTGCTGCTGCTCCTCTGGAACCCAGCGTGGGCGGGTTCGTGCCAAAGTCGGAGAGGTCTAGTTCATCTTTAACCGTACCTCCTGGATGGAGGAGCCTTAACGAAGCTTTCAGGAGAAATGGATGTCCTCCTGAGCACATCCCTCTTCCCGAGCGCTCCTGCCACCAGCCCATTGATTTCTGCGGCACCGCCGCCTCCTCGGGCAGCAGCCCTGAATTGTGCTGAGAGGTTCCAGTCTGAACAGTCAGCCAGACCGCAGGCTTCTTCCTTTCCTTTTTATTTTTTTCCTTCTTTGACACATAAGGAGCTTAAAAGAATGCAAACCTTTCAGAAAGACTGATCACGGCACTAGATCCCAGCCTAGATAACAGGCACAAGGTTTTATAGCCCTTAACCCATTAAAAGAGAAAGAGGAGAAGGGACAGGAAGGGTTTCTGGCATGTTGGGGACAGGTTTCCAGAACCCATACTCACATCTTGATGGCTCGTTCTTCTTGGCATCTGAATAAACAACAGCACCACATCGCTTCCACCGTAAATCCAATCCTGGTGATACCTCTCCACCAACAGACAGGAGCACAAGGAGAAAGCAGGGAGCAAAGCGAAGGGCTGTAGCTTGGCTTGAAAGATGTGAACAAAACAGACATGTGAACCCACATCTGAAGGGTTATTTTAACTCTGTGCAATGGCAGATGCACCTACAAATTTCACAAGTATGAGGCACACGGGTTTGTTGAGCTAGAAATGGCAACGCTTTGGAGACGGAAGGACAGGGAAAGCCCTCAGCTCTTGTTTGAGAAATGGAGGTTTGCAGAAGGCAATGGAGGAAACGTCCGCTCTGCTTAAAAACCCAAACACTTCCCAAAGATCAATCTTGGAGCCTTTTTTTCCAAACCCTATCAGAGGGAGGACCAGGAATCTTCTTGCATGATAATTGCTGATAGCGCAACAAAACCCAGAGGGTTTCCTTACCCACTTCTCAACACGCAAGCACTAATAAACTTCTGTGATAGCATTAATATTCCTGATAGTCTCTCTGGGCTCCTTCTCCCAAACGTGAATCTCATTATCGTCTGCAAACCCGAAGTAAATTTGTGGGCGTTTAAAGGTATAGCCTGTAAATTGTGGCATTGTTGCCTGTTCACAGCCCCTCATATGACCCATTTTCAAAGCACCTGCCAGCCGGGTACGGTAGTGCTGACTGCACTCCTGGGGTCTGGCATGGCAAGTGGGTATTGCCAAATCTACACGAATCCGGTTCGGTCCCAGATAAACGATACCACGTGAAATCAAGTGAAAAGTGCTCACAGCTCCTCTTCAGGATCAGAAGATACAATTCTGGGTCTCCTCCTTCACCCGTGAAGTTTATTGGGCTTGCTTATCCCATCACTGTGCAGAGCCCATTTGGTTAATCATCCCCACGATATCTGTTGCGCATCCAAAGGCACAGGTTGCACACATACATTTCTCAGTGTGTACGCTAAGGCTGGTGAGGATAAATCAAATATGTTTCCTGCAAAACAAAATCTCAGTTGCATGTTTTTAAATAATTAATACAGTGTAGGTAACCTATAAAATTCATGGCTTTTCCTTTTGTTCCATGAGATAAATTAAAAAAATACAGAGAAAGAAAAAGCTTTTGGTAAGATATGGATCTCTCTCTCTTCAGAAAAGCAGCGTCTTAGTAACAGATAATACATATTGATATGACTTCAAAATAAATCCTTTTTCTAGGTCCAATTATAAAGTATCTTAAATAATGTTTTTTTCTTAACTGGAAGAAGGTTTCTGCAGACCTTTCTTCCCAAGCAAACAATATTCGGCATCTTGTGAATTGCATCAGATAAGACAAGGATGGATGACATTCAGGTATTTCTCCGCAGTCCTGTTATTCCTGCTTTGTTTTATTGAGATGGAGTCCTGTATTTCTGAACTCAGGAAGGGCAGATCTCAGCAGGCCGCCTCCTTTCTAGCTGTTCTGAGCCTGTGGTTCCCATTGACTCTGCTCAAAACGGGTTTTCTCTTAGGTTACTGTGTTCTGGTTATTTTCGTACGGGGTGGAAGCAATCCCCCTAGGTGCGCAGTGCCAGGCAGCCAGCTCTTGCCTCGCCCTTGGCAGCCGACCCTGGGGCTGCCACCATGGACCTAACTGTCCTCTGATTCACTGAAATTCAGGCGTTGGAAGTGAGACATTTTTGAAGGACTGCAATTTTCAGAGCCCCTTTTATTGCAAAGCTAGGTAAAGCACCTCTCAAAATCATTATTCAAATGTGGCATATGTTTTGCTGCGAATTTTCAGTAGAACTCTTTCCAGTGATTTCCAAAATAAATGAAACTTTGCATAGTACTTTTTCCGTATTTAGCCTTGCCTTCCTGGCGTTGCAGCCAAGGCTTCCTTTTAAAGGCATGTGCATGAGATTATGCAATTTTAGTATTCCGGATACCCAGAGCAATTAAAATAAATCAGGCTAGGTATAATGAAGATGAGCCAAAGCATCTGTTTCTCAAGAGGATTTAAAAAAAACCAACCAACTCTATCATCCCCAGAGTCTTGGATCCATCGTGGTTAGACCTCAGAGATTCTTGTACTCCAACGCTCACTTGGGTAAGGAAAGGAGTTGGAAAGGAGAAGAAGAAAGACTCGCTGGTATAGCAGATATCCGTGTCCCCTGGAAACAGTGGCTGGATAACCCCGTGTGTTTGGCAGAGCTGGACCTACAGATCGATTCCTTTTCCCTTCTAGTATTTTAGTTTGACGTGCGTACCTGAATTGAGAGGAGGAGGAATGATTTCTGCGTCCTCTCCAGTGTTTACCAGACAAGTCTTGTGTTTATAATCTGTAGTTATTTCAGCCCGACTGTAAGGCCGGTTCAGCAGGAGGTGCCAAAACGTCCGTCCCCCCTGACGCCAGCACCAGGGACCACAGCGACCTGGGACAGAGGAGCACTTGCTTATTGGGCCAGTTGTCCTGCGAGGCAGGAAGCAGCCTTCAGGCTGTAGAGTTGAGGTACCAGGAGCTATTTGGCTTTGTTTCTCCTCTACTGCCACTTGGTGCCAGATGCCAAAAGCCTTTTTCAGGTAAAATTTGGGAGGAGGCGAGTTGCAGGGCAGTCCCTAGCAGATTGTTTGCTGAGCTGCCTTGAGTATGTACTCAGGTAGGAATGGCCTGAAGACAGCTTAGCCAAAGGTGAAACGTTGCTAAACTGTGCTACATGATTGACTCATTGGTTTTGTTGCATTTGTAACTCAGATAAAGGATGACGACATGGGAATAAATGTGTAGAAGTGACTGCTAGAGCTTACAGGGAAAAAATCTGCATGCAAAGGGAAGAGTGAGGTTGTGGTGGTGGACACACCAGCCCTGCGTCCTCCAGCTGCAAGCGTGTGACTGGCCAGCAGCCCTGCAGGTACCTGGGGGACTTCAGGAGCCCTTTCTCATCTGCATCTCATCCTAGCGCTGTTAAAAAAGATCTCGATAACTGAGAGTTCAAATGTCTTTGCACAAACCAAACTGGGAAAAACGGAAAAACGCCATCCCAAAACAGGAGAGCAAGAGTTGCCATAAGCACTTAGACGTGGGCAAGGCATTCAAAGTCAATGAGGAGGTGAAGTCCCTCGCTTTCAAATGAGGGCAGGGCAGAAAAAGGCAAATTTTGAGTTTGGCTAGTACATCCCTTGCCTGGGAAACCTGCCTTGCCCTCCCTGGCTTGCTCCCCAGCAGCACCGGCTGCTCCGTCTGAGATAGCTGCTTACCCTCCTCTGGGGCCCACCAAATTTATAAAAAAAAAAAAAGAATTTTCTCAGAAAAAAAGCCATGACGACTAAGACCTGCTAAGTGGAAAGAGGTCAGCTTGTTTACTTAAACCGATTTAAATCTGGCACACCAAGAATAGCAACTTGCTTTGACCACTGACTTGGGTAAATATGGCCTGGCATTCTTACGATGATATTTCCAGCTCCAGCTATCCCCATCACGCAGGGATATATATACATATGTATATTTTCACTGAAAACAGTTGAGGTAAATTATTTGACAGGAGCTGGATGTGAAATGGCTGGTGTCCGTGTTTCCTGAGCACCATTTGGAAACTGAAGCCCACCTAAAGCCCCACCAGGCGACGTCCCCTCCCCAGCTTTATGATTAAAAAAGAAATAGTTTGGTCGCGTTTAGGACCATTTCCAGTGAGAGATTTTATTTGGGATTTTGTGAGAAGGCAGCTATTTTTAGCAGATAAATTAGCATGTTTTCTGAAGTGATATAGGCAAGAAAGGATAGCCGGGATAGCTCCCTGGTCAGTGACTGTGTTTCAGCTTTGAAATGACAATTCAGCCGTTCCGACTCGAGATGAAATGATCTCTGTGGCCTCGGCTCCCTCTGTCTTTCGCAGCCGCCCGCGCTACCACCGCACATAACAAGGCATAATTTTACATAAGTAGAAGACTGTGCTCTGAGCCAATATACAAGTCATACCTGATTGAATATTGCCATTTCAGAGCCGCCATCTAATCACATTTTTCAGGCTGTGTGAACAAAATAATGTTGTTATAATTACACACACTGTTTGTGTGTATGCGTGTGTGTGTATTATATATGTATAATGACATTAGGATGATAATATAGCTGTTTCTATTAGCTCTGTGGTATTAATAAGGTATGACAGAAAGTTATTTGATACCATTTGAAATCCCACTTGCATTTTCATATTGCTCTCAGATGTAATTCAGGGACTTGATTTTTATGAGTTATGGCTCTGATGTCACTTGTATTTTTGCCCGTAATAGGTCCCACTGGAGCAAAATTCATCAGACTCAATTAACAGCATCTGAAAAGTGTATCTTGGTTAGCAACCGATCAGGCAGAAACTGCGTGGGCTCTGTTTTAGCTGACCCATCACCCTGTGCCACTACATGAAACCAGCTTTCCAGGCAGCAGGTAGCAGCCACCTCAGCTTACTGTTACCAGGAGAGTTAAGTATTTTTGGGGCTGCTGAACCGCTGGCTCTTCCCATCCCACAGCTGCAGCCCTTGTTACAGGGCTCATAACACTCTGGCCATCCAGGCACCCTCCTAGTTTCTGCACTTTCACGGGATCCATCCCACCGCGGTCAGTTTTTTACCGTTAAATCTCTCGATATTCAGTGATGATTATTTTTCTTAACCAGCCCCGTCCGGGAGCCCTGGGGCAGTGGGGTGCTTGTTCCAGGCGAGCTCCTAGCAGCCTGGGAGGGGAGCTTAACAACGTGATGCCGGGATGACAAAAAGAAATGCAAGGTAAATAAAAATAACTCCAAATGCACATATGAATTACAGGCTGGGATTTGAAAGCTGATCTCACGCGGGGTTTTATGCTGGGCTAGGTCGCTGATTGGGGCTGGTGGATTTTTTAGAGGGAAGATAAATGCTCTGACTCCTGGTATTTTTAATGCTTCGAGCTAGTGATTTGAACGTCTGATCTAAAGGGCTCCCGAAGCGAGAGACTGACCCCAAACCTGCTGAAGTGAACACGGGGCCTCCTGGCAACTTCAAAGGGCTTTGCATCCCACCCCACGTGCCGAGCAGGAGCAGGGGCTGGCATCGCCCTCGCAGCTCCGCCATGGCTCCATCTCCCACCCAGAGCACTCCCTGTAAAACTCCTCCATGTCATAAAAGCCTGGAAGAGAAAAGCTCCGAGCAGAAAATCAGTAAGTGAACTAAAGCACCCCAAACGAATGCTGGCTCGCCAGCCCCCACACAGGCACAGCCCAGCTCGCAGAGTGGATCAGGCTGGGTTTCCTTCCAAGCATAAAACCGGGTTGAAGACTCCAGTTGCTTCCTGTCTCCCAACATGCCTGACGACGACTATTTTTAATTGTAAGAAATGAAAATGAAGTTATTTAATAAATTAATGCTTTAAATGCTTTTTGGTTCAACTTTGGCTGTTTATGAGGACCAGTCTTATTTTGGCTTTTATGCATTCATTTCCAGCTACCGCTCTGTCTGATCCCCATCTTATTTCCTTCGTAATCTACAGATCCTCTGTTGTTATCATTGCTGTGTTTTATGGTTTTGCATTACTTTATTGACTCGGCATACTGTAGGCTGCTTTTTTTTTTCCTCCCTCCACTGAAAATAGCCTTTTATGAGAAGCTTAAGCAAAAGCCTGGAATGTCCAAAGGAAAGCACAGAAACATTACAACATTTTGCACATTTCTTTTGGCCAGAGAAAGATACGAAATATTCATATGAAGAAACTTATCCAGTGCCTGCAGGACAAAATCCAACTTTTGATTATATGTGGAATTTCAATTTCTGCTATAAACAAGCTGTGTATTTTATTTTCTTTTTATTATTTTGAAGTATAAAGGGTTTTGGGGGGGCAGAAGGCTCCTATACAATTGATGTCAGAGCAATGATGAACACGCATACCCTTGCTGCTGGGAATATGTACTCTTCTGCACTGCCACAGCCTCTGTTGCTGTCCCATTCAAAATGCTACCAACATTAGAAACTTCAGCAGGATGCTGACGGTCCTACCAGCCAGCAGCACTGGCCGAAGAGACACTGTGGGCTGGGGGCTGGAGCTGTGGGGATGGAGGGTGAACGCCTCCTTTTGCCCGTGCTGGGCCCCCTCCCCTGCCCCACAGACACTGTGGGGGTGGCAGGGAAGGGACCTACGGGGGCGATGGGCAGATGGCCCCCACACACCTCAACCTCTTCTGACAGCTCTGTGCTTTGCTTTGAGTGAAGCAAATCTATACCTGCAGGAGACTAGGTGTCCCCAGCGGTGACTGGCCCTTCGGAATTGCCTTTGCTGGTGTCTAAGGCATGAAGCTGGGCCACCAGCTCACACTGGACACCAAACCTTCAGATAATCAAAGTTCGGTGAGAAGAAACTCAGGGGACCTTTTAGATGTTAGAGATCTGGGTCTTGAAATGAACATCAGATCATCCCACCATCTGAATTCTGGATTTAGATGTAACCCTTACGGACGTAAGCTCAAGTATGGACTTTGGAGTTGAGGTCCCCCAGAATCTGGAGGTGAGATGGAGTCCTGCAGGAGCTCAATGCATGGAGTGGTGGCTTGGGTCATTGTGCATAACCCCTGCCTCCCAGCGTGCTGCACGGATAAGCAGTCTCTGCTGAGAAGACCAAAACATGCCCTTGCGTGTTTACCCAGCCTCACCACCTTATATATAACTGATAGCAGCTATAGGGCCGTGGCTTGGAGGGAAGGATGGGGCTCTGCAACAGAGCCGTGAGTGATGCTCTGCGCAGCGGGCAGGAGCTCAGGGCCAGCACCAAGGCTGCCAGCAGTTCCCAGGCCCCGGCTGCTGAAGCAGAAGTAGAAGCAGAGGGATTTGGGCACAAACAGAGATGGGAAGTTCGCTTTGCTACTTGATTATATATTGTGGGAAAGGAGTAGCCCTACCTGCCTGAGATAAAGAAAATGAATAAACAAATAAAAACCTGTTTGTGCCCAATATATTGTAACAATCGTTTGAGGACGGTTTTATCTGTGTGAGAATATAACCCTGATTAAACATGCCAAGGTCAGTGAAAACAAAGGTGAATTGCTAAAGAAATGTGAGTTATTCCGGCTGGGAGTTCACTGGGGGTGAAATAGAACACCACTCCCCGTTCTGCGGGGATGTGTTGAGGTGTGGGTCCACCTTGCATTACCTCCCGTACCTACCCAGCCCCTGCAAAACATTCTCCCCTGGGTGATTGAGCTCCCAAGCACAAAGCGCCAAACTTCTGCGGCCAAAAGAGTTGCCATCCGCAACTCTCCTGGGCTGTTCTGCTGGTTTTGCCCATCCAAGACGCACACGAGCCACCGGTGCTGGGTGACACCCCAAGCACTGGTACCTGCTGGCTTCCTGCCTGCCCCATCCAGCGTCCCAGCCTACCCCCGGCGCCTGCAGCCAAGCAGCTGCTCTAGCGCCTGCCCTGCTTGCTCCCGCTTTCTGAAGCCCTAGGAGAGCACATCAACTCTCCCACCCAGCCTGAGCTCTGTCCGTCTTCATCTCTGGCACACCAAACACTGGAAGCAAATTCCCCTTCCCTGGCGCTGAAGGTGCCTTTCTTCCACCTCGCCGCAGTACGAGCCGAGAGGCTGTGGGGCCACAGACCGGATGGACGCTCGAGGCGTCTTAGGAGGACGTAGGGCGGGAAAGATGAAACCTTTCACAAACTGGAATGAAGAATTTGGTATTTCCTCCAGAGGATCCAGAAGAAACGCAGCCTCCCCCTGGAGAAGCATCCAACATCCCAGGGGACCGTGGAGCAGGCACCTGGCTGGACGCGAGCACTGAGGATGTCGGGGTGAAATCCCCCACCCACACGGCACCATTGCGAGCGCTGCCCAAATTTCCGTACCTGCTCCGTGCCTTCTTCCCGGGGCCAAGCAAGCCTTCGCCCGCGCCTCACACAGGGGTTGCTCCTTATTTCCAGTCACCAAAAATCATCCCCCACGGCTCACAGCGGGGTGGCCCCTCGTGCCCAGCGAGGTGTCCGGCTGCGCCCCGCGTGCTGAGGCAGCCCCAGCTGTTGGCATATTACGTTCCGCTTTATCAGAGCCATTTTGGCCATATGTGCAACACATGAATCTGGTTTTTCGTGACCTGGAAAGCGCGTTTCTATAGTAAATGCAGTCAAGAGCACCATGTATTCGGGCCCACTAGGGCCGCGGCCCGCCGAGCAGCGGTGCCCGCGCTATAGCCGGGGCGGCGGCGGCCCCGCGGTACGGCGGCCCCGCGGTACAGCGGGCGGGCGCCAGGGGTCGCCCCGGCCGCGGCGCCGCCGCCCGCACTTGTTGCTGTCCCGCGCGCCGCGCTGTGTCGTGATGCACGCAGTGCTGACGTCACCGCTGTCGTCATTATTAAGGATTTTTATTTATTTATTTGCTTGTTTACTTATTTATTTCCGTCCCCGCCGTTTCGCGGCGGGCAGGGCCGGACCAGGCCCGCTGGGGCGGCTTCGAGTGTGTCCGTCTCCCCGCGGGAGCAGGGCCCGCGGAGGGGGCTTAGGGGGCAAAAAAGCCCGAAAAAGGGGGAGAAAGTGCCGGTATTGGGGAAGAGGGGGAGGAGGTCCCCGCGAGCCACTTCGCACCGCTCCCCCACGCCCCGCGGAGCCGCGGTTGGCTGCGCTGGCGCGGGAAAGGGTGGAAAGGTCAGAAGTCCCCAAACCCACCCGCCCGTCGCTGACCGGGGTGGGTGGGGGCTCCACGGTAGCGGAGGGCCGCGCACCGCCGCCGGTCGCAGCGGCAGCTGTCTGCGGGGCTGCAGCTCTCGGGGCCCCGATGGAAACTTTCCGTGCCCGGCGCTGCGGACGGCCCCTGCGCGGGTGCGGTGCCGGGAGCGGCCCCGCGACGCGGCCGCTTGCGCCCGCGGAGCCAAGCGGCTGTGCCGCCGCCCCCCCCCCCGCCAGGGCTGTCCGCGGCTGCGGCTCCGCGGCGGCGCCCCAAGGTGCCCGCGTTAGCGCGGGGTCGCGGAGGCTCCGCGGGATGCGCACAGCGCGCGGCTGTCCCCGACGTGCGGCGCCGCCGCGGGCGGGGGGGGCGGGCGGGGCGCGACGCAGGTGAGAGGCCGCCCCCCACCGCGGGGCGCGTAGCCGCCCTGCCCGCCAGCCCGCGCCCCTCCGCGCCCGCGGAGCCATCCCGCCCCCGCGGCGGCGGCTCGGGCAGCGCCCGGCGGATCAGCGGTGCCGGCACGTCCCGCTGCGCGCTCCGCGGGCGCGGACGGAGCGCGCCCATGCCCGCCGCCGCGGGACGCGCCTCCCCGCGCCCCCTCCCCCGTTTTCGTTGTTTTTTCTCGCCGAGCCGCGTCTCTCCGCGCAGCGCGGCGGCGCATGAATATTGATGTGTTTATATAATCGATAACCCACTTTCCTCCTTTCCCGGGGAAAAACGATAAATAAATGAAGGACGAGCCGCCCGCCCTCAGAGGGCCGCCGCGGCGGCCGGCCGGGCCCGCCGGGAGGGAGGGGGGCGGGCGGGCGGGCAGCCCCCGCTCTCTGCCCTCCGCGCCGCTCCGCAGGGCCCGGCGGTGGGAGCGCGGCGGCCCCGCCGGGCGCGCGCGGGGACGAGCAGCGCCCCTCGCGCCGCAGGAAATGGTCTTTATATTAGACATATACAGGCAGGTCCTGTCAGATCCGCAGCGCGCCCGCCCGCCCTTTCGGCTCCCCAAAAATCGCCGGGCGGCGCGGGGGCCCCCGCCGCCGCCCCGGCGCCCCCGCGCCGCCCCCCCGGTGCCCGCCGCCGCCCCGCGGCATTTTTGCCGGGCCGGGTCGGGCGTCGGGGGGCCGGCCGGCGTCGGGCGTCGGCGTCGGCGGGGCGCGGCGGGGCGTCGGCGGGGCGTCGGGGCGGGGGGCGGGCGTCGGGGGGGGGCGTCGCCGCGCGCGGCGGGGCGGGGGGCGTCGGCGTCGGCGGGGCGGCGCGGGGGCGGCGGCGGCGGGGGGCGGGGGGCGGCGGGGCCGGCTTTGCCCTGCCAGGACCTGCCGGGCTCCATTCACGCCAACAAGTTTGGGAGAATGTTGAGTTCAATCACGCCGGAGCCGCGATGGAGCGCAGCGCACTGCAGGTACCGCGCCGCCCCGCGCCGCCCCGCGCGCCCCGCCCCCGCCGCCGCGGAGCCTCCGCGCCGCTGCGCGCCCCCTCCCCTCCCCACCGCCCTCCCGCCCTCCCTCCCTCCGCCCGCCCTCCCTCCTCCTGCGCGGCGCTGCGCGGCGCGGCGCGGAGCCGGCGCTGATGCCGCTGCCGTGTTGTTGTTCCCCGCAGTGGGTCGGCGCCCCGTGCGGCTCGCACGGCCCCTACGTCTTCTACAGGGCGTTCCGCTTCCAGCGCCGCGGCGGCGGCCGGGCGCGGGTCCTCTCCCTCGGCGACTTCTTCTTCGTGCGGTGCCGCGCGGAGGAGCCCGCCTGCATCGCGGAGCTGCAGCTGCTCTGGGAGGAGCGCACCAGCCGGCAACTTCTCTCCAGCGCCAAACTTTATTTTCTCCCCGAGGACACCCCACAGGGCAGGACCAGTGACCATGGCGAGGTGATAAACGCAGCGCCGGCCCCCCCGCGCCCGTCCCCACCTGCATGTCCGGGCTCGGCTACCCCCCCGCTCCCCCCACCCGCGTCCCCCTCCCCGCTGTGCGTGGCGGGGCAGCGCGGAGGGGCCGCGCCGTCGGGGCGCTCCGGTGCGCGCTGCCCGGGAACTTGTGCGGACGGGGTGGGGGGGGGGTGGGGGGGAGGGTGTCGGGGTGCGGGGCGCCCCCGGCCCGGCGGGCAGCGGAGTGCGTGCGGGGCTCGCCCTGCCCTTCTCCGGCTTCGTTAACAAAAAAAACCCAAAACACGCAGAAAAGAGGGGAAAAAAAATCGTTGGGGGGGATTTCGATATTGTTCGGGGCTTTTTTTTAGTATTCGATATGTTTAAGAGGGCGGAAATTACGAAATGGAGGCTGAGAGAGATCAAAAGCTATTGAGCTGGCAGGGACGTGTTGAATAAAGTGATAAATGACAGGTACGGGAATAATACATTCAAATAACTTGCAGATATGCCTGGGCGTATTTCGGAGCCGCCGCGCGGCCGGCGCAAACACGCTGCGCGCCGGCACCCACCGCCGGCGCCCGCGCAGCTCCGCCGCGGCTCCGCGCCCGCCCCGCGCCGCCCGGGATGGGGCCGCGGAGCCGCGCAGGTTGCGCCCCCCCCCCCCCCCCCCCCACCTTCCCCGCCCCGGGCCGCTCCCTCCCGTTATTTGCTTTTCAAATTTATTGCTTGAGCACGGGTCGTGGTCTGGGGAGGGGGAAGGATGAGGTACCCAGAAAGGGCTGCGGGGATGGGGAGGGTCCCCGAGAAGGGCTGGAAACCAGGCGCGGGGGGGGACGAGGTGTTTTGGGGGAACTTCTGTTGGAGATGCCGGGGGGGGTGGTGTAGGTACAACGAGGGGCGGCTGTCCGCAGGGGCTGTTTTCGGAGGCACGCGTGGCTATAGGTGCCGACGTAGCCGTGTACATACACATGCGTACGCAGTCGAAACGCATTTCAGAGCCACCTTCGCTCGCTGCTACCTCTTCACTTTAATTTTCTGTGCCTGCCACTGAGATAAGGGAGCCTTTTCCTAAGAATCAGGGAGATGACAGTGAGCAATGGATGCTCTGAAATTGCCCGTGGTGACTATTTAAAACTGTGCCTGTGTGTGTCTCGTGTGCGTGCGTGTGTGTAAAATGAAAGATATTTGGAAGGGGGTGGGGTGGAGAAAGGGACACAAATCATTTTAATACGCCTTAATGATCAGCTCATGTTACTGTGGTAGGAACATCAGACAAAATTAATCCTACCATTACGAGTAAAACACTGCTCCGGTACGAGAGTTCTCAGCTGCGTGTACCTTCCTAATAATATGCACAATTTTATTTATTTTTACATGCAAACACTGCTAGTAATTAGCCGTGTGATTATACTTGTGCATTTCATTGGGGCTTTAACTGATGTCATTCTGCATTATTCAACCATATGAAAACAATTTTCAATTAAGATAATGGCACGCCTTGAAATTATGCAAATGCCGGTCATATTGTGTAGAATAATTATGACAAATGTAAAGCAGGTAAAAAGTTTCCTAACGCAGTTGTGTTTTACACCCCGGTGATGTCATTTCCCCTCTGGCCTAAGTTAGTCATTCATTAGCAGAGTAGCAGCAGCAGCAGCAGCAGCAACAGCTCTGAGTGATACTTCTCTGGCAGGGAGCCTACAGAAACCGGCACTGAGAGCCAGGGCCTAGAGAGGGCAACATAACACTCCCATTAAGAAATGTACTTTGTTTTCACTTACTCCATTAACTTGTTTATAGACATCGGAATGATTTTTTATTATTGATTTTTAATAGTTTGGAACGATCCGAATTCCGCTCAGGGATGTGCAGGCAGCCGAGAGACAAAAGGCTGGGTGCTGGCTGGCGCTTTGCGAAGCGCTGTCTGGGGGTAGCCGGCTTCATCGGCGCGCAGGGCGGCTGTTTCACCTAACCACCCAGTGGTTGCAGTTCCTTAACGTAAATGACATCCATATCTGTCCCCAAAGCAGCGGCAGGGCCGCCCCTGGGGTCGCAAGGCTTCCTAACTCTGGGCTGGGCTCCTTCTGCGGGAGGAGATGCAGCTCTCAAGTCAAGACGCGGCTTATAGCCATCACGGTAGACCTTATTTGTGGCGTGGGATTGCCGAGGGGGTAGAACACCTTGTCGTGCATTCAGGGAGCGGGGATGAAGTAACCAGTTCTTCAGCGCATACTGCAAATCTGCGGTGTCCGAGGCAAAGGGTGACAGGGGCACTCGCTGTCAATAAAATTGCTGGTGAGGGGAGCAAGTGGTCGAATCACAGGCTTGCGCACGAGCCCACCAGAGATGTAGGCATAGTCGCTAGCAGCTACCTGCGCTAGCGGCATGATTAATAGAAGCAGCTCGCTGCCTGTTTTCCGTAATAGCAGCGCTGACACTATGACAATATTCAGCTAGTGGCTGTGAGGAGGGAGGAGAAGCGAGGAGGTATGTAATGCTTCTGTTACTCAGAAATTTCTGATGGCGTATTTTATCTGATTGCCAAATGGTTGAGCTAATCAGCGATAAGTGTAAATATAAGTCTTTTTATAGCTAGCTGAATTCATCATCCAGACTTAAATATAACCCTGACTGCTGCTAAAACGGGATGTTTCCATACGCTGAGGCCCAGACCCAGCGAAGGGTTCAAGCCCAGGTGTGCTTCCGCTGAGGTACCCCTCCCTCCGCCTAAGGCTGAGCATCCCTGTAAGCACGGCAGAGAAACCCTCCTCCGGCCCCAGAAGCCAGCTGGAGATCGCTTCCTGGGGAGTCTCAGTGGATGGCAAACGTGGGATGGAGCCAGTCGCACTCTGCAGGTATGAGCGCTCCTGGTCCCCGATGCTCATTGCATCGCAGAGCAACATGCATGGAGAGGCTGGGACCAGCTCCGGCATTGCGTTCAGACCAGTGGTCTTGCTGCGCAGGAGCAGCAGAGACATTTTTGTGAGAGCGATGGTGCCTTTGGGGACGCTGTTAGGTGAGCTAGAAGAGTTTTGCTCTACTTCACTGGAAGCTTTGTTGCTGCTTTTAAAACACAGGGGCCCAGGTGTGCTGCCTCTGACCTTGCCGTCAAGCCCAAAAGCTGCAGCAGGTGCAGCGCTGGTCCGCTGACCAGAGGGAGAGTGGGAGCAGCCTTTCCCCCCTTCCCTCTGGCAGGGAAAAAGTGGCTGTTCCTGGGAGGGCCACCATCTAAATGGGGAAAGCCTCTGTTTTGCCAGAGGAAATCACCACCTTGCCCTGGTTTTCTCAGCCACTCCTGGGCCAGCGCAGTCCCCTGTGTCACCTCCTGCGTGGGAAGGGAAGACCTCTGTGACAGCAGGCACCTCGTGCAGGGCTTGGAGGAGCATGCTCAGGGGGCTGTGAAGGTCCGGAGGGAGCAGCTGTAAGAGCACACTGTCACACTTGAAACAGTTTCACGGGGCACGTGTGGAAAGCAGCCCCCCAGCTTTTCTGGTGCCTGACTGTGAGAAGTAGCTGGCTGCTGGCAGAAAGCCCCTGCCCAGTCCCCTCACGCAGCACCCTGGATCCGCAGTGCTCAGGGGGCACGAGGTGGGCTCAGCCCCCAAGCCCTGCAGCCCACGGGGTCCTGGCCGAATCCTCCTCCAGCTCATTTACTCCTCTCTGCTCCAAGGCGGAGCGTGGGGCTGTGAACGACTGACCTTTGCAGAAGCAGTTCTAGAGCAAAATGCTCGTTAGTGCCTTGTATTTTCATGTCTTTAAAGGTGTTGGCATTAATTAGACTGGGCTTAAAAATATATATCAAAGCCAGTGCTCGTTAAATCCAGGGATGGTATTTGATGTGATGTGTACAATTCCTAAAAAACCCCAAACAAGCAACTAATTTATTTTGCATGGTATGACATTCCCTGTGTTGCCCTGCGTCGTCGTGAATGCCGCTTCTGCTGAGGCTGGACTGTCGGTGGGGATCTGCCTTTGGTTCATTCATCGGGAGCTAAGTTTACTACGAACTCATGTTGATTTCATCTCTTCTCCCAAACTGAGGATCTGATGCAATGCTTTTCGCCTTGCAAATAATCCTTACTCATGCAAGTAATTTACATGAGTAAGCGTTGCTCATACAGAGGAGAGAGCTAGTTTCCTGTAATTATTTCCCTAGCAGTATTTTGCATTTTCAGACTAATTGGGGGAAAGGAAAAAAAAAAAAAGTCATCACTCCATAAATGTATGTCATTTATAATTGCAGAAGAGATTCTTCCAGAAAGTTCAGGGAGGCAGCGGGTTTGTTCTTTCTTCATTTTGGAACAAATGCTCAGAGCATCCCTCGAAAGCCCGATTCGTTTCCCAGGGGCTCTCCATGTGCGGAGGTCCTACTCCAGTGTGTAAAGGTAGCACAGGCTGGCCCGAGCGCGGGTTCTTACACCGCTAGTGGTTTATTGCCCCCTCCTTGAAAAATGTGCTACTCCCTTTGCACAGAAATAGATTTTTTTGAGAGATGTAGGAATCTGTATGCTCTTGTTTGAAATGAGAACGGCCCCGTTTTAGTCTCCACGGTGTGTGCTTCGTGCTCGTATCTGTCAACACTGGTAATGACAACACGTTTCAAACATGCAGATTATGATTATTAAAGGGTGCTTTAAAAATCATGCTAATAGCATCAATCTCCAATGTACACTTGCTCAAATTAATTCAGCTTTGGAAATCAGGCGCACTGTAATAGCAGTGTTAGAGAAATGGCATTTGTCATAAAATATGGTTTTGGTAATTGCATATCCACTCTGTATATTTTTATCTCTCTCGCCACCAGTAGCATATGCTGGCAAAGGAAGGAGAGGGCAATGATATTACTCAGAGAAGCCACATGTTGCTAGCCATTAGCCAGCAATCTGGTGTATCTGGTCACTTAAGGCAGATTCCTTTTTTTTCATCATTTTTTTATTTTTTTCCCCTTTCCCTCTGCTTCCCAGTGCATTCAGACTGTAAAATACACCCACTGCTCTGCAGAGTTGCTGTTCCCAGTCTGATCAGTGGCACTAAACATTAAACTCTTGTCTTTGGAGAATAATAGGCCTCACATGGTACACCCTCAAGCATGTTGAGATACTGTGCAGGCTGGAAAATAAAAATGTTCTAATTGTGTCTTTTAAATAAGCATAGGAGTGAATTAATTAGACTATATTTTGTCTTTAGTTGCTTAGTTACACAATAGTATTCCTAAGCACAAGTAAGATAAATTGGCTCTTTTTGTGCTGCTTGTCCCTTAATCATAATTACTGTATTGCTCAGGAGAGTAACGCATACATAGATTTTGCATTTTTAATAATACTCAAACAATATGCGAATGATACAGAAAGTATGTTCTGATTCAAGCTCTTATATGCTTTTATTCGGGAGGAAGTTCCACTGCTATGGGAGCAATATTTGCATTAGTTGCTCAGAGATGTAGTTCTGGGAACTACATAATTGAAATATTCTTGCAATGCTTGTTCTGGCCCTTTCATTCGCATTCAAAATAACAATGCCTTAAGTCTCCGAACAGTCATCCACTCTTGATTTAAGGGCTTTTTTCTTTGTGTGTGTGTGTATGTGTGTTTGTGCGTGTGCAGTGCGGGTTCACACCCAGCGTTAACCCTGCAGAGACTAGACGCTCGTGTGATTCATAGTGTCATATCAAGTTGAGCTTTTTATTTTGTAGCTAAAATGCAGTCAGAAGGTCAGATGAACATCGGCATTTTATGGCATTAATCCAATGACCTTAATGCTTGGCAGGCGTCCATGTTTCTATGCGAAGGTGCCAGGGTTATAGATAATAAAAGAGTTTGTTTTCATTTTCTGGATATTTTAATCTTTCTTTGCAAAGCGTAGCCTCGGGTTTGGGGGGCTTGGGGCTGCTCCCGGGAGCCAAAACTTTAATTTCTTCCTGGGCTGTTGAACGTTAGCTGCTAATGATGGGCAGATTGATACAGATACTGAACAATGGAAGGTTCTGGCAAGAAACCCCCTAGACATGCTCAGTGGATGTATGTGAAAATTGGCTCCATTGTTCTGCTGTATGAAAAGCAAGTAAATTATTTACAGATATTTGCTAATTAAAGCACATTGTTTTACCAGCACAATAGAACACAATATAACAAAAGACAAAAGAATAAGCTTGCATAATTTAGACCTGCTAATGCAATGTACTCCTTGTTAAGAAAAATATAATTATGTAATCTACGAGGAAAGCTTTTCGTACTGTAACTGTAGTAGGCAAAATTAGGAATGAATTGCTTGTCAACTTGCCTAAACTAAAACAACTCTTTGAGATCTGTGAGCTATCTGATGGGAAAACATTTTGACTGAAGCCTATTTTCTCTTTGGTCAGAACTTCTATCTGCAATGACAGATATAAATTCAATTTGAACCTCTGCTCGGGAGCAGGAGGAGGGAGAAAAAACCACCCCAGAAATGAAGGAGGAGGCTTGCAATAGAAATGTCAAGTCTAGCTGCTCACAGCCGTCCCTCTGTGCACTCCATCTCCACCCCACTTCTGGCCCAGATGTACCAGTATCCCACAAAGCATCCTACAAAAATGTGGTGCTGTCCTGCCCCAGGACATTTTGCGTGTCTTGCTTTGGAAATACCGAGCCACATGGAAAAAGCTGCTTGCTAATACAAGGGAAAGCGAATACCATAGGACTTCACGTGCTTCACCTGTGTCCTTTATCTTGGTCTCTTCTTTTGGGTTTTGGACCCTGGCAGACGGGATGAACACGTCGGGATGTAGCGTTCTCTGTCCCCGTGCATTTCGGACAGCTATGTGCGGCTGTGCTTAGGCTGGGGAAATAGCACGGTAGGCTGGGGAAGTACCTGTCACCTGAATTTAACGAGATCATTATAGCCCTTTAAAGGAATTAGTGAAGGATTACCAGATGAAAGGTTCTGCCTTGGCCTCTTTAAAATTCTCCCGTGTGCCAGGTAAATTCCTCAGCTGTGCGTGTTTCCATTCTCAAGGCTCTCCCCGTAGGTTTATGGGTGGAGGGCGGTGGTCTCTGTAGGTCCCTGGACGCCGGCATCTCCGGGGAGCATTGCAGGCCCAGATCCCAGCGATCAGTTCTGCTTTGCGCATCCTTCAGGACGCGTCCGTCTGCCCTGGGCTAGGGGATGCACGAGGAGACGGCACCAAATGAGGCACTCGGGGCAGGGAAAGGGGAAAAGAAAGCTGCCCCTGCCCGTGCCAAGCGCTGGAGCCTCTTGTGAGGCTTCCCCATCACTTGGTGATCCCACCTGCAGAACGGGAGCATTGGTTCCCGCCTGGCAGAGCTGTGCTGCGGCTCCCCAGGTCTGCAGCCTACTTAGCAAGGTTGTACTGGAAGAGCAGCATGTAATGAGGGAGTGGATGGCAGGAGAATCCTTTGTGTGCCTTGTAGGGAGGCTGAACAGGGCACTTGCCAGAGCCAGACCTTTTCTATGACACAGCCACAGTTTTTTAGCTAGTCTGTGATCCTGCAGTCTTAAAAAACCCCATGTATACCCCCAGTCCACAGCAGGCAGCAGGGAGACGGGACCTTCTTACTCTGGAGAAAGTCTCTGAGAGCAAAGCAGTCCTGTACAAACATTCTCTGTCCCTTTAGGGTTGAATATGGTCCCTGGAGGAAAGCTTGGGTGAAGTGCTGCATTGTAGGAGACGACTCCGGGGACCTGGGTTCAGGTTCCTGAGTGATTTTGGCAAGTGGATTAGGACTGAATTGAGATGACCTGGTTTCCACCACTGTCCAGAGCCCTGGTAGCATCTGTATGGCAGAGAAGAGCTCTGTACTATAGACTCTCTGCTGACAGGGCCTTTTGGCTTGACTATGCTGTCAAGTAAGGGTGAATGTACTTTCCTCAAACACACAGGTAAATGCACTGCTACGGGAGAGGGGTTTATTGGGAAGGAAGGAGGGGCCTTATTGGAAATAAACCCCCTCCTTCCTTCCTCCACCTCCACAGTGCGACCTTCCTCTCCTCAAAGGGATCTAGAGCAGGGAACTGGATTCCCGGGGTGAGAACAGCATCGTTGTGCAAGGTACAGGAAGGTCCTTTTCACCTAAATCACAAAAAACTAAAAAATACATGGGATGTAAAAAAAGCCCAGAATAATAGAGACCTTTATGCCCAAATGAAATATGCAGTTCTATTATCCTCAGTGAATGCAGTCCGTAAGAGTTGCACTGTATTTTTTGCTCCCGTGGATGAATGTGTTTTCATCAGCAATGTACTGGGTTGTAAAATATGCATCCCCAGCTATCTACCGTGCTAAAGGTTTCAGTAAAAAGGCTTGAAGATGTTTTCTAATGCAAATCATACTGATCAGATAAATGACACACAGTGTCTTCTGTAGTTATTGGTAAGAGTTTTTGCAGTACGTCTCCTGTTTCTCTCTAGGCCACGTATTTGATGTTAGGCGACAGCCAAGCAGGTGTTCGACTCGCTCGTGCCCTCCAGAATTCCTTAAATGACCTCTGGAAGCACTGGAGTGAAAACAGTCTCAGGACGTCAAAATTTTGAGATCTCTCAGTCGCTGTAATTCTTTTAAGGCTGCCTCAGCGTCTCCAAAATATAAATCTTTCCTAGTTATTGGCAATGAGTGAGGAGTTGTGACGTACCGTATGCGGGTGTGCAATCAAGATGTACGACCTCCCTGTGCTACCCTGTGACTCCCTGCCTTGTAAGAGTTAATATTTCTTCTAAAAAATAATTATCTGCTTTAAACTATTCTAACTACCTGACCTCCTTCCCTGAATGTAAGTATTTCAACCATCTGCTGAGTCAGGCAATATAGCATTTTGTGCTTTCAGGAGGCTGTGATGGTTGCTTAGACAACAGTGACATAATATTTAAGCGTAACGGCTCTCGAGAAGATACTGTCCCCTTCTCCCTGGACGATTTCTCTGAAAATGCAAATCCGATAAGCTTTTAAAAAACAGGAGAGGGATGAGAAGGGTTTGTATCATCATCTTTCTTAACCATCTCCCCATTTCCCACTTGATAGGTGAAAGTAGCGTACTTTGCTCAGGAGTATTGTAAGATGTGCTAAAATTATAGGCTGACTAGATGCCTGCTTTTATAGAAACAGAAGAAAAAGTGCCTCTTTATATAGTCAATACTTATTTTGAGATTTAGACAACTTTGTGGCTGGGAAAAGTGTTGCCGTTGGTCGGTCAGCGTCCGAAAAGGCACATCTGAGATAAATCTCATTCCTGAGCAGAGCTGAAATCAGCACTGGCTGTTCCTCCTGCAAAGCTCATCTTGCTGTAGCAGGAAAAAACTGCAATTAAAGACTTAACCACGCAATGGAGACCTCATAAACATATCACTTCAGAGCATAGCTAATACACGATGAGTTGATTTTTGTATAGATATATGTATGCACTGTATGCGACGTGGGTGGTTTTTCATGTTTACACAGAGATATAATTATGAATGACATGAAGGTTATACAGCAGATTTCTTTAATCTTCTAAAGGTTTGTTAGTCATGTGTCACCGTGTACCTGGTTTTTATTTATTCAACATCTGTATTCCTTTGTCATCTCGTTGAAAGGGTTTCTCTAGAAGGGCTGCGGCAGTAGGTGCGCAGCAGTTGATACCGAATGGCTACGGGGGCTCCTCTGGCTGGCAGAGCCCTGCAGGTCCTGAAGCAACTTTTGTTGTGACACAGGGCTGTGAGACATTTTTGCTTAACAAAAACAGGAGAGGGACCCTTTGTCACCTGCTGCTCCAAAAAAATAATAAACCCGCTCACGACTCATAGTTTGGGTCTGAGCACTTGGAAAGGTTGCTTAAGGATGTGTGAAAGCTTGGCAAGGCACATCGAAATCCCAGAGCTGATGAAATAGTTGGGTGACCTCTGTTTGGGTGGCGTTGGGGCAGATGACCTCTTGTGTTAGCAAACTGCCAAGATGTGGGGAAGACAGCCTCTCTGGAAGCTGCCGGTGACTCGGGCTCATCAGAAAGAAGGGGCTGAAGCTACCTGCCATGTTTTGCTGCCTGGCAATGTTCGTATGATGAGGCGCTGGGGTGAAAGTGTCTCTGGAGATGCAGTCCCTAGCTGGCAGGATCGGCCCTGGCAGCGGCACTCGAAGGAGGACTGCGGTCTGACCCATGACCGCTGTGGTGTGTGGGGAGTTGGAGACAACATGGCCGGTTGTCTCTGAATTGGGCCGAAAATGAGCAAGAGCTCAAAAAATGAGTGGCGAGAGAGAGCAGGTCTACCCAGTCCCACTGTGTGTAGGGCAGGGCAACCCAAGGCAGGCCCTGAAATATATAGGGTGATTTTTCCATTTTCTGGCTAAAAGTGAACTTGGCCGTGTTTCCCTGGTGCAGCCGTGGTGATCACTAGCGGTACAAAGGGAGGACACGAGGCCAGTGCTGGTGTGGAGGATGGCTAGGCGCTCCCGGGCACTGGAGAGGCAGCGCCACCCGGCCTCTGTCACGAGGGACTCGTCCTGCGGCTGTCACCTCTGCAGGCCAGGCCCGGCCTCGGCCCCGCTTCCTTCGGGGCAACCCCAAAACCTCACAGCAGTGTCTTTAATGTTAGGAACATTAGCTCTGGCTTCCAGGGGGGTTGATGGCAGTGGAGCTGCAGTTACATCAGGTGCAAGATGGGTCCTCTTGGCCCGACAGCCATGAGGCGGGTGTTGCCATTGCTCGGCGATAGCACAAGGCCCAGCCTAGCAGCCGTCAGCACGAGGCCTGCGGTCAGCTGCCCTCCTCAGGCGATCCCAGCCGATTTGGGGGCCAGCCTGGCGCCCTTAGGGATGTGGCTGCCACAGGGGTGACGGGGACCAGGTGCCCTTGGGGACACAGCTGCTGCAGGGGTGACAGGGCAGCCCCGACAAGGGGCCATCGCCTAGCACCACCTGCATGGGGGGTTTGACCCACAACCTCAGTCATGGCACAGTGACAGCCTGAATTTCTTTTATATTTTATATTCATGCACTCCACTTGTGTGCTCAGCTGCTCTGTGGTGCCATTCTGGGTGCCCCTTTGCACCATGGCGGCTGTATTTAGAGTCCCAGTGCCATTTTGTGAAGGGCTGAGGTGAGCACACGATGGTCTTTTTGCAGGGTGTTTTCCTGGCCCCTCACATCAGTGTGGGGATGCTAAACACCATGTGTTTTCATGGCCACGGCTGTGCCGCTGCCACAGAAAGCATATGGCTGGGGTGTGCTCTCCCCTGCCTCCCAAAAGCCGCCTCTCCCCCTGCTCCTGCCTCTCCGGTTCCCGCTCCATGGCAGCCTGGGCAGAGCCAGTGAGTGCACTGGCATCGCTTCACCCTTGTTACAGTAGGGGTTTTTTGGTTTTTTTTTTTTCCTTCCCCTTTTTTTTTTCCTGTGTACACATCATGTGCGTGTGTGCGAAGGTTGTATTCTCGAAAACAAGTTTATTCATTGATGATGTAATAGTGATTGTACTTTTCTTTTGGTTAATAAATTGTCTGCTCAGCTTACTTTGTATGCCAGCCAAAATTAGTCATACCAGTTCTTGGAAAGGATATGAAGAAACTAGTAATTGAAATCATAATCATTTGATCATGAGAGCTATTTGGAAAATAATATTTTAACCAAAAACACGTCTGATCTCCAAGTCAGTTTTTTTTTAAAACTGCTGCTAAATAGATTTCTCTAATGTTGAATATTAGAAATTGTGTAGTAGCTGGTGATGGTATTCAACATCCTAAAAGAGGACTTCATCCAGAAATTGCTGAGACTGTCTGCAGGCAGGCTGATCTTTATATATATATATATTATTTTTTCCATCCTGACATTTAATAATCACCATGTAATAGCTATAAAATGCATAGCAACTACAGCTTTTTTATTTCAAGTGGATGGTGTAATGAAATTGGGTGAAACCATCCATTGAAATTGTACTTTGTAGTACCCGACGCTTGTTTACAAAGTATTGATGTTTGTCATAAACGGAGATTTAAAACATCACTGGTATTGTTTGTTGTTCGGTGGAAGCTCTTATGCTGTGCAATGTTAAAGGAAAAGATTTTATTACAAGCTTGCTTAGCTTATAAGCATGCCCTTCGTTTCTGACCAAATATTTGTTATTGCACTAAATGTAATGAAGGTGCCTGCTTATAAAACGATTTTGTATTATATAAGGGGGAGTGGAATATCAGATCTGCTTTTTTACTAGAGATACTTCAGGTTTTGTATTGTGTGTAACTTATCACAATAAAGCTTTTTTTTTCCTATTGAGCAGTATTTTATTTCCTGAGGAATGTGTTCAGTGGAAAAAAAAAAACCACACAGAGAGAATCAATCGTGCTTTTCTCTTTGTTTAATAACTCAAAGAATTTCTCTCCCCTTTGCAAATACTTGTGTTTATTTGAGAGAAAAATTGGATTCTGGTTTATTTATTTCAAGAACCTGTAACCTTATTTAGCACTAGAAATGTGCAGTGTGCAAGGTGTGGTGTGCAACCAGCTCTCATTACAACATAAATTATTTCTGCTGTTTTAACTAAAAAATCTAGAGTGTATCTTGCTGGATATGTGTGTATGTTTGTTTATTTTTTTGAGTCTTCCTTGAGCATTTGCTCAGTGGAGTCAGCTATAAAACATTCTGCTTATTCATCATGACTGAGAGGAGTTGATTGTTTCCTGGAAGGATAAAATTCAGCAATTAGAGCTGTTTAATTCGAGTATATGTTCTGGAGGCTAAACTAAGTTTAAGTGCTTTTCTTAGAATGTATGTTTAAGAAGGGAAAAAAAAAATTACAGTTCTGATCTTGAAAAAGGTTTTAAGAAACATGAGAATGTGCAAGTTTCTTTTCGTGGGAAGCACATAACATTTATGTAGTATTTCTTTTGGGATTACATCACAGTTTTATTTAATTTTTAGGACAAAAGTTAAATTCAATATTTGTGTATAAGCCAAGGGAAAATGTACCATAAACACAGGAATTTTCTGGTGAGTCAGAGTTCCAAGAATCTGCGATTTACTTAGTCCATTTATTTCAGGACTAGCTATAACCATTAGTCATCCAGCCATGAATTTTTACATTTGCAGCTAATTGCACCTAAAAAACAAACTTTCCCTCAAGGCTTTGGGTTATACAGAATGTGATTTGGCAACCTGCATTTCAAATGCCTTTTAGGATCATTGCCTTGGTCCTAGAAATTGTCTTTAGATCATGTGTATTTGCTTCGAGTAAACAACTAATACTTCCACTTAGGTGTCAGGAGGAATAAATTAAATACTAGCTATTCTGTATTACAGAAAAATTAATCTGCCAGCAGCAAGATAGGCTTTTCCAATAGCCTGTGGGGGGGTGGCGTTACAGGTTTATCAGTCACCATGGAGCCCCGCATGACGTGTCGTATTCTCATTTGACCGCTTCTTGCAGGATGAAGTTATTGCTGTTTCAGAGAAAGTTACTGTGAAGCTTGAGGACTTGGCAAAATGGGCACAGTCCGATTTCTCCAAGTGGAAGTGTGGTTTCCGGGCTGAGCCGGTCAAGCCGATGGATGTGGGGAAGAATGGGCAGAAGGAGGCCTTGATGAGATACAGACAATCCACGCTCAACAGCGGCTTGAACTTCAAAGACATCCTGAAGGAAAAGGCTGACCTTGGTGAGTATCCCTTACTTTCTCCTCTGGGGAGGGGCCCGTGGGTGAGCGTCTTTCAAAGGCAGATGAGCCTGATCCTGCCAAGCCATCACCGATTCCCAAGGTATGTCTGTGCTTCGGGCGGAGGTGTGGTGATGAGGTGGTGGTGGGGTGAGCTCATTGCAGGCTCCTTCGAGATTAGCGTGGGGTAACTCTATGATACCTGTCTGCTCCGTAGACGTGTCCCTGAGCACTAAGGCTCAAACCCTGCAGATGCGCGCACAAGTAATTGTCAAGGGCTCTCCCTGGGGCTCTGCAGACCGGGGGATCAGGTCAGAGCTGTGCATCGTGGGGAGAGGAGCCTGACACATCTTCCCAAGGCCTCCTCCAGCAGGTGGGGGAGAGCAAAGGCCTTTCACTTCTCACATCCCATCTTCCAGAAGCACAGGATTGTCACCTGCTTCTGGTGCTTGTTCTGTCTCCGTATGGTCAGCTTTGTGTCTCGTTTGGTAGGGAGATGTCCCTTCCGTAGCCTTCTACAGCGTTTCCTTGTGAGCTTTATGTTACTATACAGCGTAGGCCCCCCGCAAGCACCCTGCTGTTGCCTCCAGATAGACCTGTCCGTTTTTAGGGAGGGAAACGGTAGCTCTGCTACTTTGGATGGTTGCAGACGGGCTTGCAGCCGTGGGACTGCTTTGGTGCTCAGACACTCACACCTCTAAAATCCGTGGTGGGGGCCCAAGGTCCAAGGGAGATGAGTCTCCTGTTGGTAAACGTGCCTGTTTGTGGTATTAGGACCTTGGATGCGTAATAGTTGTCAGAGACGGCATTTTGAAGTGCATCCCAGGGACATTTCTCTGTTGTACCAAGCTTTTAACAAATGTTCCAAGTTTGAAGAGCATCAAATTTAGGCCATAATGCGTGGAAAGGTAAGAAATTAAAAGCTAAGGCTGATGCATGTGAGGAAATGCTTTTGTACCTACGTGAACAGGAGAGGCAGGGCCAAGTTCAGTTTTATAATGGCATGACTGTGTTGGCATCGAAGCCAAATTACACTAAGCTGAAGATCTGTCTTGGAGGATTTATGTTCTGCATCTCATTTTTCTGGTCTTACCAAATGGTGAAGTGATTTTGTCAGTCTTGCATTTCACCATTAGATATGTAGGTTGGAAGATTAAAGTACAATTGGAAGTTGATCTTATTTTTCATTACATCTCCAGGAAGAAAAATAACCTGTGCAATTCTTTCTCTTTTCGTTTGCTTTTCTGTGTGGTTTCTTCTGGTTCATAATTACATGCAGTAATTTTCTCTGCTATTGCCCTGGCATCTTCTTTACGCACTACATTTATTTGCATTTGTTTGTTGTATCAGAAGAATCTTAATGTTTTTCGGACAGAACTTTTGTGTGTTAATGTTTTCTTGGTTTTGTTTTTAAAAAACAAAAAAACCCTTGTGGTAAGTTATGAAATTGCTATTATCTACCCTAGGAGCCAAAGAAAATTATCTTTAAGCCTAAAGCTTATAGTTGCATGTTAAGCCTTTGAAAGTAGGGGTTATACTGAAAATGCTTATGGAATGCAAACTATATGGTATAATTTTGATAACCCACATTCTGATGTTGCTTATTTTCAGTTGGTGGCTTTGGCTTTATTGTTGGGTCTTTTTTTTCAGTAGAAAAGGGTATTTTGACTAATGTTTGATTCTGATTGCCTTTTTCTTCATCATGACTGGTTGGCGGGAGTGAAACCAAAGGTTCAAGAAGACCTATAGCTGATTAGGCATGTTGATACAGACAACTGATCTAGCCTATGAAAGGCAATCAAAGAAATTTCTTAAATCTAGTACTAAGGTGATTTTTTTACTATCTGAAAGACCCAAGAATTTAAGCATATTTTGCTTCCCGGATCTGAGAAAAACTTAGAAACACGGTGATCTTCATTGCTTGTGAAGCAGCCATATTTGGTTGTGTGCTGTAGGCAACCCATGAGCTCTGGTGTTTGGCTTAACTATGGGATGGAGGCTTAACACCCACCAGGTGTTGTCTCATTCTGAGTGGTTGGTCAAGGTTGACATTGCGCTCTGGGAATTGTTGTCTCCCTAGCTGTAGGCAAAGGCAGTAGCGTAACATGCAGTGTCCAAGGCATAGAGATTTGAGCTGCCGGTGTTGTATCTCTGCTGTCAAAATGGCAGGTTTAATGCCTGTTACGACGTGTGCCCACAGACCTTTTCCAATACTCAGCATCTTGCCAACAGAGCAATGCTCAGCCGCAGTGATCAAAGATTTACTAGCAATAACTTCTGCAGTAAGTCTCCAGCACAATGGGATGGGGTAGTTTTTCTCTTAAAATAGGGTTGTAAACGGTGAGGGAGCACGGTGCACTGTCATGCAAAGGTCCTCAGGTGAGAGCATCAGCACAGCTATATTAGCAAGGCTAATCAGCCCAAATGGAGAGGTGATCTCTGCCGTTTCCCACCACCACAGCATGGTTCCCCTCCTAATCAGATACTCAGTGCTGTGCCCATGAGGATGTTTCATGGAGGGCTTCCCCACAGAGCAGAGTGGGGTGGCTGTGATGGGGCAGACCGCTTTGTACAGAACTTGCACTTGAAGGGAACAAATCCCTTCTTGTGCTAGCCTGGCAGGCCATGCATAAGTCTGTAGTGATGCCCACGTTTAACACTGGCTGTAGACGAGGAAGTTGCTGAACCAGGTGTTGAAAAGGCCTAGATAAACCAGCTGATCTCCTGGACCCCCTTTTTCCTATGAAATGGCATGTTTCCATTACAGAAAAATCCCATAAAAGTGAGTAGATTCTGAAATTTTTCCTACTAGATGTTTTTGAAGCGAGCTGTAGAAGGTAATAGGAAATTATATCCCTACCAAAGAGCTCAAAAAAACTTTACAGAAGAAACAAAATCAGTTTTCACACACTACCCAGGAGTGGTGAAGGATAAAATAACCCGGATGAAATGAAAACATGACTGATACAGAACCACAGAAGTGGCACTGTGCAAACATACTTAATTAAACATGTTGCTGCTGGGAGCAGGGCAGCTTTAAACAATAACCAGGCAAAGTGGGGCCTTGTGTGAGCAGCGTATAGCCTGTACCATAGCTCTGTGGCACTTGCTTAGCCAAAACTAAGGCAACACCTGGTTAATCCACAACCCAGAGAAACCATGCACCTATAATTGAAAGTTGACCCTAATTCAAATTCAGTAGTTCTGTCTCCTTTTTTGTTCTCTCTTTTTTCTCTTCCCTTTTTTTCTCTTTTCTTCTCTTTTTTCCCTCGTCTCTTTTTTCTTCTTTCTTATTTTTTCTTTTTCTTTTCTCTTTGCCTTTCTTTTCTGCAGAAACTGTTCTTTTTGTGTAAAATGCCATTGTTTTTATCACTAGTGAATTATGCAGAACTTTTCCTTAGGACTGTATTAAATAAGAGATCTAGCAATGGCATTTTTTTGTGTGAGCTTCAAGATTTCAGCCTGAAAAATGATTTTTAAGAATTATTTCTTTCTGCCTGTTGAGGTATTTATGTTATACATTCTGTCCCTTTCTACAAATATGTCAATACTGAATGCTAGCAGTTTATGTCGTAAGACTATTTATAGCTTTCTGAATATTTCTTTCAAATGTTGAGAAAAATAAAGAATAACAACAATGCAGCATATAAAAATAGAGTTGCTCAGGAATGCATTATTCATAATGAACATGAGAACCTGTTTTTCCAGAAGAATTGGTCTGATTAAATCATTCACTACTAAGGCCGCTAGTTATTTATTTTTGTCTTTAGAATTATTTAGGGGATTTTTCTTTGTAATAAATGGACTTGTATACCCATATTTGGTAAACCAGTGGGAAGTCACCAAATGAGGAATTATTTCATTTTGCAAAATTTTTAGCAACTAAGCAATGTAAACACTATTGGTTAAATATGGCAAAGTTGCATATTTGTATTCCTTGGGCTATAGTTTGAAAAAAATTCAAATTATTTTATATAACACTGCTTCTTACAGACTTCCTTTAAGTGAAGTATGAAAGCTGCAGTGTAAGCTTTATTGGCCTATAAATATGTCATTATAGTTGGACTACATTTATATGCTTTGGATTGTTGTTTAAGCCAAGAAAATATGTCTCTACAGGTTGACTTTTTATTGAAACCCTTTGAGGCATACAACAGAATGTATTTTAGGCCAAGGTTATTAAAACAGCATTTTCATTTTTGCAGCAGACTCATTGTCAATTATGCTGCCACAAACTGTCTGTGGATAGGCAGTTATGAATGGTTTCATCTCTAAATGTGTCTTTAGAAAAAGAAATAAAAGATAGAGGAGTCAGAGCTGAAATTGAGAGAAGAGGCTGAGGGGGAAATGACTGAATTTAGTGCTCGGTGGCTCTGTTGGTTTGGTTTAGGCTGGGCTGCAGCGCTGCCTGGGTTTAGCCGAGGAACAAATGGCCCCTGTGCCTGCGTCAGGCCAGGGAGGTGGGAGCCGCTGCTGCCCCGACCAGGCAATCTGCATCCCTCTGGCTTGCGAGTCTGTCGTGACAGAGCTCTGGGTTTGGTCCCCAAACTGTCATTGCCACTCTTTTTATCCATCCTTTAGGAGTCTTTATCATGCCAAAATGGATGGTTGAGGTTGCCGTGTGGTGGGCACTCCCGTACCTGCACTGGCAGAGTTAGTAATGGGGATGAGCAAGTTCCAGTGCTTACTGAAGGATTTTTTGCTGCAGTTATTGCTTGTTTGTTTGGGTCAAATTTAGCAGTCGGTCCTGTCCTGTCTTTCATTCCCCACAGTCATGCATTTGGGAGCGTAGAATCTGGATCTGTGTTCTCTCTGAAATCCAGGAAAATCAAGTCCTACTTCTAGCTGAGGGTTTATATTTTAGCAGTCACCCTTTTCCAGTCCATAGGTGGTTTTACAGCAGTTGTTTCCTACTTCGCTCTTTTGAACCCTCCAACGGAGCTTGCCAGGCAGGGGCTGGACGCCGCAGGACTGGCCCATCCTCTCATTTCCTTCTGTTCTTTACCAGTCTGATAATTTGCATAGCTTCATCTGGGAGATCCCAGCTCCTCATCGGATCTTGCGTTGCCGTATAAATTGGCCGATCTGCACCAGATTGCAGTGAGTTTGGAAGGAAAAGCAGAGCAGGGATGAGCTATCTTGCAGGTCGGCTCACTTGCCGACCCCTCAGTGCCCAGGCAGCCACAGTGCCCGGCCCTGCAGGCACTGGACTGTGGCACAGCCCTTCTGATTTCACTTACCAGTGGCCTTGCAACAGGCATGAGTTCTCCAGATGAAGATTATCAAGTTGTAATGTAGTCAAGCTATAATATCATCGAAACTGATAATCTGCAGCTGTAGTGTGCTCAGACACTTGCGGTGACTTCTGAACTGATGCCGACTCTCCTTTTTCATTGTTTGTCGTGTGCTGCTGAGTTCAGGCTTGCCTGGCTTAACTTGATGCACTAATTTTCTGACCAACTAATTGTTAGCTATTCAGAGTACAGCTACTTTGGATATTTTGTGCCTAAGTCATGCCTCTAACTCTCTTCCCCTCCCCTCCTTCCCTGTTTGTCTGCACTTTTTGCCTCTTCCTTGTGTCTTCCTGTCCCCATCGCCCTAGCTGAATGCCATTTTGATCTTGATAAAGCTCCTGTAAGTGTCCCATTATCCCATTTTCCCCTCTCTGCCCTTGTGCACCGTATGTTGTTTTTCGTCTCGTGGGTCAGAGTGACCTCTCTAACTCATTTTAACCAGCCCAATTGATACAGCTCTTTTGCCATAGATGAGGCTATTAGATGACTTGTCTGTTGTGCTCCATGGAGCCTGAATGGAGGAGGATGGCTCCCTTGGGGAAAAGGACTGTGGCCTGGCATTTTCTTCTGTGTTTGTGCAGCTCCTAGCACATGCCGGCACTGCTGCAGCTGAACGAGAGCACTGGCAGGCTGTGGAGCAGCACTGTTGGAGTTGCTCTTCAGAGAGGCCGTGCAGCAGGAAGGCTTTCTTTGGTTGTACATCTTCTTTCAGTTTAATTACTGCTTACCTTTAGTGTTAACATGTTTGGGATCGGAGATAACCTGAGGTGCTGAGCAGACACACAATTTTGTCTGGTCTTGCGTGAAGAGGGCAAGATAAATGTTTATTTTTATTATTTGTCAACCAGTTGGTTTAAGATTACTAATACTTGTTGGCTTGTTGACTTCAGTTGCTGGCTGCCTTTTGAATGCTGAAAGGTGATGCTGTTGTTAGGTGCGGTGTACCCCCAATAATCCTGTGATAATGACATATTTTCTCCTGGAGGTGACCCTATCTCCAGTAGCGCTTTGGGGCTCCCCCTCCTTACTTGCCCCTCTCTCTTGAGCCACTGCTGCTCTCCGCTGCACCTTCCCCAGCCTCCCTGGGAGGAGGTTGGCAGGGTCCTTGGGAGATTGTCTGTAGCCACCTGGTCCTTTCCAAGGCCACATGTTTGCCCAAGCAATGCTGGGATGATTTAAGTGCTGTTAATTTCTTCCTTTCTCTGGGGACAGCCTACTTCATTACAGAGGAAGCATATGGGGGTGACAAAAACATTTTAATATGCAGCGCTGGCTATGGAAGCCTTTCATTTGCCACTGGATTGTGTTGAGCCTCATCTATTTGTGGCTCTTGAAAGGAGTTTTAACACCACACATCTCAAACTTCAAGCATGCCTTATCAAAGAGATAAAATTCGGATTTCTTCTCAAACTTTGACCCACCTTTGAGCTCTTATAAAAGGGGGTGGTAGCGTTGCCCCTGGGAATTGAGGAGGTGGGTATTTTGTTCTTTGAAATGCGGAAGATCTGCCAAGAAATGTAAACAAAATCCCACGTAACTTCTCTCTAGGTAGCCCCTAAACCACAGGGCCTGTTCCCCACCCCCACCGGTTCCTGCAGCAGGAGCAAGCTAACATGATTATCAGAATTGTGCTGATAGCAGTTGTCACTGTGTCAGCGTTTTCAATTATGTATTGGTATGACAGGGCACTTTGTCGTTGGTGTAAAGCACAGCCATTTGCCATTGCAGTTCTGGTCTATTCAGAAACATCAGGGAAGGAATCACTGCTGCAAAACAAGAGAGGAGGAAGAGTTAAATTTTATTGGCTTGTGAAGCTGGAGGGAACTGCCCCACGTTCTCCTAAAGCCGAAGTTGCAGCAGTTTGCACCATCAATAAGAGTTTTGTTGCAGCCTCTAGTTGGAACAGGAGTAGCCTACATAATTACAAAATAAGTAGATAAAAAATAAGGACCATTCACAGATGGTGTCAAAGCGGCCAGTGTGGGACAGCGTCCCTTTAAAAATGTTTGACGGCTTTTTTTATTTTTGTCTGTTTTTAGCACTGAGATTGACCTTGCCAGGCTGTGTAATAACCCACATGTGTCTGCTCTCCAGGATTTTTTCCCTTCTAGTCACTGTTGGATCTTGCATTTAATTCTTACTGACCATGAGGTTTTGTTCCAGTAACTGGAAACGTGTGCCTCCTGGTGCAGCGCTGCTGTGCTCTGAATCTGACTTTATCTCAATGTCTGCCTTCTTTTTTTTCTTTTTTTTTCTTTTTTAACTTTTGGGTTTAGAGGGTGCTGTTTTCCTCCCCAGCCTTCCCTCTAGCTTCCGTCCCTGCCCATATTGTTTCTGGGTCCCAGGGGGACCCAGTTTGGGACATCTATTGTTTTGTGTCCCTGCGCTTCCCTTGCCCAGCACCGTGGAGGGAGGTGATCAGCGGTCTCCTCTTTGTGCCATAGTTGCTGGTTAGAACTGTTGGTCCCTGATAGATTATTGATGCCTTTTTCCTGCATTGTATCCTTTCCACGCAGCCAGCCAAAAATTGGCTGAGTACCAAGATCTGTAAACCAAGCACCTATATAATGTTGTGGTATAGTTGGGTGGGCCCTAGGATGTCCTCTTTTTCCTGCCTGGCTGCTTTCCTGTGCTGTAATTCTGTGCCGCTGGAGCCCAGGACTTGGAGTCCTGCAGTCATCTTTGACTCTGAGTGCTCCGTTAATCAAGTCGAAGCTGTCTTCATACCAGCTCATGAATCATTCTGGCTTGTGACCTGTGCTGCTGTGCTGAGACGCTCAGGCTCTTCTGTGGGTGCTGTTGACACCATAGCCAGATCTGGGTGTCAGTTCCCTTCCGGAGGGGGAGGAGAAAAGCCAGACCCAACTTACTCACCACCTTCCTTCCAAGTTGCTCTTCTGAGTTGCTCTGTTACTCCTGTGCCCAGAAGGACGTCTTGTCTTTTGTTTACAGGTGCACTGCTGTGTGCCTGGCCTGTCATCATCTGTCTTCCTAAATATCTGTTCAGTTCTGACTGCCATGTTGCAGAAAGGCTAGTACTTGTTCTCTAGAGATACAACATTCATCTTCTTATAGATGACCCATCTTGTGCCATGGGAGTTTGTCAGAGAAAGCATCCTTTGTGCATCTGAAATTGAAGGAGGAGACTTGCTTTTTCTCCCCCTTCTCCTCTTTTCACAAAATCATTTGCTAGGACAGAGGCACACAGGAGCAAAAGCTGGGCTACGCCCCAAGCTGTGTGGGGCTGTAATGCCAGCGAATGGTCATGTCAGCATTTATGCGGACCTTGGCAACAGGAGGTGATGGGCCCTCAGCTTGCCGAGGTGGAGCTTTGCTTGGGCAGGCAAGGGAAGGTGGGAGATGGGTAGGCTGGAAAGAAAAGGAAGGTGTTGGGCAAGAGTGTGGGAAGGGGCTTGGCTCCAGCGGCTGAGTGGGCAGTAGCAAACCTGCCTTCCCAATGTGGGCAGCCTGTGGATCTCCCACAGCATTGTGTGTCACCTTTGTGAGCACCAAAACGGGCTGTATGGGTACACAGGAGAAGACTGTGGTTCTGGCATCCTTGCCCTTGTTAAACTGAGTTTTAAGACTCTTGGTGTCAATACTCTGACTGCTTAATCTCTTTTGGTTAATTTGGTTCATGCTTGTCTTTGCTGGCTTGATGATCCTTGCATGATGAGACCATTCATAGATGAGGGTGTTTGGGAAGGGAAGGGTTAAACCTAGTATATGTATAAATTGGAGTGCAGTTTGTGGGAGTGGGTGGTAGAGAAAACATATATTTAAAAAATGTAACAGTATGAATTGTAACTTAATGGGTAGGTTTTGTATTGGAGAGCATTGTGGCATAACCTTTATTTACTTCGTTTAGTAAAATCTGTACCATGTAAAATAAGTTCCTCCTTAATTTTACTGCTAATAATAATTTGCTTGTAAAAATGAATCCTCAGCACTGTAGCTTTTCAGCCTGGGTCTCTCTTGCTCTGTTACATTGTGAAGGACAAACAGTTAACGCCGTAAAGAAGCTTTTGTTAGTGATAGATAATGTGTATTATTTTAGCAGGAGTATATTTTAGCAGCTTGTGAAAAATCAAGGTGAATTTTTACATCTGCGCACTGCTGCATAATTTATGTATGTAGAAGCTGAAATTCAAAATAAGCTTCTACAAGAGCACACATTTGATTTTCCTAAACACTTAAATATATGTATCACACCCTCATTTTAAGATGCCGGTTAATGACTTTATGAGCATGTTGGCAGCCAGAGCATTACATGTGGTTTGAGAAATGTGTCTGGATATGCTTGGTAAGCAGTATTGTTCTGACAGTGTACTAAAGGCCATCTTCAATTTGACTGTGCTCTACTTTGTTATGCTGTGAAAGAAAAAGATAATTCAGCAGAGCATTGTGCTGTCGTCTGGAGACGCCACACTTCAGAATACAAATATTACTAAGGATAAATGAATCATTAAAAGAACAGTAGCATAAAATATCTGATGAATGAACTCCAGGAGTCTCTGCTGGAATAAATTTAGCATTCACGGACAGTACCATAATATGTGAAATAATAGTATCAGTTCTACATTCAGATGCCAAAAACATTTATGGACCCAGAATAATTGTGAATTACAAGGCTATAAATACATAGAGGGGATTTGGTGATATCATAATAAACCATGAGAAATTCACTAGGCTGGTTTCTAATGTTACCAGAACCTTGAGATATATTTACAACCTTGTTCACACTCCTGCAGTTTTCGGGGGCAATTCTCCTCTCACAACACGTTCGTCATTCCCATTAGTGCCAAGGGGAGTTATGCATGTGCGTCATGAGTGGAATAGATCCCCACGTGTTGTACAATTCAAAGATCCGATAACAAATCGAAAATCTAATTTAAGAAAAAGGTGGGAAACATTCCCTCTTGTCCTCCTCGAAGTTCCCCCATGTCCTGTTCTGCTCCTGTGAACGAGGCTGGTGGAGGGAAAATAGGTAAAGGACGACAAGGTAGCTGCTCTGTTCCTGAACATTTTGTCCACAGCTGCATCTTTTTTTTCACTTTTTATTACCGAGAAACAAAACAACCAAAGCCCAGATGTTCTGGTCCCAGGTTTCTTCAAAGTGCAGGCTAATGCATTTTAAAAGCGTGTTGTAAATACCCAGGGAAGGCTGGGATTGTCAGCCTGTCCACCGAAAAGAGGCTTTACTGTTGTGATACCAGATCCATGCCTGATAAGAACAGTTAATTAGGAACGGGGGCAGAACCTGACGTGATATTCAAGAGCATGTTCAGCTTTCAGCATGTCCCACGTCACCTGTTCGTAATTAAGCCTGGTGTCCCCTGCCTTCCTGAATTGGGGCGGTGACAGAGTCTCCGCAGGTACTTCGTGTCGGTTCACACATCTTAATATTAGATGGGTTACAGCCCTGGTGCTGCAGGACCCCTTTCCCTCCTAGCATCTTCCCCCAGCCAGCTGCACAGTGTTACTGGCCTCATCCTTCTTGTAAATCATCGGCAAAATATGCATGTTCAGTGTGGTGCAGAGCAAGTCTGCTCAGTAATTCCATATTCCTTAGTGTTGCAGGAGGTCTCTCAACTGACCAAGCTGCAGTCTTTCTGCTCATCCTTCTCGCAGGTTTATGCTCCTGACTGTACATCCAGGCCTTCCAGGGCATTTGTGGTATTCGCAGTGGGAAGGGCTTGGTTGACGTCCCTTCACGTGATTCCAGTTTTACTTTTGGTGTCTCGGTAGACTAACCCCCTGATATCAGCAGATGAATCACGTCCTTGAGATACGTCCTGGACCTTCCATCCTTGTCAGCTGATGAAGCAAAGAGAAGATAATTACAGGACTAAAAAAATAACAACAGTGAAGTGGTCATCAGCAAGAGGGGTTGTCCTTGGCAGCCTTGTAGGTGACTTGTAGGCTTTAGCGTGTGTCAGTGATGGGTCCTCACCCAGCTAGTCACTGAGCTTGGGTTTGCTTCAGTCACTGCCAGTTTATTTCATTGTCTTTCTCTCTTGAATTCGTGCATGTTTTTGCTATGGCAAGGTCATGGGATTATTGATTATTTGTTTTAGTTAATTACTAGTGACTTTAACTTGATATTCTTAGCAATATGTGTGTGAGCTTTCATGGCAAACCCAGTAGACAGGGTGTAATGCAATCTTAATGCATATTTTTCTCTCTAATTATTTTAAAACCACAGTCTCCACTTTTCTTTCACACTGAGTATTTCCAGATTAAAAGCTTTGTGGGATGAAAATTAAATGATAAGGTACTATAAAAATCTATTTCAAGAATCTCGAATGTTTCAGCTCTGTTTTTATTTTCAGTTTTCTTACTCCCTGAATGACCCTTATTTGTGACAGTGTTTGTCACTATATGCTGCTAGTTCTGTTGCACAGAGAAAATAGCTGAAAAAGTCCTTTTACACTTGTGTTTTTAATCCTCTGTTCAGATACATAAAAATGTGGCCCCATAAATTCTGTGGTACAGTAAAAAAAAAAAAGGAACCCAAATAATTTTGGCAGTTCAAATGCAGAAAGTAAAAATAATTTAATCTGCAGTGTGAGCATAGTTTCATATTTATGCTAGCATCTGGCCTCAGGAATTGAATACTCCATTCTTTAAATAGCTTCACTCTGGCTCTTGAATGCTTTGTGACTAGAACATTACCCTACAGTCATACACCTTGTTTACATATTTCTGTTAAAAGGCAAAAGAACTTACAGTACTTCAAAACATCGGTACAAGCTCCCTCCTCCCCTCTCGCCTTGGAAAGGAGAAGTTAAAAAGAAAAAAATGAAAGAGTGGTCTGAAAGTGCGTTTTAAATTTAGTTCTCTCAATTTGCTGCTGGGTACATATTTTACTGTCATTTGTATAAGAAACTGGAAGAAAAATTTTCCGAAGAAAAATTTTCCAGAGAAAATGTGTGCCATTCCAGATGTCCAACAGTAGTCAAACACAAATTTATGTACACTTTGTTTGTATGTTTGTTTTTAATCCGACAAATGTCTTTGTCTTTAAAAACACTTTGCCTAGAGGCAGTGGATCTTTTTTTTTACCCATATGGTAGAAATAAGGAGTAGGTCCCTGCGAAGGAAAAATATCAGAATAATGTAATAAAAAGGTAAAAACACCATAAACGGGTGGCTAATGATTAGCTTCTTGCAATCTTTAGGGACAAAGTATCTTTTCATAGTTTTATGATCCTTGCCCAGCCTGACTTCAGGAGGAATTGCGTTTTCAGAATTATATATTTGAAACTTCAGCTAAGCTTTACAAATTTAGTAGATCCCTATTTAGTGTCTGTTGGTGAATGTAAGTCCAGCCTAATATTCTCACTGCTATTTTTTCACTCACATGTCTTGAGGTGAACCTAGGAGCAGAAGAGAAAATACCCCATTTTTAAACCTTAATCCACAATCCATTCGTATGAGTCACTAAAGCAAAATCGTAGTGGTTTGGCTAAAAAAGGCTTCATGTCCAAAGGGAACGTTCCTTAAAAATGCTGGCGCATTTCCCACAATGTTTCTTGAATGTGTTTTATATGTTTTCTTTGTGCTATTGTAAAACATCAAAGATAAGATCCTGTAGTTTTTGTGTGTGGGAGGCTCCTGGTATTTCAGTGGACTGGTCAGCTTGAACGAGTACAGGGGTCTTGCTCCCTTGAGAGGTGTTCAGCCCCATCAGCTGCCTGCTGCGCTCTTCCCTTAGGGGAGCCTTCCAGCTCAGGTAGGGAGAGCTTGAAGGAGCATTTCTTTTTCTTGTGGTAATTATTCAGTGTTGTATCATGGGCTTAGGCTTGCTGCTGTGATGCTCAGTAGCAAACCTTGCAGCAATGTGAGTGGCAGGAAAATCGGATCCTGTGTGCCCTCGTGAAAAATTTCGAGAGAGTTGTTTTAGTTTTCCTACTCAGCTATTATATCCCTCAACAGGAAAAGTGCCTCCAGGATAATCATCCCACTCGGGTTTTGGGTGGTCAGTACTGTTTTCTGTAGGCTTCAGACTAGCCTAGGACATGTGAGAAGGTCAGTGCTGAGGCCATACTCTGCCACGATCTCCAGCTTTGATGCTCCTGTGGTGGAGCGAGAGGGGTGGTACAACGCTGGAATGGGAGCAGGGGTGAGGATTGCTGGAGGTAGCAATAAGGGCTGCTTCTATACCTTGCCATTTGGGTTTTTTGGTGTGTGTGGTTTGGGGTGTTTTGTTAGCTTTCCCTACAGGGAAGGTTGTGTGCTCAGTTTTTACTTTGTTTTTTAGTCCTGGGTCTTCTGACTTGTATATAATGAATGTGAATGGCCCAGGATTTAGCCTTTGGTGATTTCAGATACCATGTGATTCCAGGGCACAAAATGTGATTTATTGGCTAAAGCCCATTTAATATCTTAAAAGCATAGAGTAGGAGATCAGATGTGAGCGTAGCAGCCTTAAAATATATTCCCTGACAACATACTTAAGAACGTTTAGGTCTATATGAAATATACAGGAAATGAGGCCAATTTTGTCCCTGCTATTTTGATGGCAGGGTGCGCAGGAGAGATGGAGAGAGTGTGGACAGGAATTCATGTGTTTGATAACATGAGCCCAGCATATTTGCACAAATGGAATAGGAGCATTTTTCACCCTCTGCAGCAGAAACTCTTTTGGTAGTTTCTCTGCCTCGTTGAGAGACTTCTAACTGATCAGACGTATCAGCAAATCCATATAAGTTAATATGAAAAGACATTCCCTCATTTCTGGCCAGTTGTGTATGGTGTTTGCACAAAGCAGTACCTTTTTGCAACCTCTGTCGGCTTGGGGAAGCACAGGGAGCTGATTCTTAATGGGCAGAGATGAAGAAAGGCTGCTATTCTGTATTAGACCACTTTTTCTTCATCACCTTGTAGACAAAGTCAATATAACAGTAAGAAAAGGCTGACATACTTTTTACCAGGAGAATACTTGTTGAGTGTTGCTTCTAGAACAAGAGACCCTCATGAACAGTACAGCAGAACAGCAGTTGCCAGAAAGACCTGTAATGATTTCTGATCACGCTAATGACTGACCATTGTCTTAATGTCAGACTACTTAGTGTATGGCTGTTTTTTTTAAATAAGCACTTAACTTTCTACTTTTTAGGAAAACAATGCAATTAAAGTTCTTATTTGAAGAGGAAGATTGTGACAACAGTGCTGGGAAATTTTATTGTTCAGGCTCTGAAAACATTTTGAGTGCATTTGTCTAAAAGCATCATTTATACCTCACTGGGCATGTGACAAATTTCTTACTTAAAGTCATGTAACGTTTCTTGAGCAGCAGGTATTTTTAATTGGACATGTAACTAAGGTTTTGCAAATGTTTGGTTGGGTGAGTAGAAACTTGGAAAATATGCTGTGGTTCAGTTTTCTCTTGTTTTTGCAGTTTTGTCACTTTTGCTTCTTATGGTCATAGCATCTCCAGCTGAAGCACAAGCTCTCAGGAGGCAAAAGTGGGCCCAGTCCCACAATATACTGAGTGTCACAGGTGGTGACATAGTCTCACAGGTGAGCTCGATGTGACTGACAGGGCACTTCATCACTGAAGGTTATCAAGACATGACAGAATGGGATGGTGTTCATAGAAAAAATGGGACTGCAGTTTCAATTTTTTTGCTCCTTTTCCTTCAGAGTGTGTCTGTGTGGACTGCATGTAAGACTGGAGTTTTGTGTGTGCCTCACTGAGATCTTTGCCCCAGCTATCCATAAGAATTTCCTCCCATCTCCATTTCCCAGTCAGTTCACTAGCCAGATTGCCCAAACCAAAATAGGACACCAGGCTCCTTGGAGGAGTAGCTACAGCAACAACTTTTTCTCCTGTGCATTCCCTTTCACCAGATGAAATGACACCAGTTCCATGCCAGTGACTGCTGATTCTAAAGCCCAGAAGCCCTCTTGTGTGTGACAGCCTGAACACAGAGACCAGATTTATACCAGAGTGAATCCTCAGTTTCATTTGGTGCAGGAACCATTTTGATATCTCTACCTAAGATGCAGAGGTGTCATGGTACCAGCAACAGAGCTATAGTAAATCCCTGCCATTGCTTCCCCTATTTGCAAACTTGTAGGGATAACAGGTACCTTATGGGTACTGTCCTGACAGCTGTTGACAGCTCCCTCTGTGGTCAGAAAATGCAGGTGTTGAGCACAAGAACATAAACAAGAAACAAGAATTACTCATCTAAATGGAAGCAGTTTTTGACATTGGCAATGCGAGATGGCCAGGACTACTGAGGATAGCAAAGATGCCATGCTCTTGGAGCAGGCTGTCCTTTCATTCCTTTTTTTCACAGGTTCCTTTGCAACTCCTTCTCTTATGCCACCTCATCTGTCACTGGCCAGAAGACAAGAGCTTCGGGTACACCTATATCTGAACTCATCTATACAGTTTTTTGTGAAGACTTGGTGGTGCTAAAACTTCACCTAAAATCTGTCTTCAGAATGGCTTCAAGCTTTCCTTTTAAAACAATTAGTTTACCTACATGGCTGGCATCAGAAGAAATGTAATTATACATAGTAGACTTGATTTTCTTTTCCAGGATCAAAATGTTGAGGTGACAGTCACTGCTGGGCACTCTGAAGCTCAGGCCATCCTGCCACAGTGTCTCAAAATGAATGTCCTGATGTATCATTACGTCTTGCTGGTTAAGTGTTGTATAATTCCCACTGAGCTTGGAGACCTGCTGCAGCAGAGCTCAGGTGATGTACTCTTGCAGTATCAGGAATCCAGAGCAGCAAAGAAGAGCAGCTTCTCCAGTATTGTTCCTGGACAACACTTGGCTGAGAGGTCGGGCGTTTGGGAGAGCGTTTTTTCAATCACTGTTTAACTGACAGAGATAAAGCTTTTTCGTCCTATCAAGTGGAAAGGTGTGGCTTGGCAGTCACAGTGAGGACCCCGCTGTGGCACACACTGGCTTGAGTAAGAAAAGATTGGTTATTTGCCCTTCCCCTACTAATTGTGACTTTTCTCTCTGGATACCGTCCTTCCCTGTTCTTCAAAGCCCTCTGATATTGCAGGCTTGAATTGCAGGGGGGCTGTAGCATCCCTGGGCTTGTCATGGTGCTGGTGCAGGAGGAGGCAGACTGTGGGCCAGGAACAAAATGCTTTGCGTCTCTCAGAAATTCCCATCTCACTTGCATCTGGCATAAATGCACCCTGCAATTTATTGAGTTGCTCATCATGAACATTGTGATTACTGTGCAATAAGTAACTATTCTTTTGCATATTCTGTTCTTCCTGGGCATTGTAGGAATTCGTACATCAGAGAATGACTAGACGAGAGTTAAATGTTATGGGTCATTAAACAAACAAACAACCCCACCTTCCTTTTATTGAAGGTACCTATAAATCTCATCAGTTTTCTTCTTTACAGCTAGTTGACCCCGAGGATCTGTGTGAAAAATCAGGCTGTTAGCTTAGGTAAGTTAGATTGCTTTAAGCAGCTGTGAACTAGTTTTATAGTGTTACCAGCCTATTTCGTTTCCAGAAAGTGAAAGTTTGAAGCAGGTCCCGAATCTGGTTTCTCACATGCGAGATCATTTTGCTACCCGTGACCTAGAAACCAACAATGAATGTATAAATTACAGGCAAGAAGAAAATTCTGAATTGACTGTAAGGTGAATGGAAGTTGAATAATTCCCTGAACTTCAACTGGGAAAAGAAGAAAAGATTGCTGAATTCTAAAACAGACTTCAATATAGACAAAGAAAATGTTATTTTAGTATAGATTAAACTTATGACTAAGATATAGAGGGATTATTGTGTCTGTTTCAGATGTAATTTCATGCCTGAAAATTTACATTGAAGGCAAACTGGTCTGGATCACATTAGCAAGGGCCCTGTTCTGCTGTCAGTTTAATTAAATGGAAACTGCTGGCAAGGAGACCCAAGTAGGTTTATAGAAGCAATACTATTTTGTATGTTGGAACAGGAAACTATTAGGTCTTCCAGTTTGAAAGGGACACAAAAATGAAACCTGTGATTCATTCTTGTTTACAAACTCCCAGCTAGTATACAATGACCTTAGTGATAAATTAATTGCAATTACACGTTATATGTAGTGGGCTTTACAATAGCTGCAGACTTCGTAGTTAAGAAAACCATGACCTTTGACAGGGCGGTTAGAACATGAAGTTTTTCCAAACAGTGCCTAGATCTTCAAAAGTATTCACGTTTCCTTCCCCGTTTCATGAGAGTAGATTGACAAGATGTGTGGTGGGTGTTCTGTTTGCTTGCTGCAAGATTGTTGTCAGGCAGAAACCCCCCAAAACAAAAAAGCCCGCCCTTCGGGAACATTGATTTATCTGTTAACTGTGCCTGGCATGCTGCCTTTTGGCTTTGATTTCAGAGAGAAACATATTTGGTTACTTTAATAGGCAAAAGCACTGAACCTGACTTGTAGGGGAAAAAATTGTTTTCTTTCCCTTTTTCAGTTCTGTTTATCGTATCCTGACGTTCTGTATCATAATTGTGCAACAGTTCCAAGTTGGAGTAAAGAAAAGTAGAACTGGATCTCAGGCTCCATCAGCCTCATTATTTGAGAGCCAGCTTTTCTAGGTGACTCAGTGGGACTGAAAATGAATGTTTATGCCGGTTAATAGCCACCCTGTGACACCAACTCTGATGATATCAAATGCTTTTTTGTTCTCAAGAATTGTTCACATCACCTATTTATATCTGCTCTTTTTATTTATACTTGTTTTTATCTTTTAGAAATTCTTGCTGAGCTTGAGTTGACTTGCCTCTTCCACCTCAAATCTGTTTGTTCCCCCCCTTTTTTGCTTGTTTAGATCTATTGAAAGAGAAGGGGGTTTTCTTTCTCTTTGACCGAATAAATTCAAGTCTTACCTATTTTTAGCTACTTCTCCAATTTATGATGTCACAGTGTCCAAGAACAAAAGTTGAGAATATGAGAAAGTAAGGTTTTTAATCATGTTACAGTAATTGTATCCTTTATTGTGTGTGTATATACATGTAGTTATCTATGATGAAACTGCAAGTATATATATGTGTGCATGTGTGTTTATACACAACTGTATGTGTTGCTGAGCTCTGATACCCATAAAGCACTTGGCCAAAAGAGTATCTTTATGAAAGACTTAACATTCTTCACATAAGTATCAGAAGTAATAAAATATATTGTTTGAGACCTACAAAGATCAAAAGAAAAAGTAGGGAGAAAAAGAGATTTTTTTAAAAAATGTAATAGCAGCAAGAAAACCAGAACAAGAAGGTTCTTGGAGATCTCTGTCCCTGTGAATGGAATGGTTTTTTTTCAGTGAAGCTGTAGGAGGAATCCCTGTTTTAATATTAACTTCAGTCATGCTGTAGCCCAGTGCCTCCAGTGAGCATGCAGATCTGCATGGCTGGAAGGTAGGTGGAGATGAGATTTGGAGAACTGTTGTGTAACTGTAGGTGAGGGAAGAAATGCCTCAGCCACCGTCAGTGCTTTTGCCTCTTACAGTAACACAAAACAGTCTGTCCCAGAGCACTCCATGGTGTTTTCATATGCTGGGGGGAGGCACTGGAGGGCACGTGTGCTCACCTCTGCTTGGTCCTCTGCTTCAGCTGGGCGATGGTCTCCCGAGAGCCAGCTCCCAATGGCAGTTGCTTAGCAATAATTAAAAATAAACCAACAGGCAGCAAACTCTCCTCAAATCCAGGGGCTGGCTGTCAAAGCTGCCCCCCGGCTCTTGCTTATAGGTCCTGGGGGTAGAAAAAGAGCAAGAAAGGGTCGGTTACTTTTGATCCTGACTGTGGTGAGGTAAGAAGCGCAGAGAGGTCAGGGAGGAGTTAGTAAATTATTTTGTGTGGATGAGTAGGAAAATATTTCACAAGCGGGGATTAAAAATGCTCAGTTGACTGCTTCCACAGCAAGGAGGGACTTCAGTCTCCCTCCAGGGCTTCCAGCATGACCGACTGCGCCAGCAGCAACGGCCGATAGTTGGCCCCTGAACCTGTGGCCCATGAGGCATTCGGCTGGCTGCGGGGGGCTTAGATCGCTTTGTCTCTTCCCAGCCCTGGCTCCCCGTTACCCTGGTCTCAATGGCTGCAATGCAGATGCATCCGTTGTACTATGGAGTTGCGGGATTCCTCAGTGCAGCCTTGCTGGTTGTGTTGGAAAGCTGTAAGGAAGCAAAATCTTTCTGGAGAAGGTGCCTTTCAAGGCAACCTAGGAAGGAGAAAGACTTTCCCAGTTGTAGTGGTGGTGAGACTCAAAGCCAGTAAAAACTTTCAGTCTCTAGAAGGTAAAATGAGATTCTTTACCAGCTAGTTTATTTTAATTTTTCTTTTCCTGTTCTGCTTCGTGACAGAACTTCAAATAATTATGTTGATTTATGATTACAGGTATCTTAAAGCTGTAGTATGCTGTGACAAAGCAATGCCAGCTTATTGTTTCTGGCCCTATCCAATTATACAATTGAGTTTAGGCATGTAATAATGTTATAACAGAAATATCCATCACGATGGATTGAATTTCATGAAGTACGACACAAGAATATTTATAGCTCCCTTCTTAAAGCCACTTTTGGGTCAGAATATGCCTCCTTGGTATGGCCTTTAAAGACAGGAAAAAATCTGAAACTTTTCTGGGTCCAGCCTCAAACCTACCACAACCCAGTGCCTACACGAGGAGGGGGGTGTAGGTTGATGGTAAGCAGAAAATGATAGAATAGAGTAATTATTTCCGCTAGAAAATGAGGATCAGGCATTACTTGTACAGTAACACAAAGTCGTTATTTGGCTATGCCACTGTAATGAAACAATAAAGATCATACTTAATTTAAGTATCATCTCCCAAGAGACTTCTTGCTCTCCTTCTACCATTTTGGCTATTAAAACAAATTTAAATTGCTGGTGTAGTTTCCCACTGCTTTTTAGAGAGTGGAGTGGGCAAAGCCTCCCCTCCTCCCAGCTCTGTTTAAATGTAGACCTTTGGCATTCCAGAAATCTGACCTTGTTTGTAGGGAATGGCTCATTTTTCTATAATGTAATATGAAGCACTCTTGTGTTTTGATTCCATGAACTAGAGAGTTTAATGTTCCAGCTTGCCATGATAAGGATATGATCTGGTTGAGATAGAAACACTAAAGGAAATTAGCTATTGTACTATTCTTTAACATATTGTTTGCCTAGCAGTTTCATTTAGAATCATTTGGAATAATCTTGGAGTACCTTTTAAAAAGGATTTTTTTTTTTTTCCCCTTGGCCCGGATAAAAAGTGGGGCTTTAAGATATTTCTCCTAAAATAAATGTGAGGCCGCCTCATTTATAGTCAGCATGCCTTGATTACTTGCAGACATGCTGGAAATTTACATGCGCTTTTCTCCATTATAAAACACTGATCTGTTCAGATCATTAGCTCCCTCATGACTAGAGTTTGGCAGCAAGCCAAGGCAGGCTAAATCTGTAGCTGTAAATCGTGAGTTGAAATAGCAGAAAGTGGATTTGTAACTTAAAAAGTGTAAACAGTTTGGAAAATGAAGTAATTTTAGAGTATGATTGATTGCCTTAAGATTGCACTTTAAATTAGCCTAGGGTCTCCGATGCAGATATAGGCCCTAACTGCTCATTATATATTTTCACTTTTCTTTGGAACAATAGCATTGTTGGTAGGCTTCTAAACAATGTATGCTTCTCCTAGAGTGACCTTTGAGGAAATGAATAGTTTTATTGTGTGTCCATTACTTTGCCTGAAACAACATTTTTGAGTTATTAATTTGCCATGGTCTATAAATAAAGGAATCAAAATGCAAAGCAGCTGTATTATGCTGCATATAGTTCATCAAACTTGTGCTTAAACATCACCATTTGAGATTGATAATGCACTGCATAAATAATTTTTTTCCCTCTGGAAAATAAGTAATGTTTTGCATAGCCTGTAGTGCTGGAGATTGGTCCTTGAATCCCATAGAAGCAAAAATTAAGATTATTTTTAGCACAAACAATTAGTGAACGTTCTGGGGGACTGGCACATTGCGTTCACTTTTTCAGCGACCCTGGTTCACTTAACTGTGTAGTTGAGAGTCAGAAATGCACTGACAAGGGTGTCTGGCGTAAGAAATGTGGGACTTGTATGGTCAATACTGTTATTCTCTCGCCTTCACGTGGATCCTGTGTGTGTTGGTGCTCTCGGCACCTCTCTGGAATAGGAGCCATCCATGCAGCACCCTGCACCACAGGATCCTCCATCCTGGCCAGTGCTGGGCTGTTACCATGGAGGAAATGTCGCTGGCCTGCCCGTATGAACAGTGGGCACACGCCACCATAGCCATTCCCCTAGCAGAAATAAGAGTAAGGTAATCCCACTCCGTTGCACAGGTGAGATTAGGCTGTAGAGCCTGTGACCGGTGGTAGCCAGTCCAGGTTTCTGAGAGGCAGGCATTGCTGGGGAGCGAGCACTGGGCTGCAGCCACCTGATGCTGGTGATCCCTGGCAGCAGTGGCTGGAGAGGAGAAGCCAGGAGGCCTGGGGACGCAATGTGGTTGTTGGGAGTCTGTGGTATGGGCAGTGTGAGCTGAAAGGGAAGGTGTCACCAAGAGGCGCATTGAGGAGCGTGAAAAACGTGTATTAGATTTGGAGCCTTAAAAGTTCAGGGCACAATTTCCCCAGCTCGCTCTGCACTGGTAGAGAGGAGTTGTAGTGGGAGATACAGTATGCTGTTGGTTCAAGGGAGCATGTGCCATTTAATATCTGATGTCTTGCAAATTCTGGCTGTTCACAAACGGTGGCTGAAACCGTTTGCTGCTCTTTCCCACAGAGAGATAAAATCCATCATTTATGTGTTCCTGCCTACCAGGGCAGTGTGGTGTCTAAAGTCACAAAGGTCTCTAGCATGGAGCAACACCTCAGTGTAACTTTGTTATGCGGGCACATAAATTACACATATGTATGTGTGTATACATATATATATACACACAGAGCATATATATTCTGTGCATTCAGGACTGCTGCCTGCTGCCCTCACATGTTCTTCAACACTCGTGGCCATGCTGGAAATTAGGAGTCTAAAACTATTTAACTGACATTAGTGGTGGTTACAACTCACAATAAATAGCTGTGACTCCTTGAACAGAATATATAGCAAAAACTCTTAGAATTTTGTATCAGAGTGTGTCTTTCATCTCTCTGCTTGTCCTAGATTTGGTATCGAGCATTCAGTAGGTACAAGGCTCTGTTTTGTCATTCTTCTGGAAGTTCCTTTCCCAGAGAGTAGTTTTTCCCAATGTTATTGCCCCTCCTTGATCTTTCTTCCTTTCTCCCTCCATGTTTGAAATTAAGATTTGCACTTGTGAAAGAGGTATGGCTGAGAGGTCTGAGCACAGGTCTGGGAGCCAGGACCTGCTGAGAGCTGAGCTCCATGATTCATTCGGTGGCCTTAAGCAAGTCAGAACATCTCTGACGAGGTTATTTCATATGTAAAACAGGGGAAATAATACTTGTCTATCTACCTGCCTCATAGGAATGCCCTGAGGACTAATTAGCGTCCATTAAGTGCTTTGAAATAGTGCTATCTATTATTAGAGCATGCTCCAGACTAGTAGATAGTAAGTTAGGATTGTTTTCTACTTGGGAGCCTTCCTCTCTGCTGGGTGTCGGACCAAAGCCCATCGGAGCGGAGCACAAGCTGCCTGGTGTTTTCTGGAAGATTGGCAGCACTCTGCTGGGCCCTTCCTGGGCAGATTCACTGGAGACTGACGCTCTCGCTGAAAACTTGGAACGGCAGTTTGCCTAGAGAAATGAGTGGGAGGATACTTGCTTGTTCTCCTCAGCTCATAGGCATAACTTATCCTGAAATCCTTTCTCACCCTGCCTCCACCTGAGGCCTTTTCAGATAATTCAGGTAGCACGACTTTTCCTCTTCTCCAGGAATTGTTTCCTGGTCCTGCAGAAGAGGAAGAGAAATCCTGTATTAGTTCTCAGGAGGAGCATGGGGCTGGGCTGGTAGGTTCCCATCGCAGGGAGCCCTTTCTTATTCAAAAGGCCATTCCTCTTTCTTGAAGAGCAAATGCTTATATTCTTTCCCTTCACCGGGTAACAGACTCCTCTGCAAAGTCCTTAGAAGGCAAAATCTAATTTTGGGGATAGAATAGTAAACTCTGCAGGTGTGTGTCTGCTGAAGTCTGGGAGTCTTTTCATCATCGTAACGAGGAGGGTTGTCATCTGACTGGCAGCTCCTTTTGTTCTCTGGCGCATCTTCTCTCACCATATACTTTTGTACCTCTCTTACAGATGCCATAATAATCTAGTTCAAAGGACCCAGCCCTGTTCTCACTGAAGCCCACAAGCCTGGTCTTTCTACAAGTGAGACTAGGACTTGGTCCAAATTGACTGGAGAGAAGCTTTATTTCTCTCCATTTGCTCCTCACATGTGTCTCAGGCTGTGAGTAATGTGCAACGAGACGGGAAAGCCTGTGTGAAATTTTCCAGGGAAATTTTCTACATTTTAATAATGTTAATGAAATTGCTTAACACTTCATCAGATTTCTCAGTGTATGTTGCTGGGATTGTGATTCCTCTCTGTTTGGGCACTGACTTTTCTTCAGTACCAGAAGATGCTTCCCTTAGAAATGGGACTGAAGGCTCGTATGAGCATTTGGTCCAATGATTGAACCTTAGCCCTGCAGAAACCTTTTTGGCACACATATTGGTAGATACCATTTTGAGGAGACTCTCTGCACCTCCTCTTGTGCCTACAGGAAGGTGAAGGGATCAGGAGCAACTGGCCCACAAGCTCTCACATGCCTGCGACTAATTCCTTTTCCACAGAAATGAGGCTGTGCCACAGAAAGACCTAATGATGTGACCTTGGTCACACAGTAAGGCTCTGGCATTGCTGAACTTCAGCACAGTTGGTTTGTTCATCTTGTCCTGCATATTGCTCAGTTTTTGGTCCTCGTATCCTAGACGGAGGAGTAGGTTAGCTCTCTTTTCCTTTACACCTTCTTCCTATTACTCCTCTTTGAGTCTACTTTGTTGTGATGCAGAATTGGATTAAATGAGCAACCACAGACTTACTCATATACCTGTAACGACCATTGAAACTACATTTGGTTTGGTTTTCAGAGCAACAATTTGGGGGTTATTTGGTGCAACACGAGAAGTTCAGTTAGGAGGTGAGACTCCTTGAGTAGCTGGAGGAGTGTGGTGCAGGGGAGTTGGGTCAGTGGCCTGGAGTTTGGTAACTCCCAACTGGCCTTTCCTCATGGTAGCCCTCATGTTGAGTTTCACCTCTTCACTGGGAAGGAGGGGAGCCAGAGTAAGGTTGTATTGGGGAACAGGTATGTACTACATTGGGATGAGATAAAGGACAGCAAATTCTTGGGAAAAGATATATAGTGCTAGCATTTTTGTAATTGCAATTTATTTTTTTTTTAATAGAAATGGCATCATGCTAATTCTAATTCTGTGCCACTCCTGGATTTAAGCATTATTACACTGCAGATGATAACACAAGTTTATCTGTAAAATTCTTTGACTGTGGTTTTTGTTTCCCAGCTTGACTTCTTTTTCTCTTCTTGTCTTTGGTTGGCTTCCAAAGAAGTTATTAACATGTTGCAAAACAAATACAAGGGGCCACTGAAGCTTATTAAAAATGGTTTCTTTTGTTCATATCTGGCAGTTGACAAACTGTATTGTGCTCTATCTTACCTGTGCCCATGTGAAAGGTTACATGAGAAAATGGCTGCAAATAAATTGCCATTGAATGTTGTTGAAGACTAAGCATACAGCTTCTCTATTAAGGACCTCTTTTAAAGCTCTCTATTCAGGCTCCCCCCTGCATGTCTCTCTAACACTTGTCTGTTATATTATGTTTGGCACAGAAGGAAACATTAAATAGAAAAGAAACGTCTGACTGTGGTGTTTCTAGACCCTATTATCCCTCTGTCAAATGTCCACATGAGAAGGGTACAATTTTTGTCCATATTGATGATGATTTCTGAAGGCTTTACTAACTGTCTTCAGAGTGAATTGCTAGAAACAAATGAAATCGAAAAGCATATTTTTGCAGCTTTGGAAATCTTACTTAAATCAGTGTAATGAGACACACTCAGTAAAATGTAATTATTCTCACTTCTCCATGTGTCAAAGAAATCAGCAGTATGGTTAGGGAGCGGAGGGTTACAGTGAGCTTGTTATTTTTATATGGAGCCAGATAGTGCTTGTGTGTAGTAAATTGTAAATAGTAGATAATGCAGTTTTTATGTGTACTAAATACCCTGCAAGAATTAATGGGGTTGTTACTTCATTAAGGGTTTCAAAGAGGGCATAAATGTCAAAAGCGGAGCTCGGCTGTTTAAATCACTGGACCGTTTCCACCCTCCACCCCTCGTGTTACAGCTCTGGGACCGGCAGCTTCTGCCGTTGCTATTTCGAGGAGGGCGCAGTTCCTCCGAATTTTCAAAATGATAGTGAAAGGGCCCCATGTGAAACACCAAGATAAGGCTTTTGACTCATACTTTTGGGGGAAATGGAAAATGAAGGCGGTTGATTCTGCTGTGTGGAAGAGGTGGTGTAACAGTCCCTTTTAAGTAAGGCTGCATATGTTTCTTTCTCATTTGTGTTTGAATGGTGTGCGGAGGTGAAAGAGAGAGGAGACTACAGGAGACCCAGTTACACTGATATTAAGCCCAGTAACTCAGTTTAACTTTCAGTGGCTTTCCTTTCTTTTTTTTTTTTTTTTTTAGTTTTTCATGCCTTAAAATTTTCCCAAGCAAGTATGGATTTGTCGTGGACCTCTTCAGCACAGAGGGCAAATAACAGACCACAAGTTTAAAACTCATCGGACCAGAGAATATCTTCAGGGAAAAAAAATTCAGTCTTGAGCACTGGATTGAGGAACCTGTTATGTCCTTGAGCTCGTTGTTCCAGTGGTTAATTGTCATCGCTATAAAAATGTGTGTCCCTCTCTTGCCAGTGGCTCTAGTTGCATGTTTCTCTGCGAGAGTAGTTTTTTTCATTCTCCAGTACTTTCTCTGTGCGATGCTACACTTCAGAAGAAAGGGAGACCAAGACACATAATTGTAGTAATAGTAATAATAATAAAGATGATGAGAAGATGCTGTAGGAAAAGTTAATGGATGTGACCCCCCCTCATGAAGCGCTTTAGGGAATGTGTAACTTCAGCCACAGCAGCAGTGGAAGTACTGGTGTTTGTAGCGTAACTCCCATGCTCAATTATTTGCAGTATCAGGCTCTATGTGTAAGTACTGAAGCGTAGTTCAGTGGTATGTTGGAGGGTGTTCAGAGATTGCTGAAAACGGTGCATTAAAGAGCACTTTGAATTGCAAAGTGCTGGTTCAGTTTTGTCTATGAGAATGATAACACTTATTATCTGATTGTTCCCTGTGCAAATCTCACCTCAGGAAAAATTAAATTATGTTTGAATTCAGCTAAAGCAAAGTATATCATTATTTCCTTTCGTTATTAAAAGGAATTTTTACTGTTTGTTTGTTAAAACTGAAGCAGCTGCCATGTTAGAGCCTTAGATAATTTAAAAGCAAATACAGAAGCAGAGCCATTTACAGTACAATTGGCTTGTTTAATGTGATTTAATTCCTCTTCTTGGCTTCGTCATATTACCAAATCATGTTTTCAGCCCCCCTCCCCTTTTTAATTCTTCTTTTTGTTATCAGCAGAATTGAAGCTGCTTATCAGTAACCACGACAACCAGGATAAATACTTGTTTTAAAGCTGATGCACATTCAACCTGAATGGTCTACATGACCCAGAACATTCAAGAGGACAGGCAGCATGTGCTCCCTTCTACAATCAATCTCCCCCTTCCCCCTGTCTCCATCTGCTTTAGAAAGCTAATAGGGCAGTTTAAAAACCTTTTATATCAGAGTGGTTTTCTGTAGCCATCCGTGGCTGTTTGGATATGGGCTGGCCCATGCCTGTGACCTGAGGAGTAAGGAGAGAAGGAAATTTTGGGAGGCAGGGAGATGATTCCACAGCCCAGCTCTGAACTTGGCCACATCCCCAGAATCGGCTCACTTTTCTCATGCTTCTCCAGCTATCATCGCGGCAGTCACCTGCCGTTAGGTGGGAGGGCAAACCGCTGCTTTGCAAACCCTCTGTGGAGGGGGAAGATAATCCCAGCCAGGCAGCAGCTAAATAAAATGAAGGAGTGACTGGGATTGTGTGGGACAGGGAAAATGGTTGTGGTAGGAGAGAAGCCTCAACACAGAGCCCCCGCCTGGTCCATCCCCTGTCTCTAGTGGAGGCAGGCAGGCTGGCTGGGGTGGCCAGAGACGGCCACTTCCCTTTCGAGGAAACTTAGGAAACTCTGACTTACCCAGAAATCCCCACTGACAAGGATTTCTGCCTGGGCTGTTTGCTCTCTCCTTTGCTCTCTAAGTTGCTTGATGCAGTAGAATAAATCCTTTAAGGTCTCTCTGTCTCGTTTCTCTCTCTGTGTAATGGGGATAATAATTTTTACTCATCTCCATAAAGCAGTTTGAGGCCTGTGGATGGAAGGGTTATGTAAAAGCTGGAAATGACGATTGTCAGTCTCTCTTCTTTTGAGTCTAGAAACACCTCATAAACCCACTTCCTAAGGCGCAGGAGGATCCTGGGCACCCAGGGTAGGAGCTGCAGTTATGAGGAGCTGAATATTGGATTAGGATATGAAAAAGGATGTTGAATGCCTGGTTGGAAACTTTTTCAGTATTAAATTTCTTTCGTCTTCTTCAAAAATTGGATTTATGATTCGAATTCAGAGTGAGTTAACGAGATAAATATTATGGAAGATTTGATTATATGGACCTACTGTCAGTCATCGATCAACATACTCGGTTTTGTCCCTGTTAAGTAGGACTAGAACAACTCAGATCCAAATCACCGACTGTAAAATGTTCTTCAACCATATGGTTTAAGTACGCATTAGATGGTGCTGTCTTTTTTCTTTTTTTTTAATGACTGTATTGCTGCTGGGTTGAACAGTAGTTTCAATCTCTAGTAGATTTGTAAGTATTCTCTTTCTTTCAAATGTTAAACTAATCTTAGGAATTCTCTGAAGGGCTGATGCTCTGCTGGCGCTGCCACAGAACATGGAGGGCTGGGGAAGTGGCACAAAATTCTGAGAATTAGCTCTGTCTCCTCCTTACAAGGGAAGAAATATCTGATACATGCAGAAAAGCTGCACGTTTTATTCTGTATATTGGCAGAAATGGCTTTTGCCTTTTGATCAATTTAAAAGCAAAATCAGGCAGGCAAACGTCCACGTAAGAATTACAGGCAACTTGTTAACATCATCATTATCTGGTAAACATAAATGTAATCACTGTGTTCCGTATCCTGCAACACGCTGCCTTTGTTCTTGATTGCATTAGCATTCAAATAGAGGGGGGTTCTCAAAGCAAGGATGAGTAGCATGGCTCCTGCCAGCAAAGCGGTATCCCTGTTGTGTCAATAATTTACCCAAATTTATTTAAACCCAAAAACACAGATTTCCTGTCCCATCTCATGGGGTTAAATCGTTACTGTATTTGCATTTATCTCTGAGAGAAATATGGTTCTTAGATTAATATTTTTAGGTCTTGTGATTAATTAGCCAGCCAAGGCACACCAAGTGGTGTTACTAGAGCAAACACAGACCGTGGGAATGAAAAGGCAGGGTGGATTGGAAGAGCTATGTTTGATAAGTCTTCCCTAATCACTGGAGAGAGAGTGGATTGGTGTGCTAGAGCATGCAGAATTAGTTTCATGACGATGATGCAGCTACCTGAACTCCTCAGCTGTTGCCCCTAGCCCACAGCAGCCTGGTGCAAAGGGACGTGGATTCCTACTGGGATTCTTAGCCTTGTGTCTGCGAAGGGGATTCAATGTGTGAAGTGGTCAAGTAAGGAGGCACCCATAATTCTCCCATGAAGGTTGTTTCATGGGGAGAGCCGTCCTTTCTTTCATAGGAGTACCCAGAGATGTAGGTGATGATTGGCATTGCTTCTTGGCCAGCTGCAGTTATCTGGGTGATGATTTGGGGGTATTTTGCAGGTCATGACTGGATGGTGATATGGGAAGGTGTTTTCATTGCAAGACTCCTCTTAAAGGTTTTTAGGTCATAAAGACCGAGTTTCTTCTTCCTCCTTCTGGTTACTCTTTCGTTGTTCTGCTGTTTCCGTTGCTCTATGACTTTTTGAGGGATTCAGTTTTTTTAGGTAATTGTGTAGTAAGTTCGTTTCTGTCTGCTGGAAAGCTGTGCTGTCTCCCCTTGGGATGTTATTAGAACAGGCAGCTTTGAGGTGTGGAGAGCCTGTCTGAGCTGCAGTCATTGGTTTTGAAGGGTCAGCTACACACATCTTCGTCTCGTTTACACCTGTGTTCTCATGCCCGTACTGCAGAAAGTCCTTGCCAAAGGAGGAGAACAGGGGAAGGAGAACTGGATCCTATCTTAAGAGCTGGGAGAGCCAAAATCCATTGTCACAGATGAGATCAACCTTTTGTATCTTGATGGCGAGTGTATCTGCTGGGAGGGGTTTTTTTAGCATGCATTTGGACCATAGCTTTGGCATAGGGCAGACTGCGTTCTCACTTAGGTGGAATTCATTTTACTCACTCGATTTGATCTGCAAGTTAAGCCTCTAAGCTGGTTGTCATTGACGATGGAGTAGTAACTTCAGAGAGTGAGTTGATCCATGTCTTACAAAACAGCAGGTTGGAAGGAGATTTCTCTGGCCACACAGGGAACTGCACAACTGTCATGGGCTAAAACTGCATTATTAGATGAAACGAGTCCCATCGTGTGTGCTCCAGTAGGTTGCTGAGGACCGGTCTTGGGAGGGTAGTGACACCTGAACACTGCCCTGCAATAGCCAAGAGACATCCCATCTTGGGAGTCACAGCCGTGTTCATTCAGCACGGCTAGCCCTCACCGTTCCCAGTCCCTCCGGACATCCAGATGCATCCTCCATTACCTCTGTATCTGCTACGTATTGATGATAGGGTCAAAGCCATGCATACAAGCAATGATAAACTAATTATGATACTTGCATCCTCTGGGAGTCCCCCTTAGTAACTGAGCGTAATAAAAGAAGGCAGAGTAGCGAGGGCACCGTACAGGAGAGGAACCTGATGGACAGAGCCCTGCAACTTCCTTCATTTTCACTCTATATTCCAAACAACTCCCTTGCTCAATTTGCTACCCACGCACCAAAGCATTGTCCCGTTTTATCTGGTTCCCCTGATACTTACATTGCTTATCTTATGAAGATCTGTGTTAACATTTATCAAAACAAATGGCAAGCCTGGGACCTTTTAAGTAGTTTTTTTAGTTAATAAAACCAATCTTCTACTTCTGTTATGTTAAAAGTACATTATCTTTTTATTACAAACTCTCTACAGCTCTGTCTGTTTTCCTTCTTGGCAATTTCATGACTGCTCCAGTTGATTGCTGTATGGAGAATTACAAAATCATTAAGGGTGGGGTTTTACCAGCTGACTTACAGTACAAGCCATTTCTCAAAATAACCACAACAGTGCAATACTGATGTGTAATTTACGTCACAGTATGTTTTTATGAAATAGTTTGTGGTTTATTCATTTAGATTTAGAACTGAATATCTCTTCTCTTGCTTTTTAATCAAGCTTTCTTCTTTTTTTTTTTTTTTTTAGTTTTTAATATTTTCCACTCCTAGGATTGGCTTGCCTCCAATTTACCAGCTACAGTGAGGAGGAAAAAAAAGGGGTTTTTTTCTTTTTTTTCTTTTGCCTGCAGTTTAACTGCAAGTGTGTTTTCCTCTTTGATGTATACCTTTGTGTTAACTGCCTCGGAAGAGATGGTAGATTTGTGGTAGAATATATTGCACAAAGGTAGAGCAGAGAATTGATAAAAGAGATGCAAAAGTTTGGAATTTCAAACCATAGCAAGCAAGTGATGCTATTTAGACTCCTGCTCTAGTACATTTCCTTTTTAAAAATTACTTTCTGTATAATGTCTTGTAATTAGAACAGGAAATCATTGAGTAACTGTAAGAAGAATAAGAGCACTTAAACTGAAAATTACCTTCCGAGAAATTATATTCACAATTTTTTTTTCCTTTAAATTTTTTTTTTTCTTCCCTTCACATTACCATGTTGGTAATGATAGTAACAGATGTACGTACCCTTATCTGTATCATTGTTCTGCTTATGTTTTCTGGGGGAAAAAAAATCTTTTTCAGTAATACAAAAAATGAATGGACAGAAAATGGGAAATGCCTAATTACAAAAAATATTCTGTGTCACAACAGAGTAGCAATTAAATTGAAACTTCAATATAATTATCAATAACAGTCGAGCCTGGAAAGGTGCCAGGCGCGTAAAGTTGGTGCTCAGCCTTTATGTGGTTGCTAGGAGCACAGCGAAAAGTATAAAGCTTAGAGAAAGGAATGTCTAATGTAATAAAGTAACAGAAGGTAGCATAAATCATTGTGAGAGCAGTTCATATTGACATTATTTTACTTAAATTGGGTCGAAACTAGACATTTAGTCTTACAAGAGGCACAAATTCATATTTCTTCCTCAGAAATAACTCTGTGCTTTCTGGGAAGAAGTGGAGTGTGCTTTCCTAGCACCAGCCTCGTACATATTTGGAATCTTTTAAGCAAAAATCTTTAAATGTTTGTTTCTGTTGGCATCCAAATGCATTTGCACTAATACGATTAAAAGAACTAAAGGGCAAAATACTTGGCAGCTTTTGCAGTTGAGGTAATTAGGTACAGGAAGGAACATGCATAGTTTTTCCATCAAGCTCTATAAAATCCTGGTGTGAAGGTCTTTTTAAAGAAAAAAATGCTTACTGATGTTGAGAGTAGATTATGGCGGTTAGCAATAACATTATAGGCTGATGTTTCCGAAACAAGCAAACAAAAAGCAAGTTACAGTTTTGTATTTCTCTGCTCTCTCTGTAAATAGTTCTGGCTCTAGATGGATTTGTTAGGAATTCGTGCTTTTAGCAGGCTTTATTTTTTTTTTCTTTTGGGGCTTTTAATTGTCTTGCGTTACATATTAAAAATGGTTGTGCTGATTTGAAAAGTCAGTTCTTGCATAGATTCATTGTGTTTGGCATTTCATGCATCTCTTACTTACAAAGACAACTTGAAGAACATGTAATCCAACATAAATGCCAGGCTGTGCCAAATCCCAGCTCTCTTTACCCCTCACAAAGGGAACTGTTGGATTACATCTATGCATATATAGGCAGCACTCGGAAGGCAGGGGTGGAACCTTGCCTCCTAATTACAGTTTCTCTGTTTTCAGCCCTGAAATATATAAATAAATGAAAACGTTACTAAAACGCACGATTATGATATAAGCATGGGATTAGAGTAATTTCAGTTGAGCCTTACAACGTGCTGTAGGTATTATCTTCTACCATGTTTTCTCTGTTGAAGATAAAATGAGATTCAGAAATACAGCATCTCAGTTTTCTAAGATCTCAGTTAAATGTTTTAAGAAGTTACGTTGTTTTTCTTTATTTTAATGGAATGTGATCCATGTTTTGATCTCTCCTCCTCCTAAGAGTAAACTCTTTCTAATCATATTTATCAAAAATATTCAGCAATATACACTAAGCCCACCATTAAATGGCGCATGTTAGATTTTGCTAGAAGAAAAATAGTTCTTCTTTGGGCTTGCATTTTATTAGGGATTGGTCTACTTTGATTTCTCTTTTTTCATGTGGGCGTGGTTGAGAAAAAAAGTCTTTGTTCCAGGAACACTCTGTTTGTCTTTCACTAAGCAAATCTTCAGTTTATTCAGCCTTTGTTCATTCTTAGATTTATCTATTGAACCTGGAGTGAATAAAGAAAGGAAACAAATGCATCATAAAGTACTCATTGGAGTTGCACAAGCATGTGTAAAAGTGATCCTGTAAAAAATTACTTGATTTTGATTTATGCCAGGGGTTTGAGTTAAGTCGTCAGTTGTCAGGGGTAGAAAGTTCGTGTAATTCTGCACAGGGACTTAGAGCACATTTGTCTAGAAACTAATGGTTTACTACAAAGGCACATGGGACATACATTTATATACACCCTGTTTAAAAAGCTGACCACATCCTGGCATAAGAAAAGTGCTGTCAGATCAACAGATTCAGCTCACCACTATCTACACAAAGGTATAAAGTAGTAATAACTGTCAGGCAGGCGTATATGAAACTCTCGAAGGAGCTAAAGGATGGATCATGTGCTTGTTAATTCCTAGAACAGTTTTCCTGATCTGATTTTTAGAGTTTCCTAATAAAGAAGAGAGAGCCTTATTCCCAAGAGCAATTGGCTCAATCGTGCTGTTGTGTAGGCTTATGGGATACTTACTTGTTGAAAACAAAAAAAAGCATGACCACGTCCTGATTGACCAAAAGAGGTTTTAGGGCCATAAATTTTATTTTCTTAGGAAAGTAATGCAAATGCTGTTTACCAAAATGTATTACTCTTACTTTTTTACACAAATTGTACGTCAGGGTAGTGGGGAATGTTCTGAGTTTTTAAAAGTGATGGCTTTCAGGAGCTGTGCTTGTAAAAACAGTACTTCTCAAGTCCATCTGCCGTGTTGATTTTTTCTGCAGCATTGCATTCGTCTGCAGTGATGACATTCTAGGTGATATATCTGCTTCCAGAGACGACTTAAAATTTAGCCTTTTACGTGTGAATATTTCCATTGCCTCATGCGAATTAAGTTGAGTTGTGCCATCGTATTTAGTTGGGGAGAACTGATCTGACATTTCTTTCAATATCTGAAGTGATTTTTACTTTAAGGGTAAGAAAGATGATTTCAGTATTGGTAATGGGATTAAATAGTAGACCTTTTGTCTCTGACAGAAGAAATAGTGGAGTTATTCAGTAATCAGAGTACAGCAGAAAACTTAAACTGCATTCTCTTGCTTTGTCTTCATTGGCATGCATGGAAAGCCATGTTCAGTTACCCCACCTGAGGAGATAAATGAGCATAAAAAGAAGTGCTGTTACATACTGGCTGCATACCTGCAAATGAATAATTTCTCATGTTTTCATCTCTGGTTGGGTTTTTTTGCTGTTAGGTTTCCTGCTGGTTATCATATGATGAAACCTGATTGTGATATTTCAAAATCTGCCACCTTTATGCCTAATATAATCTAAAATCTGGGGGAATGGGAAGGTCTGAGCGCTAGATTGCTTTGTATTTTGAGCCCACATTTCGACAGTACGAGCTGTTTGGAAATTCATTTGCTCGTTGTGCTCTGTAGGTGTTTTATTGAGTCCTGCTGCATTTGCAGTTAATGTGAGGAAAGTTATTTCCAGCTGTTGAGGTAGCTTAGCATCAATGACCAGGTCAGATCAGCCCACCTCCCTGGCCCAGGGGCCCTTTGGTAGTTGCCAGTATCAGATACTTCAAAGGAGAATTAATAGCTGTATGCTCTGGGGCTTGTATATTATTATTTTTGAAAGACGTTAGCTGGTGTAAACATGAGTTCAGTAAGGCTATGTAGGGAGCTGAGTAAAAATGACAGATAATATTTCTATCAAAGCAGCCAAGTTGGCAAAGTATGGAGAGCACTTTGAGTCAGGCCGTTGGCCAGCTTCTGAAGAGCGGTGTTTTCTTACTCATCCAGGTAGAGTTCTTGTGGGTAAGCATGGCAGAACTGAACAGAAAGCCAGAAAAGAAGCTGTTTCAATAAACTTTTTCTAAATTTCCATTTTTAACTTTTCTTTCAAAAACCACTGTGCTATAAAAGATAGGTCTTGAGAAAAGACTGAACCGGTGGGCCATGGGTTTTCTGAGGTGCTTGAGTTACAGCCCTTGTTTTGTATTTTTCTGACATACAGTATTTTTTTTTTCTTATTTTCCAGGTGAGGATGATGAAGATTCAAACCTGCTAATTCTCAGCTACCCACAGTACTGTCGATACCGTTCCATGTTAAAGCGCATTCAGGACAAGCCTTCTTCAATACTAACAGACCAATTTGTTTTAGCCCTGGGAGGCATTGCAGTAACAAGCAAGAACCCCCAAATCTTCTACTGTCGGGATACATTTGATCATCCTACTCTAATAGAAAATGAAAGTATATGTGATGAGTTTGGTAAGTCACGTTACACCTATTTCCTTTTTCTTACAAGTAAAGACATTTTTCATCTTTTTAAGTGTCCAATGATTTCCAAGGGGAAGATGTGATTCCTTTGAAGTGAACCAATGCTATTTATGCTTGAAATGTTAAGTACCAAACGTGCTCTTTCCTCTGTGAGACTGAAGGCTTCTAGCCACTAGCGATCTCAGTATTGCAACTTAAGTTTATCATGATCAACGGTAACGTTACATGGGTAGAGTGTGTAGCACAGTTACTTGGTATGAGTGAAAGGATCCCTTCTCTGGATTTGAAATTTATCTACCTTAACCATTCACCTATAGCCTGTGTCTTTCCAGAAGGTTTACAAAGCGTGTTGGTTTTTTTTAAAGTCATTGTTCGTGCAATGTGCTAACAAACGCAAAATAGGAGAGACTCCCTGCGCATCCCATTGCTGTTGCAGAGCACTCATCAACCGTGCGTATGCTCCCAGGGCCCTGAACAAATGTCAGCTATAGCTGGTGTGTTTCTGGCCTTCCTGGAATGTGGGCTTTTTCAGCGGGGGCTTTGCCAGTGCTAGGAGCTTGATTTTACAAGTGCAGAGGCACTTCTGGGAGATGACCTCTTAATTCAAAGGGTGTAGAGAATACTCTGCAGCTCCAGAGGAGTATGCAGCCCCTTACAGCTGGGAGAGAGGGCTGCAAGATTTGACTCCTGATAGCTGCCAGGTGATTTCACACCTTTTTGTTTTTTTGTGTCAGATCAACCCAAGGGCAGCGGATGTGCTGCTGAATGTGTGGTAGAATGTATGTTTTGTACACACCCAGGGTAACTCCAGTAATGCGTCCAGTGTAATTTCTTCAGCAGTGTACCTATGCTGTGAGAATTAAGTTTTATTACCCGTATCACCAGATGGATGAGTGCTGCAGCTAATGCTAGCAAAGTCTGTTTGCATAGCAGTGGGTACACCTTTGCTGTGCGAGATCCCTTCATCTCTGCAAGGAAGCTCTTGTGGTCTCTTAGAGAGAGAATTTCTGATTATGCATTTAGCTATAATAATGGGAGTGAGAAGGAAGGGATTGAATGATGCCTGTGATGGGAGAATCATATCCCCCTTTTTCCTAACTCTAGCACGCTGGCTTTGAGCTTGGCACCCAGTCCAGGTCTTGTTGTGTTGGCAGAGAAACGCCAACCCAGCCAGTGGCATTGGGGCATTTTGTGAGGTAGTGCAGGACTGCTCCTCTGTTGCTGCACCGATCAGCTCCCGACAGGCAGGAGAGATCCTTCCGCACGCGGTGTCGTCACTGGAGCCCATTACTGCTGTGAATAGTTTTAATTTTGTGATGTCAAGCTTTTTCAGGATCGGGCCCAAACTGTCGAGTCCGCTCACACTCACACAAAACATTACAGGCTTTGAATGAACTATGAATAAAAGTGTTGGTTGCTCTTAGGGGGTGGGGGTGGTGAAAAAATGAATGAAATGCCCTGGAAGTTTGGTCCAATAACACAATAGTATCATGTTGATTTTTATTTACTCTGAGCTCCAGCTCAGAATATAAAGTTCAGTTTTAATTGACTATCCTTCTTATATGGGAAAGGTTATTTTAGGCTTGAAGGCGTTTGATGAGCGTACCATCTGCTTTCTGTGGAGTATTTTATTCAGGGTCATTCCTTGATTACAGGTTTGTTGAAATAGTTGGATCCATAATGTAAGTGTATCATGGAATATTAGTAATAGATGAATCAGAGAGATGTGGAGTGATGCAGAATCTACGCTTAGTGAACCACAGCAAGTGCTTTGTTCAGTCTCTGAAAGCTAACTATGCCATTCTCTTGACCTTTGCGAGGCAATTATCTCTTTATCAAACCAGAGCCACAGAAATCCTAGCCATAGAAATTAATAATGTGTATTTAAAATTTAGTTTGGTTTAAGAAGCAGATTTTTTAAAATGCCTATAAAAACAAAAAAATACTGCTCTTTAAAAGTATTTCTTATGAAAATAATGATGTGGTAAAATTTGCAAACCCTGCTGTGTTAGGAAGAAAAAACTGGCCAATGTATGGTTCCGTTTCTGTATTGCAAAATGTATGGTGTCAATTATGTTACCTTTGTTGAAGGCAACAGGCAAAGTGCTATTTTATCCTTTTCTTTGCTGGCAGGACAATAAAATGTACAACACTTCGTTATACAAACAGTTTACATTGATATCATGTAGATTGATGTCACATGTGGAAAGTGATGACTGCTAAAGCTAAACAGAGGCAGGGTGGTACAGTAGATAAATGGATTACTCTAAGGCACTGGTATTTATCAGTCAAATCTGAGGGGAGACCAGATTACAGAAATGTGACTAAAATTCTTAAAAGGTGTCTATAAGGAGATCCAGACACATTTAATTTGAAGGGCTTGGCTATTTCTTACCTTGCAAATGAAAGAAGTGTGCAGAAGGAACAAGATAGGAACATGTGTATTTCCCCATCACCTGAAATTCTCCAAACTCTAAAGCGAGTACAAAATTTGGGAAATACGGTCTACTAATGTCTTTATGTGAGAAGTACTGGCTTCTGATACGGATGGCAGGTCTTCAGAAACGTTGCTGTTGGGGAGGGTGTTACACGTTCTCTGAGCGTTGGAGTACTGTGCGACAGATACAGCGTGTCACAAGTGAGACAGCAGAAACACCTTTACAAAGAGCCCCATTGACCACAGCGTGTAAGCTGTTGTCCTCGTTAGGCAGTTTTAATAGAGAAAAATGGTTTTTTCCAAGAAGTATTCTCTCTACTTTTATTACACATTTTTAACAAAAACATTTTGTTCAGCTCTGACTTCTTCTCATCCTCCCCATTTTGTTCCCCATTCTGTGGGGGTTAACAAAAAATAAATAAAGCAGGAAATGAGGAAGAAAAATTAAGTTTTGTTGACAATAACTAATTTTTTTTTGTGTAGGATTTTTTTTCTTTTTTAAGTAGAAAAGGCATGTAGATGCTGTCTGCCAGCTCCTGCAGATGTGACTGGAAGAGGTGCTTTGATGCTTCAGGCAGTCCCATGTGGATGGCCTCTGTATTTCCATAGAGCTTCTGTAAGGGTTAGGCTGCGGTAAGCTTCCCCTCCGGCTTCAGCGTGGGCTACCACAGCTGGTACCTGCTGCCGATGCTGCGGCTACCTGTGTCTGCGTCCGTCCTGCCTGTGCACTGCTGTATGGCACGTGCCCAAGTGGTTTGGGCAGGAATATTCAGGACCGATTCTCTCGCAAAGTCCTTTTCTGCTTCTCCTCTAACTTCGTTCAGTGTGCCACAACGTCCCACTGAGGAGGCCCTGGAGAAGCGGGCTGCCGGGAAATCGGCTCGGCAGCTGGAAGTCTCAAACATTTGCATCTATTTCTTTGCAGCCTGCCAGGGAAGGACTTGATCTCCATTTACAAAGTAAAGACTGCTGTGAGTGGGAAGCCTCCTGCTCCCATTTTTGTTGATATAACTACTGATTAGTTAATCTAACTGCCTTGGAGGGTTCCCCTCCAGAATGCAAACAGGCTCAAAAGCTTGCTTCTGTTCAGAAAGCAGAAGACATAAGCCGTGCTCGGATGTCTTGATAGCCAAAGTTCATGGATATGACCACAGTCAGACTGTGTACCTCTTCTCCTCCTGAAGTAAGAGCAATTAGAGGTCCTCACCAGCACAAAACAGTCCAGGTGGATAATGAAATACTGGTGTTGCTCGCTAGGAACAAGAAATCTGAGATTTTGAGCCTGCACAGGAGGCTGGAATGGAGTTGTCCACAGTCAAACTGAAGCACAAAGGCTTGAGCCCTGCCTGACGCTGCTGCCAGCCCGTGCAGGCTTGCAGGTGGCACTGAGCTAGGTCTACGGGGAGACCTCGGGCTGGACCCGGGCAGCGGTGGCAGTGGAGTCCCTGCCATGGCCCTGTGGGCTGTGGCTGCCTGCCCAAGGGAGGGACCGGTTGGACGCAGCAGGGTGAGCAAATGGGATGAGTTCTCTTCATGGCCTCGTTTTATTTCTCTGCGCAGACTAGAGTTCACCTACGCATTCCTTTATCTAACTGCTCCTATTAATTGGCGTGTGGAAAAAAACCAAAACCCTATTTCCTCATTCCCCTGCTCCCTTAAAATAAAAGTAATATGTACCAGCTGAACAATTCATTTCTCTTCAACTCAAGATCATTGGTAAAGACATTTTTCAAAATCCTTTTCATTTATCAGCCTCTGGGGTTACTGTTATTGAATAACTTTTGTAAATGCATATAATTTACTGGCATTTGCTATGTGGTCATATATGCTGCAAGAGAGAAGGAATGAAAAAAATAGGGGTCCTAATAGTTTCCATTATAGACCAAAGAGATTTAGTTGGAGGCAAAGCTGCCTGCTCAGTGCCCAGAAGATAGATTTGAGGGTCACTGGGCAGAAATCAGTGTGCAGTTGTTGCTAGAGCAGCACGTCCTCTGCATTTTCTTGTCCGAAGAAGGTGACTTTGCCTTCTACCAGACTTGTGCCTGCTCCACCGCATGGAGTGACTTCCAGGGTGCGTGGATGAGCTTGGATCCTTTCGCGACCCAGTTGTGGGCTGTATTGTCAAATGCATGTGAGCCCCTACAGCAAGGTAGCATACAGATGTGTCTATCAGCATGACCTCCACCTTCTCCGGGCTTCGGGACTTGCAGGACAGCGGGAACAGACGCACAGCTTAGAAGCAGTAGGGTCAGGTGCTTGGGTGATGGTGGATTTCTACAGCTCTGTCAGCTTTGCCAGGTGAAAATCTCACACAGAAAGATTTGTCATGGTGCTTTCCTGGATAAATATTATAAATCCTGTCTGCTAAAGATGAACCAGAAGGCTCGCTTTCATTTCGTGAGCATGGGGTTGCTTTTTCTATAAACAGGAGTGCGAGAGAAAACAGAATACCTTATTTCTTCTCGATTTTTAAAATCTATTTGGTAAATTTTAAATCATTCTGGATTATTTTTATAGCATGCTGGGTCCAATATGCTATTAAACAAGCTGTTTGGTCCCTGGGGTAGTGTAAACACTTGCTCACCCCCAAAAGAAGGTTAAAAGTTTTATTTTTGCATGTAAAGGCCAATTTTTTGTAAAACATTTCATACCAAAAAGTGAGAGAACTATATCCTGCTGTGGTATTAATATAATTTTTTTCTCTGAAAAATGAAACTTCTTCATTTTACCATGACGAGCAATACAGAGGAGAAACTGCTTATTGAAAAAAATGATGTGTAAAGGGCACTGAAGTCCCCACTTCCCTTCTCTCCCCTTCCCCCCCCCAAAATTTAACGATACAGTACTTGCGTTGGGAAAAATCATCTACATTAAAAACAAAACAAAAACCAAAACCTACAACAACTCTGATCTCCCTGTAAAACAATACAGAAAGCAGATTCTCTCACTTCCAGGGCTGACAGGGAGTGGTTAGGAGTGAGGGATGACTTACCCATCCTCCTAGCCGCCAGGGTTTCTGAGCCAACAGTTTCAGAAGGACTTACCTTCCTTCTTGTCATTGACCAGGGAAGCCATGGCAGGACAGCGCTATGAAGAAGGGACTTTTTAGGAATAGGTCATGTGCCAGAAAAAATGTGTAGGATGAAAGCTGATGACTTCAGGGTATAGAGCGGTACCATTCTCCCAGTATAGCTGAAATTTGGTTTTTGCTTTCGTTACACAGAATTTTGTGACTCTCAGATAAAATCAGTTGTTTAGGGGAAAAACATAACAAAACAAAACCTTGTTTTTGGTTCCTTATTCCCAAAACCAGGGAATAAGACTTAAAAAAAAAAAAGAAGAAAGAATGTTTCCAGTCTAAATGAAATACAGTTTTCCTGTTGGTGACTTACTTTATTTGTGTGAGTCAAAGTTGGCTTTTCTTTTTAAACCAGCTCCAGTACAAAAATTGTACTTAGGCCTGAAAGGGTGTTTTTTTGATGTTTTTCAGCTGACGTAAGGTATCAGCATTGTTGCTATTGACTATTTTGGCTACCTGCAGGTTAATTTATATCAGTGAAATTCAGCAAACCCTGAAGCTTCCAGATAGATGCTTCAGGCTTCTTTGTTTTAACACAAATGTGATGTTAGAGTGGAATTGGTGTTAGTGCTCCTCTTTGAAGATTAGAATGTTTAAGCATTTAGAAATGCGATAGGAAGAGTATGGAGGCTTTTTATTAGCGTGGATACTGGGACCTCCTTAGATGGAGCTTAATGGTGGCATCTCCAACAGTCTGAAAAATATGCAAATCTTTTCCAAGGTCCTGGACAGGGTGGCTTAGCTAAATATTTCAAATTTTAACTCTCTCAAAACAAAAACAGGACGTAGCTGGAGGGGAAGTAATGATTAATGCATAATAGTGCTATATACAATATAGATAAATGTACATTTCCTTTTCCATCCCACCCCACCTCTGCAAACATAAGCTTTTAGCTTGAAAAAGCAAATCTGGAAATGTTCTGGATTCTGGTCAGACCTCTTTCTTATTTTGTTAATTCAACTGTAGAGTAAGATATTAATGATCCCCAGATGTTGTTTATAATGATTGATTTTTTGGTTGTGAAAAAATACTTGCAGTTTTTTTAAACAATTGATATTTTCTAGTGTGCTCTGCAGCATTTGAATAAAATGTCTGAAGGCAGAGCTGTTTATGTGCCCAACATAATTGCTTCTGTTAAGTGATTTCTTCATTCTTAACATTTTTAGCTCTAATTGCTTTTTCCCCATACATCTAAAAATAAATATTTGCAAGTTTTGCATTCTGTCAGTCATTGAAATGCATAAAATATTTGTATACTCAAAGCAAAAAGGCACTGATAAGGGGTCACATTCTGTCTCACTTAGTGGCGTAAATCCAAAATAACTTGATCCACTTTAGTGGCTGTTACTCAAGATTTTCACCAGTTAACCAGGGGCAGAATCTCACCCAATGCTAACAGCAAGCTGTTAAGTGAACATAAGTAATGTGTGGTAAAGTAAGATAAAATACCTTCCTGTCTGCAAGAACTTCAATAGAAACAAATACTGTTAGCTTCTACTTTTTTTTTGGTACATTTTCACTAGCAACCATAGCTGTAACCAGGATAAATATTAAGATAAATTATTTTTCACTTTATAATCAAAACTCCTTTTTGGAGAACATCTTCAGAATTGCTGATTTTATTCGGGTTGCGTATTCCCGCTGCCCTCAGGAAGGCAGCAGATGCTGAGTGGAGGGGCAGGTGCTGCCTGAAAAGCTGCTTCTGCCCATTTCCTCCAGCCCCTTGGCATCACTTCTCAGCTGGGCTGGTGGTGGCCGTCTGTCCTGTACGGAGTAGTGGGGTAGCCGCCCAAGAAGCTCGCAGCAGCCGGCCGGTGCCACTGTGAGAGCACAGCTCCTGTGGCGAGGGCGCTTGGGAAATTGGTATGGCTCCTTACTTCTTCAGGTGCCCTTGGGTAGCAGTCTGGGAGAGAGAGGGGCTTATGCTGTGAGCGTGTGGTGCTGCATGCCCGTGGTGCTCCTGGGCTGCGCGTGGCAGTGACCCAGCTGCTCAAGGAAGCGTCAGGGCTGTGAACCGTGGGGTGGCCGGTACAGCCTCCTGCTGCGACAGCCCAGGCTTTGGGGCTCTCATGGGATGGGAGGTGAGATATCCTCCCTCCTGCAAGCGCCCACAGCAGAGCCGAGAGCCTGGGTGTACCACTTCCAGTCTGGCGCTTTTAACTTCTTTTCCTTTTTAATTTTTAATTAAATAGTGAATACATGATGGTATTGTGGGGTTTACATATTTTCTTAGCCAGAGTTTGGCAGAGAATTAATGTGTAGTTTCAGCAAATGAAGGGTTAGCAAGTGAGCTGTTCTTCTGTGCCTGATAAATGTAACTTATCACATGGGGTTTGTCATCTATTACACATGCATCTGTTTTATTGGTGTCCGTTCACTAAGTGATGGTAGATATAAATGACTAATTTCTCCTATATAAAATTTCCACTCGATGGCTAGTTTTATGATTCAGCTATCAAAATCACTTTTTGTCATTATAGCGAACAGTAAGGCAAGCTGCATTCATCATGAGTGTGAGCCATGTCCATCATACATGTTTTCATTTCTGGAGCCATCTTTTTTTTGTTTGCAATATGTCTTCATTACAGCATCCTTATTTGACTGTTCCCCTGGTTTCGGTGCCTCCTTTGGACCACTGGGCCTGCCCAGACTCTTAAGCTTTGTCTCAGGAGATCTTTCGGTCTACCAGCATCCCAAGGCTCGCGAGCAGCGTCCCCGAGGTGCCGGGGCTCATCAGTGGCCGGGAGCAGGGGAGACCTTTGCAGCCAGGGAAGGGCCCCCGTTCCTGCACCCGTACAATGGAAAAGAGAAGTGGTTTATGTCAGAATATGGTCACATTCTTCTGATTAAACCCACTCAAAAAAGACAACATTGTAATATTTTCCAATGACTGTTTATCATGAATTACGTCAGCCTTAGTTTAAATTGCTATTATTTCTCCTTAATGCTTCTTGGTGCCTGCATAATTTACAGCATTGGCAGCTGCGGGACTATGAAATAACCTTTCACAACCACCATACAATAGTAAAGAACATGAAGTTTTTGTTGTTAATTATTATGGGACTCCTTTAACTTTTTTACAAAGTGACATAAAATATTGTTGAGGTATTTATGGTTAAAGCTACTTTTACATGGATCTATTTTGCTCCTGGCTAGTTCTTAACTAAAGCAGTCATTTGTGGTTATTATGCCTTGGGAGATATTATGTCAGAACTGGTTTAAGAGTATTATTATGTATCACATGTCATATATTACATGTCAGCACTTGAGGCTGTCTTTCAATAAAAACAAATGTAATTTTAGTTAATGGTCTTTTAGGTATAGGCCATTTGTAAACTTACCTGAGTTCATTTGAAGGTATACTAAAAAGCTTTGTTCTCCTGGAGTGCACTTGAGTAATTTCATTTCGGCTTCGGATGGAATTTCCAAAATATTTGTCATTATTTCAATCAGAGAGTGCTGCCTCTAAAAAGCAAATAGTTTCCCAATACCGAGGTTAATGTACACATTTTAAGGAGCTGTAACTGTTACTCATTACTTTGTTTACTTTTCCCCTCTTTGGAGCTCACGCTTCCCAGGTTCCCTACTGGTCAGGCTGATATTAGTATCCCAGGCAACTAAGCCACCTAATGATGATACTTCACTGTGCCGCTTAAATGAATAGCTTATACCTTCTAGATAATCCGTGGGTGAAGGGGGGTATAAATTAAAGGTTGCAGGCGAGTTTTAGGTTTCCTTGAAGTTTCATTTCAAATCTGGAAAACGCAAACTTACACAAAGCAAACTTTGAATTAATATGTCATTCCCCTTGGTTCCAAATACTGTGCATATTTTCCAGTACTTACTTATTTAAAGCAAGAAATGAAGCATATAGGGTGTGCCAGAAAGTTTACAAAGAATGAAAACACATAAATGACTCGTGAACTTTTTCTGATTTTTTTCTTAACATGTAATTAGTTAATTACTGCTAGGGTGGTGGTGGGGGGAAAGGCATGATTTCTCTCCCCCCACAATCTGTGTTCGAGCACCATAAAAATGATCAAAGCCTCCATTTGTCTCTAGTTACGTTTTACTCTGTGGGACTACTGGTTTTGGTGACTCTATTGTAGGGAACGGAAACCCTGCTGGGCAAAAAATCAGTCTCTATCCCCCTACAAATGCTCAGGCTGAAGATGTTAAGATGCAAATGTGAAATTAAAAAAGCAAAGAGCAGGGTGAGCATTTCGTGTGTTGCTAAGTTGGAATTTAATAAGAAGAACATAAAATGGAGCTAAACTTGTCTGGATGCCGCGAGATTTTTTAATATTAGGCAGCATGCTTGATTTCCCTGGAAATGAGTGAGCAATCTGAATTTAAGTGTTGTTTGGCAGGGGGAGGGGGTGTTTCGTTCTCTTTTTTAATCAAAGGCATTTCACAAGCCGATTGCAAGTGATTTCTTACGATTCATTACGTAAGAATGTAGCAAACTTTTCTGTTTAATGAATGAATATTAGGTATTTCAGGAGCAGATAAAAGATGGTAAAAGAGGGAGACAGAGCTGACGTCCTAGAGATTTTAATAAAGATTGAAGTTAGTAGTGAAAAGGTCAAAGTGCCATTTGTTGAGCCCCTGCTTCTGGCATGGTTTCAAAGCTTGCAGTGCTGACTGGGGGGCTGTGATGTGTGTTAATGAACAGTTGTGGCACTTAACTGAGATCATGGGTTGGTCACATGAATATATATTAAAGATATGAGTGAAGATTTCCCCCCCCCTTTTTGCTGCAGTTTGGCTGTTGGAAGGACTAAACAATTAAAAGAAATGTTTGAAATGTTTGAACACCACATTAAGTCCCCTAGTCTGTAAGGAAAATGAGCTATGAATAATAGAATACTGCTCTAGTTAAATATAGTTATTCAAAATTGTTTTTAGCTACAGATGTTATGCCATTTTAGAAACTTAGACTAAATAATGTCAGATCTTGTTTGCTTTTTTAGTATGTTATTCATTTATTGGGAAATTCAAAATTTAAAACAGCTGGGAAAGGGTTTGGTGTTCACTAAGTAATCTTTAAAATGTGTACATTTCAGACTTACTCTTATAGAGCTGTTTAGAAATGACTGAATTGTATATTATAGTTATAAAGTTCTGTAAACATGCTCTACCATGTAGATGACAGGGAAACATGAAATGGGAAAATTAGATAATTCTGGAGCCAAATTTTATGTATTACAGACTTGATAAAACAGCAAATGGCTTTCTCAATTTAAATAATTTGTAACTTTCCAGGAACATGCATGGGTGTTATGAACAGTATGTCTAAAATAGCAGCAGAAAGTAATGTTCATTCTCCTTTAATTCTCCCTTTGATGTTTATGTCAAAACGAAGGAGTTAATTTATCTAAGAGTTTCACTGCATGAGTTGGACTGTACAAAACCAATCATGTAGAAATAATAGACTACCATTGGAAGTGCTGTACTATTGCAGTTTTAATAGCTCTTCAGTTCTGCTCAACAATTAGTCCATACATTTTATAGCTGTGTCTTTAAGAAACTGGCACACTCAGCAAAATCACAGTAATTGGGAGATGATGCAATGTGGAGAGAAATCAGAAGAAGAAAATTAATTGAAAAATAGTGTTTTGTTCGGGTTTGGGTTTGTTTTTCTTTTAAAATTTTAAACACTGCAGTAGTAATTACTGGTGGGTGAGACTTCTGCAGAATTTAAATTCCATGTGGCTTGGTTTTTGTGAATTTGTTTTTAAATCAAATTGCAAAAGAGGCAAAATAGGGCATTAAAATTCTTGCTATAGTTTTCTCTCTCTGAAATCAAGTGAGGGCATTAAGGGTGATCCAGAGGAGGGTTTTTTCCCCTGTATTGACACTAGTGCTGTTTGAGTATGTTCTCATTACCTGTCAGCATCTTCGTAAACCTGATCAGACAGATCACAGACAATATGTGAATTAGTTTATCATTTACGCAAACAGAACAAGAGACCTCAGCAATCCCTTTTTGCTTGTGTCCACTGGAGAAGGTACCAATATGTTACAGTGTGAGCATCCATCTTCCCAGTGATGGCCAGTGGATGCTGGTAGTTTCTTCACAGGACCTTGTTTTTATGCATAAGTACTGAATATGAAGGCAAATTTAAAAAAAAAAAAAAAAGTGTTGCTTTTTTTGTAGGTTTATCATTGGCAATTAGGACTTTGTAATGTTTTTTAATTGATTTATTGTCCATTATGGGCCAAAGGCCAGTGAAGCAGTGAGAGTTTACATTTCAGCTGAAGTTTGGGCCTTGGTATTATATATAGCTGTATCTTGGTCTTTTAGTGACCAGACAAGCATTTCCTTGTCCTCAGGGCTGTGTTGGTCTTAATGCCATAAATTACTTGAGGGTAATGATAGATAACCAATTGACTAGAGTAGGAGAGCAAACCTGGTTCTTAGATGAATAAGCAGGGGAATAGTGAGAAGAAATAGAGAGGTGTTACTACTGCCTCATATAACGCTAGATGAAATCATTATCAAACCCCCTAAGAGCTAACATTTTTGGTAAGTCACTCAAATGATGATGGCTTTCTGCAAAAAGGATGATACAATTTAATGGGATAACTGCACTACTAATACTCAAATGTATTATTCTGAACTATGGGCTGCAGAGGAACATGGAAGAGCAGGAAGGAAGGCTTTATTAGAGAGATTTTTCCCCACTTTCAGCTTTGTGCCCGATTCTGATGCCCATGCTTTGCACATTGTATTGAAATACTGGACAGGGTTAAAGGAAGGACCCAAAAAACAATTCATGGCACAGAAAACTTGCCTTCAAGTGAAAGACTAAAGAATGTCAATCCATTTAGTGCATGGAGGAGAAGACTAAGAAGGGACTCAATCACAGTCTGTTAGTACGTCCATGGGGAGAAGACCTGTGACGGTAGAGGCCTCTCTAATTTGACAAACAGACACATAGCAGGACCCAGTGCTTCAAAGTGGAAGCAGATAAATTAATGCTGAAACTAAGGCACAATTATCTAGCAGCGAGGGGTAATTAACCATGGGAACAACTTAGCTAGGAGTAACATAGATTCTTTATTACCTGAATCTTTTAAATCAAGACTGCTTTCCAAAAGACATGATCCTTATTCAAGGAAGAGATACTGTCTTCATCCAGTGGTCACTGACATTGTAGAGGCAGTATTTGCAGAAAGTAAACAAGGCACTAATATCCTACTAATTCATTCTGGCCTTAAAAACTGTTACTGTATTAATATATGTAATTTGTAGCACCTGGGCCAGTAAAGGCTAGATTGTGCTGGATCTTGTGTCCATTATACAATAAAACAAACCTTCCTAAAATTTGCTTACACTTTCAAGTAGACAGGGCAGAGCTTTGCATCTGCTCTGTGGACCGGAGGCTGAGGAACAGGGTTACGCAGAAAGCTGGTGCATTAGGAGCTAAACACCAGTGTCTTCATTGGTCCAGCTTGGTGGCTGTTGATACCCCTTGTCCTCTTTGTTTTTCTTACCAGTCTCCATCTACCATGAGCAGTTGCCTGTCTCGGAGCACCGACCGGGCAGCCTGTTCCTCTGCTCTAGTCTCTGGGGGCTCATCAGTCCCTTGCCTGTTCTCTGTTGGGGACATCAGCTCAGGGAGAGTTGGATCTGGTCCATTTTAGGCCACTTCAGTAACTTCTACAAAGGGCTGTCTCCTCAGTTGAAGTATGGAAAATGTAACTCAATAGCATCTCATTTAAATGTGCAGCGACACACTGCAAGATCATCTACAGACTTACTGTTCTGACTTCATGAGTCTTCCCTGATGAGTCCTTCACAGACGTCTCCAGTCACCTTACCTTTTTGCGTAATAGCTTTAAAGAGCACGTTAATTAAAAAGCAGGTGTTAGCAACAAGTGAGTAATAGAAGAGGAGGAATTTATTTGAAATCAGCAGTTTCAGCCCACAGAAAGGGTAAGAGAATACGTGAAAAGGCTAATGGTGATCATCCTGCTAACATGGGTGACTTTCGCAGATGCCACTGCTGCTTCAACAGAGAGGTACTGTGCAACCTTCCAGCTCTGTCATCACCCTCCTGTGTTTCAGTCCGGATTTGCAACTGTAGTAGAAGTCAAACTCCCAGTGAAAACAGCTCTTTGCTGTGGGATGGCATGTTTACTTTAAGTAGGTGTTGATGATTTTACTTCTCACTTTATTGATTAAATAAGTCACTTCATCTTCATCTTAAAAGTCTTACAAACCTCAGCTGAACTTTGCTGAGATGAGCCTGTGTCCCATTACATACTTTGACAGAGGTAGAGCACAAGTTTGAAAACCAGGGAAAAGATTATTCCCAGGGTCTTTAGCAGCTCTTAGCTCAGAATACCATGTTCAAAATTAGCAGTATAGTTGCCCTCATTCTTTTATAGCATCCCGATTTTGCAACGAACCATAATCATTTGACTGATTTGCCAAAAAAATGATGGTTCTTCAGGGTTTTTTTTGGTGTTGGTTGTTTTGAAAGGCAGCCTGTAATTAAGATGAATACATGTACATTGTGAATGTTTAGTTATGGTAGAGATGGGTTTGTTATAAAACAAAAAAAACCCCAAAAATTACCTAGCTGCAAATCCTTGCAGTTGTTTAGTTTAGAAGTTTAAGTCAATTTATGGAAGTCTGTGTTTACTGTCTTTAGAGCTTGATCATGACATTGGAATGTATTTTGGAAAAAAAGACCCTATAAAATGAAATCCACATTTACGGGTAAGGAGCACAGAGCACTTAGGATCAGCAGTGAGAATACAGTATCTCTTTGAAGTGTAGCGAAGAGGAGTACTTGCCGTTGCCATTTTGGGTTTAGAAGGTAGTGAATTGATACGCTTGGTAAATTCTAACACTGTCTGTGACAGCGGCTGGACCTAACGCCATTAATTTCATGAAAATGTGGACCGTGATATCCCAATGACAGCAGTCAGAAGATAAAACTGGATCTGAAGCACTTCATTTAAAATAAAACTTTAATATAAAGTCAGGTCTCCTAAGACGCTTCTTTTGTGCTGTGCTGCATGTGAGTAATCTGGGTGACTCATCTAGTCTCTGACACACTGCAGCCATCAACATTCCCAGCCACGAGTGTTGCCCTTCATAAAGGAAATACCTATTTTTGGTATGGCAATGTCCTCAGTTTTAAAGAATTTTCCTCTTTTAAAGTGCTCAGACAATTAATGCCGCATGCATGTATTCAACAATAGTTGCCTAGCAACCATCAGAAATATTCAGGAGAGCAAAGGAAGCCGATATGAATGAGCAGAAACATCAGCTCCCATTTCAGGTGAGCTGGAGAAGGCGTCAGGGCTGTGCTGACTGTTTGGGTCTAAGCATGAATATCCATGAAAATTGGACAATCCTGCAGTAGCAAATCCGAGCTCCAACTTGCACGTCAGTCAGATGCAGAGATGAGACGAGTCGCGCAGCCAGAAGCAGTTGCAGGAGGTTGCAGTTGGTTGGGCTTTCTTAGTTTTGGGAGCCCAGACCAAAACAATGTAACAATGGTTAAAATAAATTATAGAAAGTCAACAAACACTCCTTAATGGCTGAGAAAAGTTTTGCCACCTTGTGTTGTATTCCACCTGCAGCTAGAGAATAGGTAAACTTCCCGCTTCCTTTAGTGGAGATTTCCAGGCATGGGTATAAGCGCCAGACAAACCCCTTGCAGGGGCCTGACTCCAGCCCCTCTCTTGCATTGCCACCTGGTTCCCACTTCTTCTCATTTTGCATTTTAATTCTGGCATAACTTTTACCTCACAGGAGGTTTTCTTACTTTTCTGAGTCAAGTCCTTGATGCTTTTCTTGTTACTGGAAGATGCCATTTGAATGAAATGGAAATCTCTTCCGCAGTAACAGGACACAGCCACTATGTGTCTGTGGGGATTTTGGTCTTTTTTCCTTTTTTTTTTTTTTTTCCCCTTTTAATCGGAAACATTGAAATGAAATGTTTGGCTTAGGGTTGGAAGGACTGAACTTTATCATGCTGGATTGACATACTCTTGGGGACAACTCTGCCACAGTGATGCTAGTGTGTCCACATCCTGTGCCTGTCCCTTTCACCGGATGAGGTCTGGGCCGCTCCACAGTCTCCCCAGTGGTTGTACCATCGCAGCGGCTCCGGGTGCTCAGCACTCAGCGTGCGACATGGTGGAGTGCAGGAGCACAGGGCCCTAGGACCCACAGTTCAGTGGGATGCAGTTTAATGTCAAAATCATTTGAGAAAAAAGAGGTTTGATCTGTAGAAGTATTTTCAGTTGGTTTCTTTTCATTAGACGTGTTAAAATTAAAGAGCCTGATAGTTGTCTGTTAGTGTTGCTCAGAACTTTTTTGACTGCCTGCCCCGATTTGAAGAAAATTATGAAATTCTGACATTTTCCTGTTGGATAGAAAAATCAGATTTATGACGATCTCTACTTCAAAGGTAAAGGTTAAGAGCAAGATTATGATCTCCTTTCCACTCATGTAAATCCACAGGAGTCAATTACTTGGCATTGACAGTGATGTGATTTAGATCAGAATCTGGCAGTAAAGCTTTTTTGGGGTTTGCTCCTACACCCATTGACTTCAGTGCCACTTGACTGCTGACTCTTTGCTTTTGGTATGTGGTGGTGGTATTTGCATGTGGAAGTGCCTCAGGGGCCCCACATAAAACATTGTTTCACTAGCTTTAGTGGGGTTTTTTAGATTAGATGTTAAAATGTTGAAATCAAAATATGTAGGGGGTGGTCGGGAAGTAGCAGACGCACAATGGTAATCAGCATAATGTGATTTTTGAGGTTGATATCTGGTGACTTAGAGCTGAAAAAAATCCCTTACGTATCTTGGAGGTCTGAGGCTTTCACTCTTTCTGATTGTAAAAAGCATTTATTTCTGGCCTTGATGGTTGATGAGATATCAAACTTAAAATATGCCATGATCCTATAGTCTAGTAGTGCTTTCTGGCACTGGTCACTGACTAAATATAGCCAGTTTTGAACCGCTGTGATAAACCTGGAAATAATGTTCAGCAGAAGATTCTCAGACAATTCCATAGACAAACGTGGAATATGAAATGACTTTTCTGGATTGCATCTGGTTCGTACTGTATATGCTTTCGTGCCCCGTCTCTCTCATCCCCATGTTTTCCAACTGCTATCCTACAAAATGTTCTGTGGTACAGATAAATCTTAGCTGAAGCATATCAGTGGTTCATGTTGGTTCATGCGAAAGCAACAAATAACATAAAGGGTTTTTAAACCCCAGCTATTTCACGCATTCCTTTTGGCTTTGTAAAACATTTTGCCTTGTTTCTACAAAAAGAAGGTATATTTAAAAAAAAAAGGCATGTATTTCCAAACATCACTGATTGGCTTCAAACGAACATAGTCCAGGAACATGCAGATTCTTGCATAGTATTATTGGATTAGTGGTATTCATCTGTCATGCATAATGTGAAGGTGATATTCAGAGGAGGAAAAGAGCCTTTTTGAAAGGATTTTTTCTTTTTTTTTGTTTTTCATGATATACTCACATTTGTTTTCTTTTTTTTTTTTTTAAACTCATATATACTTCTACCAGGCTATGTTTAATTTCAAGATGGTGTCTTTGCTAGAAAGATAATCAAATGTAATGTCTTCCACAACCTCTTCATATGCATGACTGCATAAAGCTTGTGTAACAGTTTATTATTATAAAATTAGTATAGCATAGCATAGAGCAAACTGGGCCCCTGGCCAGATGAACTAGACAATGAATAGTTATATAAGGTTTTGAAGCACATGTATTAGAACACAAGCGCCCTGTATTTTCTTCTCAATTGTCTGCTGTTTGTTAATGTTTTCCTTTCAACGTGATTGCATCTCAATTTAATAGCACTTGCCATTTCAGGGTTTACTGTGCCAGCACTCGCATAGTTACATCCCCTCTGTGCTGCAAAGCCTGCATGTATATTAAAACTGAACTAGGCATGGTTAGCTAATGGGTACTTCGAGAGATATGCACTTATAGAATTAAGTGATGTATGTAATTGTTAATTTTGTGTTAACAAGTTTGAAAAATGTGTTTCACCAATAATTGTAATGCTCCATTCGGTGCAAAGTGTGACATTTTAATTCTTGTTGAACAGTTTCCTACCTCTGCTCTGAGTTTTCATGGCAGGGTATTATTTTGCAATCAAGATAAAAGCATTATTTATTAAAGTTCTAAAATATTACATTACTGGAAGTTTCAAGCTGCAGATCAATCTCCTGTTTCATAAAAGCATTTCATTGATTTTTTTTTTTTTTAAATTGGTCTTTGAATTTAAACTTAAGTTCCACATTATGGGCTGTGTATGATTCCAGAAGTAGAGGGATGTTTTAGTGGAGACTTGATGCTGTTTTAAAGGAAGCGATGTACCTGTCACAGAACTGTGGGAAAGACTTGTGTTTGGCATATGCATCTTTGGGACTGTCAGATCCCAGCCTGCTGCATTTTTGGCACAGGGAGCCCATTGACTCAGGCTGTGGGAAACCTACATTCAGCACTATCGGTCCTTGTGTCTTTTTCTGTGCCTCCAAAGGAACTTCTGTTAGAGACTTCATGTCTTTGGGAGTCAAATAACTTCTCCATGCTTTCGGTGGTGCAGGACAGCCTTTCCGCGGCGAGAGGGTGCTCAGTAGCCTCTGGCTGCAGTAGTCCAAGTGTCGCCCGGTGGAAGAGTGACACTTGCACCTGGCTTCATGGTGCTGGATTTATTTGCTTTCTGTGTGTAATCCAAACAGCCCAGAAGTCTGGCTTCCCCCACTCCCTATTGCTTCAGTCCTCCTGTTCCTCAGTTCCTCGTGCCAGGCACTCGCCTTTCGCCCCCCCTTCACCGTACGGTCCCATCCCCATCCCCATCCTGTCCCTCTTTGTTACAGCAGGATAATGCCATTTCTCTTGTGGCAGCCCTTGGTGGTTCATTCATGCCATTGCAGACATGGGACTGAAGCCCACCTATTATTCCCTCTTGCGGAGAACAAATTAATTCTTCCATCCCTAGTAGGCCTAACTATGCAATTGCATAGAGCAAGGCTCACATTTTTCTTCCAGCTAACAGGGACTTCATTTGCACGTTCTGTGTCATCTCATCTGTGGAGTCTGACCTTGTGCAGACTTTTTGGTTGCCAACCAACAAGGGAAGGCAATTGAGAAGGGGGGACCACCGGCATACCCCACTGAGTTCAGGAGCGGCTGTGGCTGGGATTTGACTTCCCAATAAAGTAAGATTTACTCATTTGCCAGTAAAGATAAAGAAAGGGCAGGGTGGGAGGAGCATAATAGGCTCAAAACACAATAAAAATAGCAAAGGAAACAAACAGTTTGTACCTAATTTGAAACCAACTGATCTCCATGGTGATTGCAACAAATCTGTGCTATGTTTGACTGTTTAGTGAAGAAAAAGGTTAGAAATAGGAGTTCACCCGCCATGCTAGACCATTTGAATGAACAGAGGAGTAGGAGTTGGTACCTTCCTGGTCATTGAGTGTGAAGGTGCCGAGGGGAATTCGGGGAATAACCCCATTGAAACTCCAGAGGATTTGTGTGTCTTCCTTCCTCATGCATCTTCAGAAAAATCAGCCTTTATAAATTTCCTGGAGTTTTTGTTTTCAACAGTGCTGTTCTGTGGAAAGAAGAGTCCGTAGCGCTGTGGCTTAAGACAAAAATAGCATGGTAGAAGACCTTCAGAAATCAGGCAGTAAGCTTGAAACCTTAGATAAATAATAGGACTAATATACTTGCCACAGTAAATAACAGGACTATAACTCCCCCAAAGCTCTTGATTGACATTGTCTCAAAGTAATTCCTTGTGTGAAATAGAAGCCTGAGATAAAATTTCAGCCTTAATTTACAGATATTTGAGACGAAGGAAGAAGGGAGTGCATTAATCCTTACCAAAGAAGAAATCCTGTTCATGGTAGTCTGAAATACTGTCATGTGATGAGTCAGAAGGTTTTTATTGTTCACATCTTTGGAGGTCAGGGCTACTGAGTTTTGGCATGCAGACTGGGCAGATAGCATTTGCAAATCAACACATCTCCTTTTGCTGAGGCCATAGGCACAGAATGCTTCCTATTTGCAGTAGGTGTGTGAGAGTTTCTTTTTTTTTAAATGTGACTTTTAGAGGAGAGAAGATTATACTTTTGAAATCCTTAGTCATAATGAAAAAATCTCCAGAGGTAGCTGATGAAGACATTCAGAGTGTACGTTACACCATATCAAGATTTAGAGTTTCTTGAGTAAATATTGACCAATTTGACCTTTGCTTTTCCTCAGTCAATATTTATCTCCTGGGACAATGAATCTTCCTATTCACCTTAGCTGATGTCCAAGTCTACTTAATAGTGTGCTTGGAAATCAAGGAGAGGTGCTGATTTATCTTGGTGCTACTTTTATCTGTTTAAAATTAGATATACAGAAGGTTTGGCTACTCATGTCACTTTGTCAGGTTTCCTAAACAAAGCAGCGTCAGGTCGTGGCTGGTGGGGAGGCTTCTAGGAAAAACCTAGATCCGGCAGCAGGCAGAGCGGGTGAATCTGGGAGTAGAGCGATCCCTTTGTTGGAAATGACAGTGAGGATTCCCGTGCAATGTGAAAGCCCTTCCAGATGCTATCAGGAGGAGGGGACTGACCAGGATTAGTCAATAAAATTCTTGCTGTATATTTCATGAGGCAGAGGAAAGAAGTTTTTGAGCTTTCTGAACCTCCCACAGTCTTCCAGCAGCCTAATCCCACAGAGCACATCATCAGGTATTGTGCAAAGCTAAAGAAGGGCACAGCCAAAGAGACTGGTCTGCAGGCAAGGGGGACAGTGGCTTGCCAGGGGTCCCACCCTTCCCCTGAGATACGGGTCTGGGAGGAGGTGGGCCCTGACACAGCCGGATGATGCTGGGTTCAGCGGCCAGTTGCGTCCTTATTGCAATGGCCTGTTACAGGTCAGTATTAAAGTTACTCCCCAGCCCCTGCTCCCCACTGCTGGGCTTGTTATGTCCCCCTGGTTTGGGAGCCAGGCTTGGAAACCCTACAAGCTTCCTATGACTTGAGAGCCAGAGTTTGGTCACTAGGAGCATAGAGCAAGTAGTGTAGCCCTGACCAAGCCCTGTCAAATAGGACTGTAATACCCCCTTTATTATTTCAGTAGCAATTTCAGTATTTCGGGGCCCTGGCTTAGGTTGAAGCTGAGAGACAGCCTTCCCCTGAAAAGTGGGGATGCTGGGGCAGCACGTGTAGCTGGAGCCACTGGGTCGGGGTCTCTGGACAAGGGGTCCTGGCACCTCCCGTGCTGCTTCCTTGCCCAGCTGCACCGTGTCTCCTCTTCACAGTGTCCCACAGCATCGCTGGGTGCTGCTGGCAAAAGCCTCCTATTGCCAACAGGGGCAACACTTTGGGGTAGAAAGGGCAATTACTGCGCTTGTGAGCTACGCCATGAGAGCAAGAGCAACTGGAAAGTGCTATTCAGGCAGTGGAAAAACGTGGTGCCTTACAAATATCTGCTTATGCAAATCAAATCATTTGTCTTTTCAAATGTTCATTTCGCCTTTTCCCTAATTATATTTTCTGAATTGCCATATGTACTACTTGTGATATTTCAGTCTTGTCAAATTAAGAAGAGAAGGCCTTATAATTAACTTAGGATATATTCCAAATAAAGTAATGTTTGTCATTTTTACTGAGTAATCTGTCAATAACATTACAGGTGGCCTGTAAGTTTCAAAAAAAAAAAAAAAAGTCTAACTTGTTTTTGTAATCTTACAACTATCAAAGGTATTTGTTTGGGGAAAAGGCATTGAGAAAGAAGAGAATTTTAAAATTGCACAATTGCAGTTGAAAAAAACAGAGCAGGCAACGTCATGCATTTCTGAAGAGCACACTGTTTAATTTTATAGTAACAGTATTTTAAGAATGCTGACGGTACACAGGAAAGAAGTGAATAATTCTTATTGCAAAACCCTGATGGTTTGGTGTATTCAAAATGTTAAGACTTAATCAGCCCTGGATTTCTCTTAGGAAAAACAGGACATTTGGGGGAAAAAAAAAAAGCCGGTTGAAGCAGTATTGATTTATCAAAGCAGCATTCAAATAAAATAAAGGTTTGGCATCCTTACTTAGGATAGGCTGGAAAATGCATTTATGTTTTCATGTACCTTTTTTTTTTCCCTGATGCCTGATTGACTTGTTTTAATACCGGTGTTATTTACATTTCAGGGATGGGCCTCTATTATGCAGGAAATTGTCCAAACCCCTACAGCTGTATTTTAAATTGAAATGATTTTTTTTATGAAGTGATTGTGCAGACTTAATTTAGTAATCTATTATTAAATTTATAGTTTCAGGCTGTATAAAGTCTTTATATAGAACGAAAATGGGCACATGTGAAGATCTATGCTATATATACACCTGGTTCTGTATATTAAATCTTTTACATATGTTGTCCATTTTCAGAAACAAATAAACTGCTGCTTTTGAAAACTCAGCTTCTCTTCCATATTAGGGAATTCTGCAGACTCCCTGTGTTCCTTAGCTTCAGTATAATGCTAAATCAGTTTGTACATTAGTCTATTTTTAGTTATGAATGAACTTTATGGAGTGCGGCGTGCAGAATGATTTCAGAGATTCTCGCTCATAAAACCCGTGTGTCATGTGCCACAATTACAGCGGTAAACATTATGCAAGCTCTGGGCTTCCAGGGGCCCAAGCCCTGAAATTTCCAGGAGGGAAAAGCATCCCCCCTCGCCCTTTTATACGAAATATTACACGTATAGTAAATCTCATTGCATGAAACCAGGTTAAATTTTGTGACCTTGGCTGCGGCGAGTGGCGGGCGGGCTGCTGGCATGGCAGCCGGGTGACACTAGAGGGCAACTGAGAGTTTTCTTTAAACTAACCAAGCTGGAGGTGGTTTTAATACCAACTAAGTGTTTAAACTCGGTAAGGATTTATTTTCCTGTCTGCAGATTTCACATATGTAACCTCTGAGTTTCCATTGACAGCAAATAGTAATCCAGCTGAAGTTCTTCTGGGGGAAAATACAGCGGGAGCGGGTCAGAAGCCTGCTTTTGCCCAAATAAGGCTTTTTTTGCAGACCCCATGTGTTAGATAATGATCAACTGACAGTCGGTCATGAGTTAATAATGCTGGATGCTGAAATATGCATACCATGTGGTATACAACAGTTCTGCGGGGAGAGACAAACACAGCTATAATTAGACATATGAAACACAAGGAAGTGTGTAAATTGTTTAATAGTCCCTCCACTTAATTCACTGAGATAATTTCCTAAGAACCGGTATTGACTATGAAAGAATATTGCACAACCGACTTCATATTTAGTTTAAACCCTGCCCTGCTCAGATAAATTAATGAATACAGCTCCATTTTATTTGGATTTTTCCGAGTGCTAGAGATTTACTGGGGCTGTAACACAGAGATGGGCTCAGTTTTGTTTGTGTTGATGTTTGGGACGATTACACTGAGTTCACGGGGTTTGCCCTTGTTTAAATCTAGGCACATGAACTTAGCGTCAGGACTTTAAAACCACCATTTTTCAGGTGTTTTGGCAGTTATACAGATTCTCTTTCTACTCGTACACAGCCTGACAAAGTTACCGGAGTTACCACCGCTGCATTTTACTAGAGAAGTGCAGATTCCTCTTCTGCTCAGCAATGCAGAGCAGCATCACCTCCACACCACAGCATTAAAGCACTGTGGCAGGTGTATGCTGGTCCCCAGGGATGCGAGGGCTTTGTCCCAAGCTCTCTGCAGAAGCAGCATTACTCCTGAACCTCTTTACGGCTGTGTGTGCTGTGACAGGGTGCCTGGCAAGGCCCTTGTCAACTGCTGCTGGTGAATTTGGTGATAACCCAGGGATGTGAATGGGAGCAGGGCTTAGGCGATGGCTGCTGCTCCTGTCTCCACCTAACGCACTGTGTAGTCCTTGTTGTGGTGGCAGCTGAATGTAGGCATCAAGGGGTGAACTTAGTCTCTAGCTTCTGCATGTTACTTTACTAATATCTTCAGGCAGGTTGATTATGCCTAACAGATTTTGATTACTTCGCAGTGCAGTGATCAAGTGCAAAGAAAAAAAATGAAAGAAAATTATAATAGTCTTACACTAAAAAAAATTTTTTTCTTTCTTATATAATCAGTTACAAATCAGAAATGCAAGAGATTTAAATAATATATTTGTCATTTTCATGTCGTGCACAACTGGATGATCATAGCTTCCATGCTGCTGTTGTCATTCCCAAAAGCAAGGTCTCAGGAAACCGTCCATTTTATGCTTCTTGCATGAATTTCTGCCTGTTGAGATTCATACACAGCATCTATCCTTTACCAGTCAATTAGCCCATCTCATCTGCCTATCTACGTGCATATGACTGGCTATGTATCTATTGTATTTCCGAGGTATGTAGGTCACGTCTCCATTGGGTACTGCTGACTCTGCTAGACAGCAATTTCACAAACGCTGGCTTTTACTGGAGAGAAAAGGAAATATTGCTAGGAAAGCCGCCTTAGGATTTGCTGTGTGTTCTTACTTCTCTTTTATTTTCTGTAGTCCTCCAATGGGAAGTCTACCTTGGGTGTTCTGCTGAGTTTTGATGAGAGAGGCTGACTGGCATGGGTTTGCTGTGCATTTTCACTTCTTGCTGCCGTGTTTGCACTGCTTTTGTCTTGGCTATTACATAATCCATTTGTGCCTGCTCACTCTTTCCTCTCTTTGCTTTTTTTTCTTTTTTCTTTTTTTTTTAACCCAGACTATTCTGAGAAGTCAGATGTGCACTTCTTGTGTATTGCTGTGACCCTCCTACAGAAAGTGAAGCCCCTGTCCACCAGGTGCTGCTTCCCAGGAGGTGACCTTTGGGGGTGGAGGGCTTGGAGGCTGGAGATTGACTGCAGATTTCTGAGGGAAAGGGAAACTTGATGAACCCATGTCTGATCCTGTGATGCTGCCCAAGCACGTGGTGTTTCATGATGAGATACGACGATTTCCTTGTTTAGGGCTTGAATGCTTCTTTCCCGTTAGTGACACAGAGAGTCATGCTGGCTTGGTTGTGTTCGATGCTTAACACAGGGTCAGCCTCAAAATGTGAATAGCCCCAGTGAGGTCATCAGAGGTCTTTGCATGCTCCAGATCTTTAAAAGTTAGGCATGTACTTTGCTGAATCAAGGCTACGGCTCTTCACGTTCCTTGTGCTGCATAGCACAGTACTTTACTGTATTTGATCCTGTACTCATGCAGTTTCTCACCAGAAGAACCACTGAGTCATCTAATCTGGTATGAACCCCAAGTAGTGGCTCATCAGCCAAAATTACCGGCAAATGCTTTCATCCAGTTCACCACCTTATTTCTGAAGGAGAAGGGAAACAGCTGTTTGAGCAAGGACCACAGCCAGACAGCTGGACGCCTCCTCCGTGCAGCCAGCCAGGCTGCTGCAGCCGCCCGCAGCGACGAGGCTATCCCAGCAGCAGCCTGGACCCGGCCCTCGCCATGGCTGAGGCAGGACACCCAGCTCCAGTCTGATATCTTGACAAAGACCCTCAAATTGCATGCATTTCTTCCTGCACTGTGCACACCAGCTTGTGTCTGGCTCAGGCTTTTCCTGAAAGGTCTTTTGAAAGCTGGTCATATGCGTGCCTCCGTATACTGGCATTAGATCATATATGTGGACTGCAGTGCCTAGGCGTGCCTGGTTATGCCTCCTCACCTCTGAGTACCAGCTTTTTCTCACCTTTGAGGGACTCATATTACCTGGTGAAGTCACTTCTCAGTCATTTTCGCTCAAACCCAGCACAGCTTGAGTTATTCAGATCTCCCCCTTGAAGGCAGACCTCTCTTTGGCCACAGCATCTTGCTACCAGGGTATGTTGAATTTTCAGTGGGGGGTGGCCTGTGAAGTACCAGCCTTGGCTTGGTCAGTGGGACCTGTAGTCCTTGCTCACGGGCTTCATGCTGGAGCTGTACCGAAGAGCTTGCGTGGTCCATTTTTCCTTCTGATTACTCGTTTGTATGACTCAGTGTTAGCATTGTGCCAGTCCTTGTGTCAGTGTGAATGTTACTGTCAGGGACCTTATATTTATTTCACTGATGAAAATGTTGAATACTAGCAAGGCTAAGAGCAGCCCCTGTGGAATCCCACCAGAAATATTTTCATTTGATAGAAATTCCCCACTGATGCCTGCTTTTAGCTCTTTCATTTAGCCAGTTCTTAATCCATTTAATATATGCTTGAATAAAATTATGTAGTGCTGTTTTTTAATCAAAGTGTTATCTAGTATTAAATCAGCTGTCTTACTGAAATGCAGGTAAGTTCCATGCGTGCAGCTAGTTTCTCTAACCAAGCTTGTAGTTTCAAAGTATAAAATAAGGTGCTTTGTTTTTCTTTTCTGTTGTTTTAAGATCTGGTTTCTGTAAAACCAAGTCAATTGACTGGCTTTAATTATATTCTTTTGCAAGCACATCATCTGGCTTCTTTGCAAGTATGGAACAAATATTTACCAAACACCTCTGCCTCTTTTTGAATCATTAATAACAATCCTGTCATCTGTAGCCAGTAATAGGCCTACACTGGATTTTTTTATTATTATTATTTTAATTTGCTCTAAGGTCTATTTGAATGTCACATATTTGTCAGGCATAGATTTTTCTCTGAAGTCTTCAGCTCCCCTTTTCAATTAACTGCACTTCATAATTTCTAACACGTGTATAGATTTTGTCAAAAAAACCCCCACAACCTTTTCCATTTTTTTAAAACCCAAATCAGTCAGCAGGACATAAAGAAGCCCCGATCAAGCAAAAGTCTTAACTTCCAACCATGCTGAAATGAAGAAAACGAGACTCCAAGCCTTGTCCTGAATCTTGTCCCCATCTTCCATGGAAACGAAAAACATTCAATTTCTGGCATAATTGGCCAACCTGGTATTTGCAATGCCTCTAACTTTTCTATTAAAAGCAATGCTAGCCTGAACTGTAATCCATGAAAAATACCACCTTTTTGCTTTTTTCAGAGATTGTCTGGTCAGGAGGGGGGTCAAAACAACAGTCTGCAGCAAGTCATATGTCTCCACATTAATCCACACAAGGAAGTGTCTGTTTCACTTATTTCCAAATGAGGAATGTTTTCTTTAGAGAGGTAGCAAATTGATTTTCCCCACATGGAGCATGGGATATCTCATTTCCAAAACAAAACTTTCAGAAATGGCTACACAAGTCCGCTCTTTTTCCGTGTGGGTTAGAAAGCAGCGTGGATCCTTACTGTTCCCTGCAAGGTGGTTTGCTGCTGTACTCCGGAGTTTCCAGGTCAGGTCTGGCACGTTCAGTTATAAAGAAAGGAATAACAAGTGTTTGCATTTAGAAAAAGTCTAGTAAAAATAGTTTTAATATTCAAATTGTTTTATGTGCCGCTTGAGTAGGCAAGAGGTGTGTGTTTGTGGAGAGGCTGCGTGACCACCAGAGCTCAATGAGAGCTTTAGTTGTTGGTAGGTGCTCATCACTGACTTCCATAGGTGTACTTAGGATCCTATAGAGAGTTTCCCCCAAATTCAGTTGATACTGTTGTTTCCTAAACAAAGGTCTGGTTTTTTTAGTGTAGTCTGATCTTTTGCTTTATTTTCCGGCCACTTCAATTTCTGACCCTTTGATGCAATACTAGGTTGGTTGCAACTTGCTTCTCTTCACCAGCTCTGCTCAGTGTGCCTGGGCAATAAATGCCCCAGGCCCTCCTTCTCAGACCCTGTTTCCAGGAGGCAGAAGCTTTTAAATAAACTTTGAGGGGTGAAAGGAAAATAAATGGAATCTAAGATCCTGAACTCAGGATGCAGAAAAGGGAATGAGGTGAAGGAGAGAAAACAGAGATGGAGGCAACAAGGAAATCAAGGAAGCAGCTGGGACTCCAGAACAGTATGTGAGATTAACTAACCTTTGAACAGTTTTTGAGACCATGCTTAAATATAGCAATATGCTTTTCTTAACTTTGAGATATTGCAGAATGCCAGAAGCCCCCTAGAGGGGTAAGTGTTAAAACCATTAAAACTGTTAACTTTCTATTCATTACATTTTAAAAGGTGCAACATGTAAGCATGTTTTTCAGCCAAGAGCTAACTTTTGCCAGGCTGCTTTAGGGATGTCCTCAGCAACCAGCTATTTGCCACCTGCCAGCAGGCATGGTCGGTTCATGGATTTTCTGGAGATCTGGGACCATTCCTCTCACCTTGACTTGGATGGCCAGGCACCTCCGTATGCCACCTCCAGCTTCTGTTTGGCACCTGAATCACGAATAGCTCTGTGATCTGACACATCCTGCCGTTTCCACCTGCCTAAGAGGGAAAGTCTCCTAGTCTGTTCTGTATCTACTGATGGTTTTGCAGCTTAGGGCCAAGCATTCTGGTATCACAGCTTTTGTGCACGTGTGTGAAAACTGGAAGATGTACGAAGGACTGGCACAGTGCAAAAGGATTCTGTGAGGAGACGTTCTGCAAGGTGACATTCTGCAAGGTGTCCTATAGGGAGGAGAGACTGTTGGTGCATTTAGCAGGTGTGCTGCAGCTTGCCTCGTGCAAGCACACTTCTATTCTGAACCCAGCACCACAGTGCATTCCTGTTTACTAACTTCTTGCACCTTCCGGTGCTCCACCTTAATCCTGGCTTTGTGATTACCTCCCTCTCATGCATTCCCACGTCTCATGTTTAGAGCTCATCTGACTGTTTAAGCCTACCCTAAATGTAGACCCAGATCTTCCACTGGCCCTTCTTTGCTGATGGCCCTCGACATTTTTACAAGCTCAGTTGGGTTTTTTGTGTTATCATACTCTTGCTTTTGGCAAAAATGCTGTTGTTCCTTCCTTTTCTTTCATCTTTCCACAGGACAGAAACATGGTCACAAAAACAGCAGGCAGCCAGAATCTGGTTGGCAGTGTAAGTTGTAAGTGCGTTAGCAATGCTGAGCAGCTACCCCAGTACATTTCTCAGTGAAATACGGCAATGGCCGTCCTTCCCTTTTCTTTTCCTTTTTGTTTTTTTCTCCCACTTTTGAAGTGTTTCTGAGAAACTGGAATACCAGCAAGCCAGAATCAAAAGTCATATCAGGAAATAGTTAATGCAGATCAGAGAGGCCTGGAAAAGGCAAGAACTTTGATCATGGGCATTACAATTGCTTAGATGTTCTCTAGAGTAAGTGATGTGGAGCGAGGAAGAAAAAGGTACATGTTTGAGGCATGAGTACAGTACTGTTTACTTACATGGTTTGTTGAGCAGCCAACAAGGTCCAAGGTTATTTTGGACTCAGCATGAGTAAGTGATCCAGGTATGACAAATGAGGTAATGCATTCCAGGCTCATTAAGAACTCTTGGCTACACCACTGATTTTGACAAAATGCCAACATAGCTTGACCTCAGCTGTGTGAAAGCCACTATTTTTTTTAACACCCTCCCTATAACAACACATCTTTTACATCAGCCAAAATATGTGCATCTGGAAAACAGGGTTACAGGGAGGGTGGAACTCATTGGACTTCCGATGATAATCAGACTCCTAAAAAAAAAAGAGATAGTTCTACTGTAACTAACCTGCTAAAGTCAGGTACCCCAAAACCACAGCCATTGTCTCTTGACTTACTTGTGCATCTAGGGGTGGCCATGTGTACATAGTACGTTGCATTCTCAGCATGGACATGGCTCAAGTGAGGCTGACTTGATAACAGGAAGATGGTAAGTCCAGCAATCACTTCCCCTTCCTGGGGATGCAAGTAAAGAAGGTGGCCGGTGGAGGTGCTGTCTTCTTGTGGCAGCCTACACTTTTCCACCATATGTAGTGTTTAATCATGGCTGACCTCGGCAGCTCCCGTTCTTGGGTACTTCTCTTTCCCCTGCGTAGAAATCGGGTTTAATCCTTGGGTTTAACCCAGAGCTGGGAGTTATACTAGGCGATGAGGCTTGGAAACACTCCTGTTCCCCATGTTCTGCTGAGCAGACAGTGTCCCTGAAAGTTGAGCAGCTGAGGGTGGTAGTGGCAGGAGAGCAGTGGCCACAACCTTGTGAATTTTTTGAGCGGGTGCGCAGTGTAGCCATCTTCTTCCTCACCTTCTGGCCCTCTCCCAATTACCTATGATATCCTGATGCTTGCACAGGCTGATGAGAGTGCTGGAGGGGAAGATGTAATTTTTCAGCAATAATGCTGTTTCATGGCTTCATGAACAGAGATCTCTAGCTTCAAGGAAACATCTAGCTGGTCTGAGCAGCATTGACCCTGAGCTCCTTTCTTTTCTGTGTGCATCTCTTGCTTTGTGGGTCAGAGCCTGCTACTGAGCTTATCTCCAACACCTGGTCTTTAATTCACTGCTGCAGGTGCCTCTGGATTGGCCTTGTTTGATTATGGTGGTCAGCTCACAAGAACAGGCTTTGGGCTTCAGGATCACCAGGTCAGCTTCTTCCTGGGGTACATTTTAGTCAGCAAAGATTTGCCAGTCTACATCTACAGATAATCTAACTCCCTGTGCCATGCATAACACAGGGTTTGCATTTAACCTCTCAGGTGTGTCGCTTTGTAATAAAAACACTTAGGGTATTGCTGGTGTTTTGGCACTGCAAAGCTTAGCCGCAGTTTGGGGAGGAGGCAAGGTACAAGTTTCCATCTAGGAAGAAGAAAAGAGTGATTAAATCTTAATTTCAGATTACTGAGGGCAGTTACATTACATCAGGGACTAAATGCTTTTGGTTTTTTTAAAGGCAGGTGTGCATGTGAGTGAGGATTTGCACAGAGGAGGTGGCAGTGGCAGCTTCTGCACCTCACCTTCCCTTTCGTTCCTCACTCGTGAAGACCATGGCTGTGTGTTCCTCCTTTTGCTCTCCTGCAGGAGGAGAAGGAGTTTCTAGACAGCCCAAGGGGTGTTGGGAAGGAGCTCAGCATGGCTGTGGCCAGCAAAAGTTGTTTCCCCTACCCAAACCGAAAAAGCCAAGGGCATTACTCCTCCCCTCCTTCTTGTCCCAGAGAGCCACATGAAAGGGAAGGAACAGCTTGGCAGGATGATTGTGGCTGCCTCCTCCTGCACCCTACTGCCATAGCATGACGGAGGCTGGCACAGCGTGGGGCAGCTGGCCGTGGCCCAGGCAGGTGTGGGAAGTGTGTGATTCGAAAGGAGACCTCTCCGGCCATGCAGCACAGGAGGAGGGGCTGGTGACACACCTCCTGCCTCTCCCCTCTCTGGCTCCCCGTCTCCCTCTCTCACTCCACTGGCACAGGCACAAGCTGTTCCCTCTTTTTTTTTCTCCTGCCCAGTCTCCTTGTGTCCTGCTCAATCATGAGTTAACGTTTCATGGTCTTCTGAGAAATACTGATCCCTCATGTCGAACGGCAAGCAGCAATCTCTGTGTGATTTGCAGTGACTACCTGTTTCCAGACAACACCCAGGGACCCTTTCAAACATGGAGGGGAAGAAAACATTCCTGTCTCTGGGCAGATTCCTATAAATAATTTTCTTTTCCCTGAGAATTCACAACCGAGATGACACTAAGACGTATTCCAGAATGGGAAGAGTTGTTAAGATACAGTTATCATCATGGCTTGTGTAACTGTTGATATTCATGACATGTCCATTTCACACACTTTCACTTAATCAGGAGCACAGGACTTTTACCACCAAGTAGTAGTCAGCTGAAAAACAATGTCCATACCACATGCATACAAGTTAATAATCACACCTTTTGTTCTTTATGGTTACAAATGCTTGCGCTTGAATTAGATCTTTGTTCATCTTGGATTCTTGGTTGATTCCTTGTGAAATCCCATGTTACAGCCTTAGCATCCTCTGCAGCAGTAGGCAGCATTGCAGGCGGTGGTGGTTGCATTGCAGGGCCAACCGGGTTGGTGGGCTCTCAGGGACAGGTTTGTTTAAATGACACCAGCTGGATCTGCTGCTCAGGGAAACAAGGAAGCAACATGCTGATATAAAACTGGCATCCAAGGAGTGCTGAAATGGTCCCTCTGAACTCCTGTTCATGGGTAAAGTTAGCAGACACAATGGTGACGTGTATGGAAAAGATAATCAGCCCAAGGTGGGAAGCATGCCCTCATGCTCCTCCAGCTCTCCTAACACGAGGAGCGTTAGCTCATACTGTGTGCGTTTTGCAGCTGGTGTGTTTTACGTGGTCATACCTGAAATGTTTGCCAGGACTCATCTGGTGAAGTGGCTTTCCCTGCTGGGCTCTAGATTGCTATTGCACCTGCAGATTTTGCAGGGAAGATAATTTCTTGTGCGTTGCCATTTTCTAAATGAACTTGCCCTTTGTGATGACTAGCAAACTTGGGATGAGCTATAATCTCAAGAAGAGGCTCCTTGAGTCAGCAAGGCACAGGCATGTATGGGCTTCAAGTGGATGAACGCCCTTTCGCTTCCGGAGGTCCGAACTCAGAGGTTTGGGCCATTTGTGTTGTACTGGGTGTACGTCTCTGCTGACAGCCCTTCCATGCCTGCCTGCCTTGAACAGCAGTAGCTCTGCTCTCCCGGGGTGTTGTCAGCTGCCGATTGCAGGCATGGGCGTGTTCTGGTTTGTATCCCAAACCTTGCGCGTACAGGGCACCTATGCTATCCTAATATTGATCCTTTGAATCCCATCTAAGCAGAGGCAAAAAAAGTTCCCAGCAGCCCACCAAGGGTCCCAGTGGACATTTCAGTAGCTGAATTTTTCCATCTTTCAGATACATCAGGAAGCAAAAAGAAAGAAAGGAAGGGAAAACCCCCACAAATTGGCAAAAGCAAACATGTTGTCAAATGCACAGGAAAGAAAGTATGTAAACTGGTAGTATGTCATATCTCTCATGCTCCTGTTTTCAGGTACTTAGACTAAAGAGGTGGTAAATAAATGCAAACTTTTTTCTGTACTTATTTATTCAATTTTTTACTTTAATTTGCTTTGCTTATGTTCTCACCTTCTGGGAATGTGCAAGTTATCAGGTCTCAGTGCCACAAATGCTTTCAGAAAATGAATTTGAAAGCCATATGCGCAAACACGTGAAGAAATTGAATTGTTTCAGATATTCTCAGGTAGTCATGCCAGAAGTCCTCCTCCACCAGAAAGCAGAAAAAAACATGGGATATTCACTTAGCTGTCTAGTACATACTGAACTGGCTGGGACTAAGCCACAACATATTTGTAAAATTCCTTTAAAATAATTATTAATAACAAATTCAAGATATCTTCAGTGTGCTCATGAATATGTCATAAATGAAACAAAAGATGAAAAAAATTAAAACAAGTATGTGACTTGTAAATTATTCCTTCGGTCCTAATCATATTTCCTAGCTCAAGGGAACAAAATGGATATAGCTGAAATATAAATAATCTTCGAATAATGCATTTATTTATAATGATTTAGGGAGCAAATGTTAATGGCTTTGTTTCAAGTGTGACTGGAACTATTTCAAATGTTTTCTTTTACAGAGTAGATACTAGAGGCAAGGGCCTTCTCTTCTGGTATTAATTCCTATTGCTGCTTTCTTGTTAATTGTGCGTCTGATCTGGAATGGCTTAAAGTGATTTAAAGTCGTACGGTGCCACGTGTGGGATGGTCCTCGTGTGTGCTGCAGACAGACCTTCCCGGCTGCAGCTCCTGAGCCACGGGGAGAATGCAAATACCCCATTTCATAGTGGGTTTGTGCCAGTTCTGCCGTGGAAAGCTCCAATTCAAACAGCGTTTATATGCAAGCTCAATATACCTGGAATTTAGGAACAAATGCCTTCTTGCTTTTAAAGCTTTTAGCAAAACATTAGGAGTGCTTTATAGTGTGATACAAAGTGCAGTGCCAAAACTCAGGATAACAAGTATGTTTGAAAACATGGAGCCTTGAATTAGTTTGTTTATTTATTAAAAAAAAAAGAAAGCAAGAAAAAGTAATTCACATGCAAGTATATTTGATCCTAGCTGAACCACATCTCTCTCCGGCCGTTGGTTGGACCGGGTCGGGGGATCCATTCATTCAAAGATTAACGTTTTAACGCATGTGCCAGGGTTTAGTAAATTGAGGGAACATTTCTATTTTCTTCAGTACCTTTTTAAAGAAGGTGCGACTGCTGGGGCTAACCATGGTCAAGGATCTGTCCATCCCATCCAGGTCGTGTGCAAAAAAAAGTGGGCATCGGGAAGACATCAAAGGCAGAGGGATGAGCGGGGTTTATAAATAAGGCAGGGCGGCGTGGCCGGGGCTGGCAGTCTGACAGCCGGCGCTGGAGTCCTCAGAGCTCATCCCACGCTCCCGCCGAGTCGCTCATCTCTGTTTATATGAGTAATGGAGCTGCTGGGGGAGGGGATTTGTAAGCACGGAGCAAATACTCTTAGTGTTCATTTTGTGTAAGACTGACATCCACACCAAGTCGAGACTTCCAGCAACGTAGTGTGCAGTCACATGCTGTAGCATTCATGAGTACAGATATAAATCAGGCAGATGTTTGTCGACTGGAATGGGTAATAATTTCTTTCTCTCTTTGTTTGCTTTTGCATGTTAGCCTCAGATGACAATTTCAGAATTGCTTTCTGCAGTACTTTTCAATAAGCAGAATGTGCTTCACTGGAGATAGATGGAAATATTTCTATAGGGAGATAAACATATCTTTATATAGACACAAATATGGACTTATACACATACGCATATGCATATATATATATATATATATTTACCATGTGCCAGTGCTGGGGGAAGAAAAAGGATGTGTCTTTTGGACTTTTGGTTTTAAACCCACGGCTTTTCTTTTTCTCTGAACAGACCAAATATGACACTGTTACTCAAACTATAAAATCAAATTAGCACCCTTTATTGTGTTTGCAAACTAATTAAAATGTAAAATGTCCTGAAACCACTGGCTTACTGTGTGACAAATGTAAGATTAGAAACAATTAGAAGGCACTCAAGAGGTTTGTGGTGTTTAGATTTCTGACATTGTTCTAATCATCCCTTTAAGTAATGAAAACAATGGTTACCTAGAAATTAAAGGTTTAAAGGAAATTATCTTCTTCGGTACAGTCATTAGTTAATGATTGCTTATCATTTTAAATGTTGCCATAGTAGTCGGAGGCTGATTTTTAAATCTGAAAGCAGGCAGGACACGTAATAACGAGCAAACATCTGCTTCATCTATTATTTCTGTATGTGATCATAATTTATATTGTAATACCACTATTGAAAGTTGAGTCTGATATTTTTTATGATGATCCATATCTCATTCTACATATGGCTCAGCACGGTTAGGATTTAGTCACTGTGTTACTTCAGAGCTGTTTTATCTTAAGAATTGGACAAAACTGAAAGTGATTCATGTTAATTTATATGTGTGGTATGTAACCCTTATGAAACAATCAATCACTTATTTCAGTACTTGTCAACTTCCAGAACTAGTTGTTACGGGTTTTTTTGATCCATTTCAGGACTCGGGGGTAATTTTTTTTTTTTTTTTTAACTTTTTTAGAAGAACTTTGACAAGAATGACAGGATATATAAACATTTCTTGGAGCTGTAAGGAATTTCAATATTTCAGAACATTTCCAAAACCAGATGTTTCCCAAAGTTGGAAATAGTAGTTAGTACTCTCACTTGAAGATTAGAAATAATAAATGCAGCAGCCTGATTAATGCAAAGTTACCTATTAATATTCTAGTTTGTTCTTTTTTGTACCATGGAGAAATATTTGTGCATTCTCTCCGAGTCCTTCAGAGACCAGTGTTTGACTTTATATTAATTAGTTATGTGAAAGTAGAATAGATTAGCCTTGGGGGATATTCTATAGAAACGTATAGTGTGTCAAGATGTAACCCACAGAGGATGGGAATCTCGTAATAAGCATTTACAGTAGACAGATGTATACATTTCTGTGACTGATTGTAGTGGAACTACTTATTATGCTTTCAGCTGTTAAGAATCCAGTACAAGACAATGTGCTCAAATTATTCTTCATTAATTTTCAGCGCCAAATCTTAAAGGCAGACCGCGCAAAAAGAAGCCTTGCCCACAGAGAAGAGATTCATTAAATGGCATTAAGGATTCCAACAATAATTCTGAAAGCAAAGCTGTTGCCAAGGTAAATCACTTAATAATACTCTTTTCAGTACACTCTCCTTTTTTAGGTACAGCCCTGCCTTTGTTTCCCAGCATGCTGTTTCAAATTTAGAATGTAACTTATTTTCTTGGGGAGATAAATGTAATTTTTTTTCAATAGTTTTATTCTTCACTTTAATTCATGTCTGTGTTCAAAGTTACCAGCAACTATAATCACCTAACAACCTAATGCTATCAGCTTGTTGGTAACTGGTAGTGCTTAAGCTTTCTTGGCACCTAGTGTTAGTTTTCACATTCTGTGACACACAAACATAGTTTGTGACAGTATCTTCAAATTAAAAATAAACCAGGGAGCAGCTCACCCTGTTACAATGTACTTCTAAATATAAGTTTGAAGATAAACAGACTATGAAACAAGAGCCGCTTCAGTAATGGTTTCTAAGAAGCGCATACAAATGACATTACCCTGATGTTAAGATCTTGACTTTTTTTAAGTTAGAAAAAAAAAGATAAAGGCAGAAATTCAGTATGAAAGCTTAAAAGAAAAATCTGGGCTGTTTCTTTAATACTTAGTGCTGAGCTGCATGTTGCAGGGTTTGTTGAATAGTGCATGCTTTTACAGAGTCTTCTGTATGTGCTGCAGTGCTTAGCCCATACTGCAAGTAAAAATTGGATCAATGATTTGTGTTTATAGACTTAATCTTTTAGATGTTTATGGGTTTGTGTCTTTTCCTTAAAATATTTAAAAATGGAGTTTCTGTAGTGTAATTTACATCCTATTTTCTATGTTGTCAGTGTGGTTTTAAATAGGAATTTGGTTTTCTCTTTAAAAAAAGCAGCACAAATGGCTCCTTTCAAGATGATTTAATTTGAAACTGTAAGATGCAAAGACGGAAAATTACTTAGAGCAATACTTGTAGATTTTTATCTGAGGCAGAACTTTGTCACTGTGATACTTTTGAGCTAAACAGCTAAACAGGTTTGCAGAGACTGAATTTTTAGGCCAACTCCTCCCAAATCCATTGTTTCAATAAATTAGATGGATGTGTATCTGAAAAACACTTCCATTGTTGTGACCATCTCTTTAGGAAATACAGTGAATCTATAGATCCATTTACGTTGGTATTGTTGTATGCAGTGAATGTCCTGGGAGATTAGGAGGTTAAAGAGGTCAAGTGGAAGTGTTCTGCTCTCAGTTTCTCATAGGAAGGCAAATTACATTCCACCTCCTCCTCCTCCCTAGGAGTTCAGTTAAAATTGTGCCTTCTGTTGATGACTGTAAAGAGGCTGAAGTTCATGATGAAGCTCTGCCCTTAAGTCACTGTTTCTCTTCTTTTTGTGCCCTATTGTGCTCAGTTGGAGTCTGTACTATCATATTAGACAGGCATAGTAAAAGGCAATGGAGCCTGGTGTGTTGAGTTGCGGGGTCCTGCCAGATACTATAGAGTTTGCCTGAATGTTTTTGCTCTGTGGAAGAATGTGCAAAATCCGCGGTGTGAAAATGTCTCAATTTGCCTCAATTCCCCCTTCCCCCAAGCTGTTTTTCATGTTAAAATACTACCAGCAAACTGCAGCATGGACCGTGTTGTCAAAGCACCCTGGACTGTAGCACAAGTAGTTCTGCCTCTTCAGCACCTGATATGTAGGTATTAGATAATAAAAAACAACAATAACACTTCATACCAAATTGTTTATCCTCTCTGTTTATATTTGGGTTCACCCTACTAGTGGAATGGGAGGATATTTCAGATAAGAAGTAATTCCACCTATTTATCTAGTCATACTGTGCTCATCATAGTGCAGATATTAATAGTATTAATTATCTTGGCCAGCTTAATTTCATTATAAATAATAGACATGCTCATGATATAATCTCCTTGTATGTAGTCGCACTGACTTCACTGTAGTTCTTTACATCAATCTGTGTCTCAGGGCTGTGGATATACTTTAATAAGAGGGACAGTGAATCAGAAACCCCCTACAGCAGATGTATTGCACTTATACAGACCCTGCCTATGGGTTTCTGGGGAAGGAGGGGAAGTGTATTTGGGGAAGGGGGGAATGGAGATCCACCTACTGTCTTCTCATTGTTGGGAACAGTTGGGAGGTTAAGTCATCGTCTTAGGCACCGTGTTGGGCTTCACCATCGGTTTTCCTCCTCTGTCCATGTTCCATCTCCAACTAATGCTGGCAATGGGTCCATGGAAAGCAGAGTTGAACACTGCTAGTGTAAACGGGACAAATCCACTTGTGTCAGGTGCTGAAACATTTGGGCAGCGGTCCTGGCCGTATTCCTGTTCCAGCTAAAATCCCTTTTGACCAGAAGTCTTGCTGCTTTCATCCTCAGATCATGGCACCCAGTGTCTGACAGCAGCCTCATTTCTTGGGTGGCAGGGCGATGGCTCTGACAGAGACACAGTGGCTGTACGGTTTGGCTTGGGAAATGGAAGAAGTGGCATTCTGAAGACTGTGGTTTTGAGCCTGTCAAGACCAACGCAAGCCACATGATTGCAACGACTTGCTGAATTTCATGTTCTCAGCTGCCAATGACTAGAAAGCTTTGTACCTTCTTACAGCTTAGTTCTCATTAGGCATGTTTACCTTGAACCATCAGCAGATTATTTTGTAGGCTTTTACTGTTACGTGACACAGAAGAGCGTTTGGTTGGGTAGAAGCAGCTCTGAGTAAATTCCAGTGTAGGTGGGCTTGTTAAAAATAGAGCAATAGCGGGACGGACAATGTGGTCCTGGACCTGCGGGTGCTGCCAGGGGAAGTGGGTCTTTCGTGTACCACTTCTTGCTTTTGATCTCCTTGCTGGTCACTGCATCCATTTTAGTACCTCCTGGGGAAGATCCCAGGGGAGTTCCTTCCCAGGTTGGGTATGTAAAAATCACAAGAATATGAGGCCATCTACTGAGGCAGGATCAGCTCTCCTGGAGAGACTTATATCAAGCTATTCTCTCCAAACACTCCCAGGACTCTGGAGGCTTTCATGCTTCATGTGTCATCGGTGCTGGACAGGCTTTTGGGACTTGCAGGCTCCAGCGTGACCCTCATCGTACCTGCTTCATGCTCCCAAAGAGCGTTCCCATTCAAAGTGTGCAGAAATGCACTGTAAGATTTTTTAAAACTGACTGATCTGACCATTTTGAAGAGCTGAAAGGATTAACTTGTTAAACATGGAAATTGTCCCCAAATGAATCTACTCATTACATCTCCTAGTGCAAATGCTGAAGTAAATCTCTCACTTCATTTGTACAGCAAGATCTGGGAAATTAGTTTAAAAGTTGCCAGGATATGCTTTTCCTGTGGCCACAGGTGGCCTGGCATGCTCTCAGACCTGGAGATTTATTCTGAGCGCCTCAGACATTATCTGATTGAAACTCTAAAATGCAGGTCTGTAATGGTCTGTGTTGTGTGTGACCTCTGGCAGGAGAAGACAAACACACAGGTGTACCCATGAGTGTTCACCGGCCATTTGGTAATGGATCATACACCTCTGATGGAACACACAATAGGAGGTGGTCAGATGTTCCCAGAGCCCATCTCAGTACACCTCCAGCTTATCCATACTGCGGTGCTGGGTTGCCCGTCTGGGACTTAGCCCTCAGTTTCATTTTGGAGGTATTACTCACACCGAGGCTACAATGAAAGAGCTTTAACTCCCTCTGCGGAAATTGAACTCTCCTTTAATAACAGAGTCATTCAGGCTTTCTGAGCAGACCAGAAAAGAGAGCAGAGCCAAGCAAAACTCCATGTTCAGGACCTTCCTCCAGATCTTTGCCCTCTAGGAAGATTCAAAATCTTGTTTTGAGAGAGAAGGTCAGTTTGTGGTGCCTGGTGTAAATCTGGCATCGCTCTCACTGACTTCGATACGTTTATGCTGGATTTACACTGGTGTTACCCAGAATGGCATTTGGCCCTTTTGGTTCTCGTTAATGGCATTCATCTGTATCTCCTGTCAGATGGTAGGAAGGTTGCAGAAGTGAGGCTTGTGCCTTGAACGCTGAGCGGATGAAGCATTGCAGCCTTCGTCAAAGCTTTGTTGAACCTGACACTGCTTGGAGTCCGTCCGTTGCATTTTGGCACCTTTGAGTTCCGCAGACGCTTCTCGGTATACTGGAGAGAAGGAGGTTGTGTGTTACGTGGGGTTTTCTCACTCCCAGTGGCTTTTTTAATGTTATTTTCTTTGTTTCCTTTTGTGTCCTTGGGAGTAACATCCCTTGCCATTAGTTTGCTTGCATAGCAGTGAGCTTTGATTTCATTTAGCATTCATGCCCAGGCTGTCTTTGCAAATATAGTTCTGAATTGTCCAGTTTGAAAAAGAAAATCCATTTAAAAGATTGATTGATTGATTGACTTTACCTAGCAAGTGGGTGACAAAACTCAAAAATTGTTCCCAGGTCCAGTGTTCCCAATTGTTCCATTGTTCCAAGTTTTAGCTTGCAACAAATTTGCAGCTCAAATTAAAAATCCTAAATTTTTTGAAATCATGGGTTCATATTGGGAGTGCTAACCCAGTCTTTGGTATAGCATTGAAAACTATGACAATGTAATCTAAACTTTATAAGGGGAAGCTGTTAAATAATTTTGTGAGGAGCCAAAGTAAAAAAGTCAAGGGATTACAGCTCTGAACTGAAAAGTGGATGAGGAAATCCAAAGTTCATCTAAGAGGAAAAAAATCCCATTAGCTCCATTGAGTTTTGGATGAAACCCAGGATCTTTACAGAAGTTTAATCAACGAGCATATCTATTACTAAAAGGCAAAGCATGGTGTCTTGTGCCATAGGAAGACAATATCTCTTTGAACCATGCAACCAGAGAATATCGAGCAGTACAGCGGACATACTTCAGCAGTAACTGATCAAGAAAAATCCCATAGGAAGTCCATTTCCCAGTCCCTGCTGCGTTGCATGGGAGGAGTGAGCCTGTACCCTGCAGTGTCCAACAGGGAGATTTTTCAGCAGCATCAATTACCTTGGAAAATTGTGGCCACTTCTCGCCTTTGGTTAGGGGCTAGTGTTGCTTTGCCCAACATCTGTGGAAAACTATGGAGGCAGCTAATCTTAAGTCAGTGCTTTCTGCAAAGTTAATACCCTGGGGGAGTATAAAAGCAAAGATTTTACTTTCCCTGAGCCTGAACGCAGGGTAGCTTTATTGAGATAAAAGAAGCATATCATAGTCTTTCCAATGATATATTTGTTGTTTGTTTACAAGTACTTACGTAATGCTCTTCATAGTACTTACTTCCAAAATGTCAACAAGTACCCAGGAAGCACCTGGTTTAGAAGTAGGGAGAGTGAAGGAGAGTCAATGGCTTACTTGACCAAGAGCTCCTGCCTTCCTGTTCAGCAAGATACCCTGCTCTCCTGTGCTGTCCTCCCAGAATACCAAATACTGGCTTTTACAGTCTCCCTGCTCCCTCTGGGAGGACAAAGAACATATCTTGGATGGGGTATGGAGCTGCCGGAAGGCTCCTCATGGCACTCAAAAGCATTGAAGGGACAGTGCAAATCCAAAATACATGTAACCATCTCCACTACCTTGTATTAGAGGACTTCCAGTATTTCACTGGAAATGTATCGATCCCGTCTTGGTCATGGACAGCTTTTAAACATCAGTTTGCAAGGTTCTCTTCTTTTGTTTTTTGTATACATAAATTATGGGAACGCTCGAGTTGTAATTTGCTTGATTCAATGGGAGGATTATCTTCAGGAGGACTGCACGATTAAGCCGGTCTCACTGGATATTTTTTCCCATGTTTGAATACTGATAAGAAGTAAAGTGGTTCCAATTTGTTGACTTCCTGACTGGCACACGTCTGCCGGGGAGGCCAGTGGGAGACATGGAGCTCTGAGACTTATGTGCATTGGGGCTGCCAGTGTCTACCAGGAAAGGCTCCAGCTACCGGCTTCTTCCTTCTGCTAAATACTTAGGCCTGTACTTAAGTTTAAGCAGATGCTCAAACCCACTTGACTTAAGCCCGTGCTACAGCAGAACCTCCACTCGTGTGTGCTGAGAGCTCTGCCTGGGTAAGGCTTGCCAAGGGTTGCATCTATTTTGGTGGGCCAAAGGAGAGAAAAATGTGTCGTTGCAGAGCTGGCTGCTGAGCATTCCTGGAAGGGGCTGAGCACCCTCAGCTCCAAGGGTTGTCTACGGGAGTTGACAATGCTCAGTGTCAATCCTGGAACGAAGGTTATTATTAGACTTGCTAATGGCAAGTGTATGTGAAAGATGGGAGCTGTCTGTGACATAGCAATGTATAGTCATAAAAATGCAGATCTGGAGAGCATTACCAATGGGTTATAATGATTTAAAGATGTGGCTATTTAAAAATGTTGTGACTAAGATTCAGAACAAGACATTTAGCTCTATAAATAGCTTCCTTTGTTTCCCCTCAAACACAGTTGCATGGTTTGGCCTTCGGTTTTTCAACAATCCATTCTGCTAGGAGAGGGTATTTATTCTTTAAGTGAAAATTAAAGGTTACCCAGATCTGATATGACATCTTTTCTTTTCCCAGGTAAAATGTGAGGCTAAGTCAGCTTTGCCCAAACCCAAGAATAACAACAGCAACTGTAAAAAAGGCTCAAGTGAGGATAAATCAAAGATTGCCGTAGGTGAAGAATGCAGAGCTGATGAGCAGGCTTTCCTTGTGGCTCTTTATAAATATATGAAAGAAAGGAAAACACCAATTGAACGAATACCCTATTTAGGTTTTAAGCAGAGTAAGTATCCTTTTTCTCACTTTCTTGTTGACATTTTAGAATGGTTTGGCTTCTCTGGAGAAAGCATTTGCACACAAAGCCAATTTTAAAGCCTTATGGATGGGGGGGACCATGTTTATATCTATATTTTCCAGTCCAGGCATTTCACTGTCTTATGCCTAGATTTGCATCTCTTCCTTCTGGGGTAGTTGCTGCTGGATATTTATAGGTTTAATTCCGCTGATTATGACTAGAAATAGGCATGTTGAAAACTCTCTAGTTTTCTGTTTTGTAAATCTGCAGTGTCTGTAATGCCTTTCTTCTGAGTTAATAATATGACGTATCTTTATTGTGCCCAGATGTTCTTTATGAAAGGACAAATATTAAAGGAAGACATTTAAAGGTGGTCAAGAAAGGCACAAAAGCGATCATATTTTTAAGCCCCAAAATGTGTTTATAGTTAATAAATTACTGACTTTGGAGAATATAAAACCAGACTGTATCTGTTTAATACAGAATGTAATGTTTAGAATTGCTTTGGCATGTACAGTTTGTAGAGCCACAATCTGCAAAGCAATTGTAGGTGGAGAAGATACAGTTGTAACTAAATTTTACATAAATATTGCAGCGCAATGTAGATCTGTCAGAGTTTCCAACAAAAGCTGTAAATGGGGGTATTTTTCCTCCTTATCTATAGATTGAATGATACTTTATTTCCTTAAAGGGAGAACTCCATGGATTGAAATATTATTTACTCTAATTTATCTCCCAGATTAAAACCATGTGTTATTTTGATGAAGAATGTCAAACCTGTATGTTTTACATAACAATTTACATACCTAATAGCAATTGGCACTGATTGCAACAGGCCTCCAGCAGCCATTATAAACTTATATAACTCCAAATGATTACAGTGTTTGTCTGAAAACTGGCTGCTTGAAATGGAAGTAAAATTAATGTACTATGAACAGCTTCGTTGCATTATGCATTGATTCAGATTAAATCAAGGCCTAAGCAAAGCTCTTGATAGCTTTGAAACAGTACAAGGTTCAATGAGGCTTTCAGAACGTTTTGTGTTGAAGAGAGGATTTTTTTTCCCCCGTTTTATTCTACACTCCCTCAAGCATGGGGACAGGGTGGGCTTAAAGACAAGCTAAGGTACTATTTCTAAAATTCCCCACCAGGGATAGGGCCCTCTGCTAACATTCAGCTGAAATACACTGAAAGTTGCCTGACATTCATTATAAATTAGGGGCCTGATCCAGCAAATACTTAAATGCCAAGAGTAAGTATGCTGAGAAGAGCAGAAGTGTTTGCAGGACGGGGCTCTCTATTTGTCCAGCAAGACTTGTGCAAACATTGCCAATATAAATAGGTTAGTGGGGAGAAGCAGTATGTACACTACAACAGAGCATCCCCCTGCGGAAGAAGAGATCCCGTCCTCCGTGATCTGCAGCGTTATTGCTGAGTCTGGCCTGAAGTATTTGTAGTATGTCTATGGGGAATCACTGTTTGTTGGTGGAATAGTGCATACATCTTTCATAGAGCTGTGACATCAATTTTTCTTCTAGCAATTAAAATAAAATAAAGTAAAATAAAATAAAGTGAGACACCAGCAGCAAGCAGTGGCCCCATGGGACAGTGGGCCAGGATGAAAAGCACGTGAGAGGGGAGGAGTTCTACAGGAAGTAACAAGCACGTCCCAACACATCTTTTGAATTGAGTTGCCTCTGTTCCTCCCACCCCACAGCCGTGGGCAAGGCACAACCACTCATACCATAATTATTACGGTAATTTTCATTTGTGCTCCCCCCGGGTTCATTCGCATGGGACCCGTTAGTACGCAGCTTATTGTTTATTGATTATGGAGGCCATTATCTGAGCTGCAGTAAGTATTGGATATTGTTGTTTAATCAATAGGCTTTCTCTGTGAGCCAGTGTGTGGCTCATGCTTGCTTGCTAATGAAATCAGTATTAAACAAATAATTAAAAGCAACATTCTTCCCAATGAGTAATTTTTATTATCAAAGTTATGGAAACGTGCTACAGTCATTATACTGTGCCTCTTATCAGCGAAGTCAAATGAGCCTATTACCTTTGTCTCAGTGTATTTTTCCAGTCCTGTTAAGGAATCTAAGTGTGTTCTCTTACATGTAATTAAAAATATATATAGTATGGGCTAATATTTACTCTTCAGATTACGTAAATACTTCTTTGGAAAATGTTTCACAGGAGCTTTTTCAAGGGCTGTGAGCTTTTTTTCTCTATTTTTCTTTTTTAAAAACTGTTTGATTTACATTTCTTTGAAATCTGTTGGTTAATGCAATGCTTATCTAAATACTTATTGTCCCTCTAACAGTTAACCTTTGGACTATGTTTCAAGCTGCTCAAAAACTGGGAGGATATGAAACAGTAAGTGTTTAAGTAACTTAAATGAAATAATTGTGCAATCTAACTTTTCCCTGTTAGAAAAAAAATGTAAAAGCAAACAATCATTTGCTGCATTTTAGGCTAGCTGTACACATTGTGGGTTTATTGGACCATTTTTGGAAACAGTCCCAATTAGTTCCAGGTTTGGCAAAATTGTAAACTTGTCGTAAAAACTACAAGTGGAAAACATATGTAACTCTTCCCTGTCAAGGAAATTAGTTGGGTCTGTAATTTTTTCCCATGTTGAGAAAGGGCTATTATTGTACAACAAGCCAAGATTGCATAAAAGAAATTTCACTTGGCAACATCCCTGACATCTGTTCATGTCTAATATGGGAAATGTATTAAAGGCTTTCAAAAGTAATCAGCATTGTCCATTAAGGAATAGTATGCTGCAGTATCTTCTCTTATTCCAAGTGTAAAAGATCTTTATTAGACAAGGGTCAGTACCACATAAACAGGAAGTTATCAAAGTAATTCAGAAAAGTCTCTGACACTTTTTATCAGCTAACCATATCTGACAAGAGCAGTTTATTTTTAGCTCCCAGGAAAATTTGATGGCCATGGATTTTACAGCATGTATTTTGAACCAATAAAATATTAGAGCAACAAACTTAGATTAAAATCTTGAAATGAGAAGAAAGAGCTGCATTAATATGGCACATCGAGATGACATCTGTAATAAAAACCAATTGACATAGGAAGATGTCGTCACTGGAAATATTTTCTTTGCACACAATGATCAGATTAAGTTGTTCAGTTCCTGCTGCAGTTGGATGAAAGAAATTATTTTTGCTTTGTTTACAAAGTAATCTGGGACATATCTGTGCTGTAGAGAAATGACAAGAAGAAATGCACTATCAAGAAACTGAAAGTTGTTTGAACCACAATACAAAACTCACTGTTTTCCTTCCATACAATAAAGCATATTGTTCTGTAAATCAGCAGCCCGGGCTGATTAGCATGGGTGTGGCTAGGATGTTGTGAAACATGAAATCTAACATTCTCAACAAAAATATGTGCTTGATTTGGCTTTTATTGTTCCTATATCTTTCATTAATCAGCACATACCATGCTTATGTACAGGGGTGTGCGTAGGTGTGCTCATGGATATATATGAATGAATAGCTACCATAGATAGATCATTACAGCAATTATGAGCCAACAGTAATTGCCGTTAGTTGTAAAGTGCAATGAAAATGAAAATGAGGGCTAAAATCTTGAACTTGATCTCAAGCACAAGGGAAGGCGGGGAGGGAGATTGAAAGGAGAGTGGTGTGCTCAGAGTGCTCAGGGAGGCGGGCGGTTTTCACGGCAACATTTCAGATCTGCTTGAAGGGACCGAGGATAGAAGCAGGGATGCCGAAGTGGTGGCTTGCTGGAGAGACCTGAGTTTTAGTGCCAGGATGAGAGGGAGAGGGATGGATTTAGAGGTGCTGGAGAAGGTGAACCTCTGTGCCTGGGGCAGAGCAGGAATAGGTTGGTGAGTTTGTGAACACAAGGCCAGAGAACCAGGTTTACCAACGGTAGCAGAAATGTGAGAGGATCAGAGGGGAAGGATCACGTACATGAGAACGTCATCCAGGGTAGCATCAGTCCTTGTCTCAAAGCTCCTGTCCTTTTCTCAGCAACAGATGTTCTCTGTTGTTTAGGGGCATTTGTCACCTTTGATGAAAATGTACCAGTGGTGCTTATTCTTCACAGAGAAGAAACTAAGCAATTGCTTGCGGGTCAGTAAATGGCAAGGCAAGCATAGCTCACCCTCTGACATACATGGGAGCCCAGCTTTGGTTTGAGAGTGACTCTGGCTGAAGCGATGGGCCTGATCCTGTTTTTATGATGTGAGTGGCGTCTGTGCTTTCTGCAGAAGAGCTGAAGTTGGGAGGACCGTTGTGATGCAGTTTAAGTTGGACATGGAGCATGAGGTTTCCTGACCTCATTCTCTTCTGTTAACAGTCTCATCCTCAATATGGATCTGCCTTTGCTTTACATTCCGTGAATGTTAAACCAATAGCTGTTGCAATACTTTGACCTGTGCACACCCTGGGTTTTATTATTTTATGGCCAGTTGATACTCCTTGAGTTTGCCAAGCTGCATTTGTTTGTATATATTTTATCATGGTGAGCATTGCTGAGAGGCTTTCGTGTTTGATTCATGTTTCATTTTGCAGCAAGGCAGTGGATGACTGGGGTGACATGGACCTCAGTATCAGTTCCAGAATCTTAAGCAGGTCTGCTTAGATGTAGAAATTTTGAGTGAGTGCTGTAATTCAGTAACAACCAGAATCCACCACTCGCATGCACAGTGCCAATATCTACTGATGATGAGAAGTCATGTGCAGAGCAAAGGCTTTCTCAAACCTTCCCTGATTAATACACATTTATCTATATGGACCCTTCCATCTAACTTGAATGAGTCATTTGTCCATTATAAGGGCTTCATCATCTTTAACTTGTTTTAAAATTTCACAAGTTTCTGGTTTGTGCATTGAGATAGAAATGTGTCTTTTCTCTTGGAAGTATTGTAAAGAAAAGAATATTTAAAAGTAGATACTTGGCTTCAGCATGTGACAGCCATTTTATGAACAGGAAACAAATAAAAGATTGGTTAAAATCACATATGGGAACTTAGAGTGGTCACGTGACTAGATTTTTACTAGTAAGTGTAGAAACTTTCCCAGTTAAAGCAGTTGCAAACTTTACATCCTTGTGTTTGGCAGAACAATGATAGTCAGCCCATTTTCAATTTAATCCCCTGCCCTGTCCACCTCGTCCACGTACAGATACTTCGATGGGGCTTTAAAAACATCTTTGAGAAACAAGCAGAGATTATGTATGGTGTTTTCCAGCTTCTGCCCAGGTTCACAGAACAGTGCAAGACCTCTGAGTCCAGTCCTGTCGGTTAAGGATCTAAAAGTGAATGAAAACAGCCAGGGACTGGATTCGAGGTGCAGAGAACAACTTTCTTAGCCATCTGTCTGACTTTCCTTTATTGTCATGTATCAGGGGCTGGAATGGATCCGGTGAGGCTTGACAGAGAGTATTACCTGTACATACAGCATATGCATATGGGATATCTAGAAGTGCCAAGTCATGATTGTGTGTCATATGTCATATTTAAGGGCTCTCCAGTTAGAGTACTTGTGAGGGTCATTTCTCATCTGTCCATTATCTGTTTGACTACTAATTCTTAGTTAGTTGTCATCTATAACTGTGTAATACCACACTCCCATGTACTTCTTGTTGGACATAATACAGGCTTAATAAAAATAGCAACCGTACAAATTGGTTTAAGTCCTTAACAGATGAAGCTGTCTCTTTGGAATTGGTGGGATCATGTTTCTCTTAAACAAAGATAGTTGAAATGAGCATCTTTGTTACTAATAATAGGAGAGTGCATTGGAAAGCACTCTCTATAGCAGACCTTCACAGTATGAATGGTTTAAAATGTCCCCAAATCCCTGGATGAAATACAAAACAATGTCACTTTCTAGGGGGCTCAGCTGCAGTGGCATTTAACAGTCATTGCCTGGAATTTTCTGAGTTGCCCTAAGTCAAGTGAGTAAAAGGTGCAGATGTTCATAGATGGGAAACTTCCAGGACTTATCTAAAGAGTTGTCCTTGGCAAGTCGTGAAGTGGCATTTTTCCTTTTGAGCCAACAGAAGAGGAGTGCCTTGGCATGTTTGCAGAGGGCTGTGGTGCTGAATGGACTCTACCTGGAGATGTCTTAGAGAGATAAAGGGTAAAAAGAAAATTAGGTGGAACTTAACCTTCGGTGTGTAGCAGCTTAAATTTTGCCAAAGGTCGGGGGGATCCCATTTAGCTGCTGCCTCCTGGAAGCAACAATAAAGTGCTTTAGTTTTTAAAAATTAATGATTGACACATGCAGCAGTCCTGCGTCTGGGCAGGCCCGATGAAACTGATATATCAGTGGAATGCAAAGCTACCTGGGTTTGTTTCATACAGAGCTAATACCCAGAGCTCTGTTTTGAAGAGCGTTGTGAACATCGCATACCGTGACCAGAAAATTCCCCATTAGATTTGCAGCAGGAAATAAGCAAGAAGCCTTTTCATGAGGAAGGGAGCTGAGATTGCAGTGCAGTTCGTAAGATTTCTCAAAGCAGAAGACACCATTAAAAGCATGTGTATAAACAGTCCTTTACTTTAATAGATAAGATCATTGCTTTTATTTGGTTGTTCTTGAGTACCAGTCACTGCCTAATACTGTGCTTATAGGAACCAGATCAGATCTGCTCTCATGTCCCTGGGCAGACCAGTCTCTTGCTTAACTCCAAATTCTGCTGATTGGGAAAGATGTCACAGAGGTTTTCAAAGCTCCTGGCTTCCAATGGGCCCAGCTCTAGGATTCTGAAGCTATAGCAAATTGTGGGAGGGGTCTGCAAACCAGAAGACTACTTTTAAACTAAAGCCAGCATTGGAATGGGAAGCTGTCAGAGATGAGACTGGCCTGTGCAATTGCCTTGATTAATGGGTGAGCCTGGAGCATCCTGCACTTCTAGAAATGTGGCAGGCACTGGGAAGGATGTACATACTGGTAGGAGTAGGGAAAAACAAATTGGAGAACTAAAGCAGCAAAGGTTGTCTTCTGTATGTTTTCTACTGGAGCAGGTCAACTTATGTCCAGGAACTGAAGCTGAATTACTCTAAAGTGTGAAATGAAAGCGCTCAGGACATTTGTTAAAGCTTTTGAAGGGTCTTAGTTGTCTTATGCCACTATAGCTCCATGCCCTTAAAAAAACCCAACACTTTGCTCCTGAATGTTTATGGAAAATTCCCTGCCTGGGCAGCTGAAATATTTTACCATTTTCATACCTTTTGTTATCTGCCTTTTTGTTCCTTGTGTCCTGTCATGGACACATTACTAACCAGGAGCACATATGAGCCCTTTCAGGGTTAAAACCGCTGTGTAAAAGCAGCCAAGGCAGGCATTTTTGGTATGAACAGCAACCATAAGCAAAGCATTGCCAAGCACTGCCCTTTCTTGGCTCCTCAGGAAATTCATAGTCACTGCGGTGGCTGGGAGGGACTTGTATGAGAGAAGAAAGCAGTCCTCGATTTGGATGTGGTCAGCATGAGCATCCAGCTTGAGCAGTGCTGCCCTGCATGACAACTGTGAAGTTTACACAGTGCAGCATTTTGTTCTGATTCTTTAAGGATGTAATTTATCAGTTACTTTAGTCCTTTGAAGTTTATTAAGCATAAAAACTAAACTTTCCAGAGCAGGGGCAAACTCAACCCCAGGCTTTGTTAGAATAACAGTCGTTTCAGGGAATGTTAAATTTAAACTTAGCTCTGTACATGGGAGGGCACAACTCCGCTAATTGCCAAGGAGTTCTGGTCCGTTGCAGAGGCAGAATTGGATAAAGCTGGGCAAATGTTTGTGTAAATACTATTATTCTAAACAGCCTAGAGGAGAGAGACACCAAAAATTATTTCAAAGGGATTCCCTTTTCCCCTCAAAGATGGTTGTGTTTACTGATGTTCCAGCCTGCATATCGCCTCTTTAGTCACCTCATAGTTAATAAGACTTGGGCGCTAAGGTTACCATTTTCCTTTTAAAAATGGAGACCATGCTTCTTAGTCACATCGGGATGTTTAAAAAGGGGACTTGCAGTAGTCCTCTTGCTGACTAATCCTTTGCTTTCATTTATAGCTTCTGCACACCATCACTGTACTTAGCCAAAGCATCAGGTCCTCGCCCACCGCCTGGCAAGCCAGCCAGGCTGTGCTTGCCAGAGGGCCAGAGCACAGACCCCAGGTTGGATTTGTGCATCTTCATTCCCCTAGTCGGTGAGGCTGCCAGAGACTTGATTTAATGTAAAGCCATTTGCAGCAGTCCTCAGGGGATCTGTGATTTTTGGGAGCTACCAGAAGGCAAGACCTGTCTGGCCATGCCTCTGTCTTTTGCCTGTCCCAAGGACTGGTGGAATAGGTGTGGGAGGCAGGACCAGAGGTAGCTTCCCCTCCAGGCATTCCTCCACAGCAGGGGGTACTTGGTCCAACTCTTTTTTGACCTTTCAGGTTGCAGAAGGAGCATCCATTCATATTCTCGGGAGGTGATGTTCTTTATGGCTCATTAGGACTCCACTTCTTCAACACCTTTAGTAATAATAATAATGACAAATAATAATAATAGAACTGTGGATAGCCTGTGGAAGAGATGGCATAAGAACTTAAACAAAATAGACTTAAAACTAACCATTCCTCAGATGAGTGTTTTTGATTTTTATTTTAAAAATTCGTTTGTGCAGAATTTATCCTTGCAGTCTCTCTCTTGTGCCTGTGGTCTTTGGGTTGGTTACAGAAGACAGAAAATAAAATTAGCAAATGCAGTCAGTCCATTTTGCTTTAAATGAGTTTTAAGATAAGATACTCCCCCTTTTTTTTTTTTCAAGTATCTGTAAGTGCAAACTATGTACAGGTACTAAAAGTGAGTTGGAGGTGCTGATGTTTTCTAAGGAGAACTGTACAAACAATAAACTTGAAGAAATTGTAACATTATCAAATTATAAGTCTCCAGCCATGCTTTTGGCTTTGGAGAATAATTTTTGCAAAGGAAGGATTCTCCTTTTATATTGAGTGAAAAAGAAACACCTCTTACCCTGTAATATTTAATGACAGTAGCTATCTCCTCTGTTTAGATTAAAATTACAGGCCTCAGATTGCAAGTTGTAATATTTGTTTTCTTCTGATTGCTGCCTTTAGCTCCTCAGTAAACGCCATTGACTGCTCTGTGGGTAACTCCGAAGAAGCCTCCGGGGCTGAATACATTAAAATCCACAGCATTCCACAAAAAAATGACAAAATTCTCCCCAAATTGCCCCCACAATTTTCCACTGGCCTTCTTTATGAGCTGCAGGCAAAAGAGGGTGATCTATTGTGCTTGTCCTATTCCCATTTTTCTTCCTGTTTTAAACATAGCAGAATATATAAAATAATGAAGTGGTATTCAGAAACAATTCTTTTGCCAGGTCTTCCATCTGTTATTCTGTATAATCCTAATTTCTGTACAAAAAAACAGAACCATGGTATGCAACTCAATATGTTACAAGATGTTTATTTTTATCAGCATGGTCCAATAAAGTACATAGCTCAAATATTAACGTTGGAGTATGTTAAGATTTCATTACTATTTGATCTATATATTTTACTGACATAAATGGATAAAAATAAACAGCTTGTAACATACAGAGTTACGGACTATGCTTTTGTGGATTTACAGAATTCTGTGGTGGATTTGGGTTTTGCAGCAGATTTATTTTCTCTAATTCAGTTAAAATAACTATGTAATCATTATTTGTGCTGAGTATGGTTTGAGCTTCATTTTCATAATTCACCGTGGGATTTGTCTGCATAACTTCTGATGGTTAATGACCCTATATTGATTGAGATTCTCTTTTGTGAGGCCGTATTGCTTGTGACTTGATAATGAATGAGTTAGATCACTCCATTTTAGAGAGGAAGAAAATAGACAGTGTTAACTTACCAAAAAAAAAAAAGACACCCAAAGCTCTGTGCACTCTATATATTCTGTAGGAGCTTTTATAGTGCTTGTAGTACATGCTGTTCTGAAAGTGTCACACATGCATTTGTTGTTGTGAACTCAAACACTGTAGAATCTGTAAAGATGCAAGATTAAATTTTCCATTGCCATTTTTACAGATAACAGCCCGTCGACAATGGAAACATATTTATGATGAATTAGGTGGTAACCCTGGAAGCACAAGTGCTGCTACATGTACTCGCAGACATTATGAAAGGTAAGATAACAAATCTGAAATGCTTGTTTAATAATGAAAAAAATTAATTTGGAGAGCCTTCAAAGCGTTTTATAAGAATTAGAGAAAAAGAGAGAGAGAGACTTCTTAAAGATATAGTAAATATTCCCCCAACAGTTTAGTCAGATAATCCATTGTAATTTAAACCAGAGTGTATGTCTCCAGTGACTAAATAAACAAAACAAGCATCTGATTTTTCTTTGGTACATATCTTAATTTTTACAACAGCTTTCCGGTTAAAGAAGCTGAAAAATTGAGCAAAACATACTCAAGGAAAAACAAGAAACGACAGCTAATTGATGCAAACACTTGTCTTCTGTCATTTTTTAGGAATACCAATTAAGTAAATTGTGGTTGTGATCAAAATAATGGGGTGGCCCACAATGCAGGGTGCTGTTAATGTTGTAGGTCATGCAGAGCATTGCATTTCTCCTCTTCATTGCATTCCTTCCCTCCTCCCTGCCTGCAAGCTGCTGCCAAACACTCTTTCTCTGCAGCCATTGTTGCTGGTCAGAACTGTTGATTTCTTATTCTTCCCATGTAGATAATAACTTCCAGGGCTTGTGAAGCCAGCACGCATTGAATAAAATACTGGAGCTGGAATGTTGTTTTGGTTTGGTACGGTTTTTAGAAACAACTCCTTTTCTTTTCTTTTCTTTTCTTTTCTTTTCTTTTCTTTTCTTTTCTTTTCTTTTCTTTTCTTTTCTTTTCTTTTCTTTTCTTTTCTTTTCTTTTCTTTTCTTTTCTTTTCTTTTCTTTTCTTTTCTTTTCTTTTCTTTTCTTTTCTTTTCTTTTCTTTTCTTTTCTTTTCTTTTCCTTTTTTCTCTCCTTTTCTTTTTCTTTTCTTTTTTCCTTTTTTTCTTTTTCTTTTTTTTTCTTTTTTTTTTCTTTTTTTTTTCTTCTTTTTTTTTTCCTTAGACAAGCAAATGTTAATAAAAGCTCTGCAATTTCAGGCTCAGATAAGGAAAGTCCAATCTCTTGTTCCTGGGCATAAACAAGTTACTTTGCTGGCGTCAGGAAGAGATTGTACTTGCCTGTGCACAAGGCAGCACAGCAGAGCTGTGCTCAGTGGGCAGTGTTTCACCTTCTTTTAGTGCCTTATATGTTGGCCACTCCAAGTGAGATGCTGCCCTCCTCACAGAGGGAGAGGTTGATCACCCTCATTTACAGGAGACATCTCCAACATGAGGACTTGGGTGCACAAAGAAGTTGCATGTAATGCCACTATAGAAGTTAGAGTTAGAAGCTTTCTGGAGATCGAGCCAAGCAGCAGAGCAAATTGAGTGAATTGCTGTGCACGTCAAACGGGGCTTTTCCCTGCCTTTGCGTTGCAGACAAACGTTACAGATTGTTGTAACTGACTCATCAGATTGTGGGTATTCAGCTCTTCCCCTCCATCATTAAAGCCCTGAGAGGCTCAGGGCTTCCTCTTGCACCCAAGCCAGCTGATGGGTTTCAAACTGGCAGTCTGGGTCTTCCCTCGCCAGATGTGCTGTGTAGGATGTTATTTATTTGACAGAGGAGACCCAGGCACTCATGAGAGTTAGGTCTCTGCGGGTTTAGGTTGCACAGGGAGCAAGCATTGCTGGGCTCTGTGTTGAAATCCTAGAGTCACCGAGAAAGCGTGTCTCTTGTAGTTGTGGAAAAATAAATGAGCCATTCAAAAATACTCCATGAACTCCTGCCTGTCTCTTCTGCTTTCATGCTAGCGGTTTATTTTTTTACATACAAAACCCTTGAATTGCACTCCTCCAATGCATAGAGACTTGTATGTGTGACTTACTCAGCAATTACTCAGGGTTATGCTGCAAAGTGTCACAAAGCCCATTGTGCTCAGTAGAAAACCTGAGCAGATTCATGATGCCTTCAAGATTCAGAAGCTTTTCCAGGCTACCCAAAGCAGTTCTGCTTGCCTTGAGCCAGTCAGAGGAAGGAGGAGTCTTTTAGTTTATGCTTAAGATGGGTCTTAGCACACTGAAGAGCTCATATCTGAGTTCTTGGATGCCAGAGTCCATTGTGTAGTTCTTGGTTAGGCCTGGTACGAGGCAGAACCTGTTATCCAGGTCTCTGTGGCAGGCTGTCAAAAGATGGCATTTGGAGAAAAAATCTTTTAGGATTTTTAGGTTAGCCCTAAGCTTACCTAAAATATGCTTTACCAAACCTGGTCTGAAAAATCAAAACACGTATACAAAAACCCTCAGTGCCTGGTCCAATCTCTGGATTTCTAGTGTTAGACACTTTTTTCCCACCACAGGAAAGCTGTATTAAGCCTCAGACTTGGCAAAAAGTAAATGAAATTGTCATGGTTTATTTCAGCTGGTAATTCTAACTACAGCACCTGTAAATGTAATGCTCATTTATAGCCAGAGTGCTCAGATGACATTTAATCTAAAACTAGAACTGCCATGCAGGAATACACATTCATGATTCAGGACACATACATTTTCTAACTTGAAGGTGAGCTGTAAAGCTAAACTGGAAATTGAATTAAGCTGGGAAGTAAATGCTGAATAAACCTCATGATTTTTCCTTTCTGAATCCCACTGGCTTTTCCTTGCTTACTGGAGGCAGAACAGGCAGTTCCCTGACTTCACTGATCCTGCTGCTGTTTGACTTAGCCTTGCCATTCATCTCTACAACTAGATCTCAAGGGCATCCATGTTGTGTTAACTAGCTTTCTTCCAAGATGACAGAGAAGCTGCTAGCTGTTTGCACCGGCTTTAACATATCCAGGCTGCTTAGATGGCAGCGGCCTTTCAGTGACATCCTAAGGATGCTGAGGAGTGGAATGGCACGTATGTCCCATTCAGGTACTGCGTCCTACCTTCCTGCCCTCTCCAAGTTCCCCTCTGCAAGGTAGAGTTTCACACACTCCTTCAAAGGGAGGTGGGGAGGGAAATAAAAAACAACAAAAAAACCAAGCAATGGAAAGGGCAGTATTGCCTCTCTGTCTAGCAAATCCCATGAAGAAATGTTGCTTTTCTCAAAAGGTGCTTATAACCTCTAAAAAGCCAGCATGTTGCTGCAGACCCATGGTACCAAGGATGGCAAAAGCTGAAACAAAGCCAGATTTAAAGACTGTAGGGAAAGCTTTGCTCCCCTCTCCACACGCCCCTGTTTTGGAGCAGGGGTTGTGGTGGTTGCTGCCCCTGTGCTATAGGTAGGCAGAGTGCTTTGGTTGGTGCGGTGTTTGCTTTGTTTCCCTGGTAAAAGGGAAAGAAAGATTTTGTGTACATTATCAACTGATTCATTTTTCATGTAGTACGGTTTGTGTTTCCAGTAACTGGTTTCATTTTAAAACAAGGCGAGGCTGCCAGTGTTTCAGTAAGTGTTATTTGTATATTAGTTAGACAACTTTTGTTTTATTAATGAGTATAATAATGAAAGTGCAGGTTGCTGAGTAGAAGCAATGGGTGTTTTTATTTAAAGCATAGCAGGCATCGTATAATGCCAATGAATGCGTTATTGTCACTGTAGCATGGCTGGTCTGAACCTGCCTCTGATTGGGTTATTCCAAATAGGCCCAAGCACTTCATAAAAATGTCTTTGTCAGCCTAGTTTTCCTTCCAAACCTATTCATCTCTGTCAGTTTTTAATATTAGTACCAGGCTCTTGGCTATAGTCCATTAGTACTGTACTTAATTGCTCATGTTACAGATGATTACCAATATAAAAAGCATTAATGTTTTCCCATTGTGGGGCTGTTGCTCTGTGCATGACTCGGACCGTACAGGGCTTATGAGTTGTTGTTGTTTTGGTCATTACTTTCTTCGTTTGTGCTCCTCTAATGCATTTACCTTGCATGATCACAGAAAGCTAGAGGCGTGTGTGGTTGGTATTAGCTGATTCAGCCTGAACCTTTCCTGTGAAACTCTTTTAACAGCCCTTGTCAGTACCCTACATCTCTCTCTCTTATCAAGAAACCCTCAGAAACGGCTACTTTTCTGCGAAGCACTCTTCTCCATGCTGCCTTCCCCTAATAATGCAGATGTGGTTTTCACATGCAGGGTTTGAGGTTTCTTTCGCTTTTACACGAAACACATGATTGGCAGCTTTAATTTTCTGGCGTGAACGATAGGCTGTGTTTCTGCAGTGCTGGTGACGTGGTTGTTAGGGATATTTCATAAATATTACACCACCACGACCGCCTCAAAAAGAACCCACCAAACCAAAAACCCCAACCTTCTATTTTGCAAGGCACATAAAGTTTCCAATAAAATGCATTGGACAAAACAAAAATACAAGCAATTGCCTGTTGGGGCCTTTTTCTGCCTCCAAGTCTGTCTGTGATTCATCTTGGTTTCCTCCAAAGCAAACCTTGTGCACGAGCTGCACACAAACACGCACGGGCCAGGGAATCGTGGTGTGCAATGGCATGCGGTAACACTCCTCGACTGCTTTGGTGGACAGATGTGTCAGTGTTTGAAGGTGTCATGGCAGGCAGCTGGACGGTCCCATAGAGCAGTAGCCCTCCTGACCTGTTTGGGTGCTGCAGGAAGCCTGGTTCCCTTGGGGTCTCCAGCAGGGATGGACCCAGGGGCTCCCACAGGCCGTGCCCTGCTCTTCAGCGGTGTAGCTTGTACCCTGACCGTGATGAGCCACTAGCGCCTTGAAAACCAGACTGTCCCGGTCCAACCCTGCTGGAGGGGGATTTATTAGGCTTCATGCTCTCATCAAATTCAGGCAGCTGAGTAGGAAAGTGTTCTGCAGAGCCACAACCACCTGGGACTTGATGAGGAGCAGATAGGTCCCTGTAGTAGGGAGTAGTTCTTCACAATCCAGCAGAGTGGCTGTGCCCACGCTTTGGACACAGACCCATGGAGGGTTTTATTCTGACTGTGAGTGTGGCCCCTGGGCACCTGCAGAGGCCCCTGCACATCTGTCCCTTCCCAGGGGACTAAACCCCAGGAGATACAGTGTTTTGTACAGTTCAGAGCCCGTTCTGCCATTTTTCTGTCTAAATCACTCAAATATTATATATTATCAGAAACACAAGGCGGGTCAAAATAAGTCCCTTACGTGGTTTCCCTTTAACAGCCGTAAAGTCTCTCTACCCTAAGGATATTGTGCAGTAATTCAATATGCAAGAGAGCCCCGCGTTCCATGCAAATGCTGTTTGGTTTTGTTAAAGCGTTTGGATAACTTTAGTAACATGTAAGCATTTCAGTGGAGTTTGTAGGAAATAGCAGCCAATCTTTTAGAGAGAACAAAAAATAGGAGGCTAGTATAGCATCTACATAAAAATGCTTATGATTATTCTTTAATACACATTGTAATTAATAGAAGGTTTTGATTTACACTGTTAAGTGTGAAAACATCCTCAGGCAAAATTAATCAAGTGTTATGTCATGCTGTAAACTACTGCTAGCTCTTTGTTTGACCCAAAAAAACTTGCCATGCAGCGGTTTTTTCTTGTTGTACTAACTTGGTTGTTTTATTTTTGTCTTCACCCCTCTTTCCTGCCCCCCTCCCGCTTCAGCTAGTCCCAGACTCCCAGAAAACTTCGCAAGTTGCAAATTGTCTCAATAGTTTTCCATCAAGCACAAATTTAAGCCTGAAGATAGATGAGGTGTCTCAGTCCTCTCTTTCTTTTCCTGGGTTTTTGGTTTGTTTTTTTTTTCTTTCTGATAAATAACAAGAGGTTTCTACTTATGATTTTCTGCCCTCAGGGCTTTATCATTAAGATTAAATAACTGTACTCTCAAGCATACCACTGAACAAACATCTTTTCAATTATGTGAGTAACAGATGCTTTAACAAAGGAACTATTGAAAATTCAGAAAGCTTCCCCCCTCCCCAAAATTTAAAAAGTATCAGATGACAGAGGAATGTAATTGTTTACGATTAAAACAGATCCTTAGCTGTCCATTCAAAACATCTGAGAACGCAGTTTTTTCAAAATTTCTTCAGGACTGGGTTTACAGCCTTGGAGACTTACTGGCCAGGACTGGAGTCAGCGGGAGTCCTTGGGTGCAAGAATGCTGGACAGTCGGGCACTGCCTTCCAGTGCCTGGAAACAGATGATCTCTCTCCTTCCAGGGAATTGTTTTCCCAGCCACATCCTTCTTTCCACCTGGGAGTTTGTCCCAGCAGAATTGGAGGATGCCGTGTCCTACCCAGTGTTCCCAGGTGGATTGTCACCCAAGCAGAGGGAACTTCCCAGGCATGCCCACCGTACACATGTGTGTCGACACTTACTGGGCGCTGGGGCTGTGCAGTGTGCCCAACGTTCTTGGGGTCCCGGCACTCCTCACACCTGAGCTGGGTGCCCGTGGTTGGTCAACATCAGGCAAAGTGTGTCTTGCATGGTAACCTCATTTCTTGACATCCAGGAGTAGGGACAGGCTCGACACAAGGGGACAAGCCCTTTTTCCTTGCTGGGAGCTGAGTTGCCCCAGGAGGGTGCTGTGTGATGGGAGATCTGCCACTCTCCTTTGCAGGAGCAGCACGAGGGATGGAGACCAAGATCTTTCCCCTCAGATTCCCCAGGTCCGCTGGGAATCTCCACTTTGTACTTTACTGTAGGACTTTGCTAACATGGCAGGGGTTGCCCCTACTTTGTTCAACTTTGTTCCATGGAGGTGTGGCTCAGAGCTCCCAGAGACAGTCGGCAGGATTTTGGAGTCCCTCCAAGAGACCTACACCCCACAGGCAATGCAAAATGGCATCTGTAGGCTTGTCCTGAGCATAGGGACCAAGCATTGCAGGGACTATATGGACCCACCGAGCAAAATGCTTGTCTGCCTTTAGATGCAGAAATGGTGACTGTGGCCAAAACAGAGGCTTGCAGAGATTTTGGTAGAGTGACCTGGGGAAGCTGCTCTGTCCCCGTCACCCTTCCTTTGAATCTTTCCCACGCAGTAAATCTGTACCAAAGGTAAAAGACTGGGGTTGTTCATCTCCCCCTGCTGAGCCATAGGATCGAGAGTGCCTGAGCTTCCCTCGCCTGGCTGTGCAGCTAAATCAACAGCTGTGTTTGTAATGTCACTAATTTCCAGTTTACTTAAAACAAAGCGTCTTTGAATTCTCTTACAGCAGCGCAGTTCCCACCTTTCAGCAGTGAGCCATTCTCATTACCCACCAGCACTCCCAGTGGGCTGTGAGGAAAGTTGTTGATGAAAGGATGAAAGAGCCATTTCTTTAAGGAAGGAAGGTTCTTTGGGAAGAAAATTGAACTCAAACATATTTTGTCTTTGGTGATAAAATACATGCCAGTATTGTACTTCAGACAAATGCAAATAATCCTATTGCTATTGTGTTCTGCACAAAAGCACGTGAGGTTTGCTTTCGTAACCCCTGGATTGTACAATGCGGTCCAGGGAAATCAGGCTTGAGGAACACACTGCTTGATTTCCTCAATGTATTTTATATTCCTATTTTGGAAAACAGGCTGAAACCTTAGAGTTTGGGTTATTCCTTTCCCCTCTTCTCTGCTGGGAATTTGTCACTGGTGCCCAGGAGAGCTGCCTCCTGCTCCTGGCCATCCCCACCAGCTGATTGCTGTTGAAGGGGGCTTGTTTCCCATGCTTACACTGACAGCATTGCTCCAAGATTTATCCCTTTTGAAGAGCATCAGGGTAAAAAAGACAAGACTTCTCTTGGGATCAGAGCTTGGGCGTTCCTGCTGGTCCCTTAAAACAACTGAATGTTTTGCCACTGGGTTTCTAGGGAACAAGAATCAGGTTTCTCTCACTGAAGTTATTCATAGGGTCCCCTTTGCACTGCGGGGCTGTCGCTGGAGCCTCCCCGAGCTGCCCTGGCTCTGCGGATGCTTGTCCCGGCCCTGCGCTCAGACCCTGTGGCTGCAGGGGGTGCGGGCGGCTCTGCCTGGCTTCTGTGAGGACCTATTGAACCAGATGGTTGCGCTATTGAACCAGGCAGACCGGCCACCTTGTCCCCCAGCTCCGGCAGTGACTTCAGAAGGAGCAAAAGCCACTGTGGCATAATGTGCCCAGGAGGGAAGTGTTTTCCAAACTCCTACCAGTTAAGAGATTTATTGCCTGTCCCTTTTCAGTGTTTTTGAAACTCTGAGAGCTTAATGTTCTCATGATTTACATTAACATCTAATCCTTGCGTAATCTCACTAATCCCTTGGCCCCAAGATATCCACTGGCAGTGAGTTCCACGGGTTAACCGGTTGCTGTATTCATTTGGTGGAGCAGATTTAAATCTTTTTCCATTCCCGTTGCAGTCAACCTCCTTAACCTTCTGGCCAAGCATGGGAATGGGGCAGCATCTCCCAAGGAATGGGCTTCGGTATTTTAAGTCCTTCTAAGATTATTCTTGTGGCTGCGAGGTTCCATTGCGCACTGTTTTGTGTTGGGCTTGGAGCCCTTGAGAAAGCAAGATGATGTCAATGGGAGATGTGCTGGGATATTTTATTCTGCCAGAAAGAAAACAAAAATAAACACTGAAGCAAGCGATATAAAAAATATTATAGGGGTTGTGCTGAACTGCCTCCTTCCCTCCTTCACCCTGTGTGTCCTGGGCATATGGTTCCTCCCCGACCTGAGAGCCCCGTCACATCCATACACAGTGGGGAGAATTAAAGAGGAAACTGGCAGCCTTAACATTTAATTTCCTTCCTCTTTCTGGGCTGGTCAGATCCTTTGCATTATTGTAACTACTTTTTTTATCATATCTATAAATAGATGTGCTCTCATGTGTCCCGTGAAGCAGAGTCGGGCCAAAAAAGTCATATTCATTCTGCATAATCAATACATGAAAATGTAGTGGTTGCTGGCTCAGATGAGATCTTGTATTGTTAGTTCTGTAGCTGGGAAAAAAATGTTGACTAATAAAGATTAAGGGCTTTTTTTTCTTTTTATGAAATGCTAATGATGAAGACATGTTTGATATACTGTGAAATACATTTCTCTAATGTGAAGTTTCTGCTTTTTGTTGGGAAAGAGATTCAGTCCCTGGAGGATTTTAGAATTTGTAAATATAAAATTATCTGCTTCAGTGTTTTTTAAAAAAAGGTTGGCAGAAAGCCAGATTACTTACATTACTGTAATAGATTTGCTGACCTCTGACATCTGCTGCAGAGAAGTACATTGAATTTTTCGTAGTATCAGATGATGCAGATCTAAAAACTCAGTACACTCTGCACCATTATTTAATTCAGGACTTAGTAAAGCAAAATTTTTTTTTGAGTAGCAGTTTATACGTGATTAAACTTAATATTGCCGATTGTAATAAATCAGGATTAGTATAGTACTGATTTGTTAATCTAACTTGTATTGATTTTAAGTTGTCTTTATTTAAAAAAAAAAAAAAAGACTGGCTTTTCACAGTGACTGAATTTAATAAGAAGCCCTGTGATAGCAAAGACTCCCCTACTGTTTCTGCTCTTGGCTGGAAAATGTTATTCTTGTATTATTCCAGGGGAAAAAAAAAAAGCCTCATGCTGCTAAAAATCTGCTGCCTGTGGAAAGATTTTTTAATACACTAGTGCTTACATATTCTATTTATGTTAATTGACTTATAAATAATACATTTTATTAATCTTAATATTGGAATCTTGATCATGATAAAGACCCTTTTATTTGGTCTCCTCGCAGGCTTTACAAGTAAACATTCTTTAGACCACAAAATATTCCCCCTCTTTTCTTTTTTTATGAATACTTTGATACTTCCCCCCCGCCGTGAAATACAGCCACAGTTCAAAGCGACTGAAAACGTGGTGGTTGTTTCCAAAGTGCGATACATTTGAGGTATCCAGCTCCATTTTTTTGGACGTCGTCTTTACCTCTCCTTGCGCAAAGATTGATTAAATCTTACCTGCGCTGCAAATATTTGACCAGAAAAAAAAGTGTTGGTTTCAGACATGTCACATTCTGCTAAATTATTTGGCTAACAGCAGATCGCATTCTTCCTGTGTTGGGCAATATTGACCTTAAATTGGCTAAGCTGGCTGCTTTCATGGCATGTGAGCCGGCTGCTTACATGTTCCGAGAGCTGTATTAGCTTTATTACTCCTGTGCTATAAAAACTTCTAATAATCAAATGATAAGATCATATCCTGTGGGTAATTGTATTGTACCATGACAGGATAACTGAAAAAACATTCAGTGAAAATTGCAACCGACGGAAATCTCTACGTGAAGCAGCAATTGTTGGCGTTGCTCGACTTGGTGCTGCTCCCTGGGGTCTCGCAGCCCGCGTTCCTGCCCAGCTCCTCTCCAGCTGCCCCCCGTGGCCCCCAAAACCCGTCACGGCAGCGGCGGGCAACAGCAGCCTGCCAGCCTTCGTTTCAAACGAGGAGGGGAAAATCCTAGAACAAGCCATCCTTGTGTTTTGATTCAGTTTTACCTTAGTCATGCCGCCTCCCCGATACACGAAACATTTAATTCCAGATTTCCTGCCGCTGGCTCCGGGCCTTTGACCGGCTATGTGAAATGTATTTTTACTGCTGTCGGCCTGCCAACTGCTGAGCTCAGTGAAAAATAACTAAAATGAAAACCTTGTACTCCTACATGAACCCTTAAGATCAGAAAAGGAAATTTAAGCCACAGTTAGTAATTAGCGCCAAAGCTAATGAGTTCTGGTGAGGTGCAGCAGGAGGAGGAGGAGTTTGTGTCCCGCGTTACCCTACAAGGCTCGGCGGAGTGCATGCGAGCAGTGATTAATCGTGTCGGCCCGGGCCTTGCTCCCATACTGGCTGTAGCCACGGGGTTAATCGTGCGGCATCTTTCATGGAAAGGCCTGCTCGTGGGCCGGGAGCGTCTCCGTCTCCTGTGGGGCGCGGGACAGCGTCTGAAACCTTTACGGATGGAATATGTAGATTTTTAATGGGTGACGCGTTCCCATGGAAACAAAACAAAGTCAAACACTCCCCTCGCAGTGCTAACAATTATTGTAATAAAATGTGTTTTTATTAAAAGCGATTTTAAATATTTAACACATGGCGGAGCAGCCTCGACGTTGCCCTGTGTGAAACCCAACCTTGCCTCTAGTGAAGTCCAAAGTGCTTTGTGCAGCGCAGGGAGGAATTCGGTGTTTTCACCAATATTTGCGCTTGGCGAATAAAATGTAGCAGCCTCAAGTATGAACAAGATTATTTTTTTCTTATTCTGCTTAGTTATGCTTTTTATTATATAAACATTAACTGTAATATTACAGTGGGAAGCAGGTATTTGGCAACTACGTATTATTTTGCTAAGTTTGCATAGAGGGAGCAGTTTCCAGTTTTAGCAGCTGTAACATGTTTAAACTCAGTTTGTAATGGGATCTGAAGATGAATATTCCCTGTGGGCTCTGCTTAGCTTCATTACTGGAGCCCTGCCAAATTCAGGGCTAGAAAGTATTATTCACGCCTCTTTGCACATACCATGTCAGAGCATGCTCAGTTAATGAATTTTGTTTCTAATTTAGCATAAATTAGGTTTATATTTTAACATAATTTATGTTGTATTTTATTAAAATGTAAAATATTATGATCACGAGCAATCTAATTTCTGCTCTCTTAAGCCCAAACTGTGTTTGAACATCTAAGTATGTAAATCAAAATTGCATGCTTAGAAACTGATTCTAGGATAACAAACGAATATCTGAACCAAAGAGGTTTCTGCCTTGGAGTCTTAGATTAAAGATAATTAAGGATTCCTGGTATTTGAACAGATTTATGTTGTTTATAAGCAAAGTACATTTTCTTCATAGAGTCAACTTGTCTTTTTTTTTTTTTGAACAAATTATGTTTGCTGTATTAAAGTTCATATTTTTAAAGTCTGAGTCTTGTATTAATCCCACAGTGAGTCATTAATCATACCAAATGCATTATAAAAACTTTAATCACTGAAGTTGAAACTGAGATTGTAATGCAATCTATCCCTTTTAATTATATCAGTTATTTTTCCTTTCAGATCAAGAATTGCAAAGGGAAAACAGATAGATTAAAACTCAGTGTGTTTGATGCTTTCAGGGGAGGGTATTTTTTGTTTGTCTGTCTGCCATGCTTTTTTAAAGCGATTTCATGCACTTTGTGGAGGACAGTTCCACACTGAAAAATTCCTTCGCTTTTAACTCTCTTCCTCTCTCCTTTTTTCCTAAAAAAGAAGAGACTCACTGGCGAAGGCAGGGAGCGTGGTGACTGTCACTGTATGGGTACATTGCAAGGGTGGCGGCGGGCTGGTGCTGATTGCAGCGTGCTGGGTGCTGCCCACCGCTGTAGGTTTCCTGCAGCCCTGCTCTCTCATCTTCTGCCGAGTTCCTGGCGCTCGCCCCTGCACGCAGGGGAACCACCAGTCTGGAAATTGTGTAGCTGTTATCAAGTTGGCTGTGGCTTTGTAGGTGTTTTCCTAGGGTTTGCTGCATGCTTTTAAGGGCAGGGAGGGAAAATAAAAATAAATGGTGGGGGTTTTTTTAAATCAGTCTAAAACGTAGTGGCTTATATCCTCATCTGGTACAAATTGGTGTAGCCGCACAAACCACTGCAGCGTTACCGACAACTGATCCACACCAACTCCAACTCTACTGAATTTACGCCACATGATAATCTTGCAAAATAAATTGATTTATCATACTTGGATTTGTAGATGTAGAGTTTACACTGTTGCTTTTATGGCGTGGAAGAAAATGGATTTATTAAGTAAACTGCTCATAGTAGATACATTTTGTTCTTTGCTAGAATGGCAAAATCTGATCAATTATTTGTTCCTTAATCCCCTAGATTAATCCTGCCGTATGAAAGATTTATTAAAGGAGAGGAAGATAAGCCACTGCCTCCAGTGAAACCTCGAAAACAGGATAACAGTTCCCAGGAGGGTGAAGCAAAAACAAAAATGTCTGGAACAAAACGCATCAAAAATGAAAACCAAAAGAGCAAGAAGGAAAGAGATAATGCACAGAAACCCCAAGATGCATCTGAGGTTGGTTGCTTTCCTGCTTTTCAACTTTTCAATTAAAAATGTACAGCTTTAATCATGTGAAATCCAATGATAAAATACATAATTTAAACTGGAGAATTCCAACCAGTTGGCCTTTGAGTTTGCTCGGCAGTGGAAATTCAGTTGTTGTGGTACTGTCTGTGTTGGGATTTTGCTGGGCTATAAACAGCAACCAGTTAGCTCCATATTGCATAGCAGTGATGGCAGAAGACCAAGCGCTGGATGTAACAAGTACCATTTCTGCTCATTGTATTATACAGTGGTCACCACTAAAAGATCAGCAGCTGCCAAAAGGAAACCACACAACTACCACAGTTATTTCCTAATCTAAGTATAGGGTGCGGGAACCTCTAATACTGTTGATAATACTGTGGTAACTGTTGGACACAGCTGATTTTTATAATGGTAACCTCTGGATCAGCCCTTCCATGCTCACAGATGTATGCATGTCTGTCAAAAAACAGATCACTCCCCAGGATTTTTATCGTGTTATATACTAAATTTCTCTTTGGATTAAAAGGTCAGATTTTGAGGGAAACACCTTCCAAGCCCTAACTGAGACCAACTTCCCTCTCACATGCCACAGATGGTTTTCAGCTGAGATATGTTCCTATTCTGTCACCTGCTTCACATGGGCAGGCCCCGGTTTCCATGTAGAGCTGCGTTACCTGCAGTCATAGGACAGCCCTCGTGGAACAGATTTTATGTTCACAGCCCAGGGTAAGGCAGATCAGTAGAATTCTTATTTGCCTGCAAATAAGAGTAAGTTTCACATGTTGTTAAGTGATATAAAATCAGTGGGGTTTTTGCTCCAGTGTTACTTAAGCACTTTCTTTTGCACATCCTGCCCACTCTCTCCTGTGCCCTGCTTGCGCCCTGTATGAACGAGGCGGTGAAGCTCCTCACACACAACCCCTACATAAGACATTGTTTTTCCTGTCTCCATCTGCCAGATCACAGCAGCCTTCAAGGCGTTGCAGTGAAAGTAAGTATTTAAAGAATGTCGAAACACATGACATGCCCGGCAGACTACGGCTGCTCCTTTGACTTCATTGCTGTCTGGCAGGTACATAAGTCCTGTTTCTAAACCAGTTTGGAAATTGGTATTGAGTCAGCTACCAACAATCCTCCTCCTCATTGCTTAAAAAAAACAACGCAGGACCAGTAAACACGGATGCCTCTGAGACTTTGTGTACCCAGTTTTGAGAACAGAAAATTTTGATTTTCACGTGGCACTACATTTTTAAGTTGTGCTTACAAGGACAATTTCATCTCCCATCCAAACCAGAATTTGTGTTTTAAATTGCCTTGATCAACAGTACCTTTAATATCTAATGTAAGAGCACTCCACAGGGAGGGGAGGTTTTTTTGTTTTCTCTTGCACTGTAATTTTAAAGCCAGGAACCCTGTTGGGGGAAAATCCCTCCACTTCTAATGAAAAATACATAGAGAGGAGAGTGCGCACAAACCCGCTTCAGTCACTGGAAGGTTGCAACACAAATTGCCCAAAGCAAGGAGATGCGAAGTGAAGGCTTGTGCTCCCTTCCCCTGTCATTCCTTTGTGCCTGGTTATTTATTGAGGGGTCTTGGATCAGCAAGATAGGTTACACACTATCCATACCGCCACCACTAAGCACAATATAACAAGTCAGCAACAGAGCGTCAGCCTTAACTTTGAATTTCCTTGCTTTTGTTGTTCCCTATCTCAAACTTCCTGCTGCTTAAACTGCAGTTATTTTTGTGTGGTTTGCAGGAAGAGTTCTTAAGCTGTGCTTATCGGAAATGTAGGGAGCCTAGACAAGACAATAAAAATGTACAATTACGGCAGTTTCCCATTGTAAAATGGTACCTTTTATAGCAGAATTAATGTCTCCTCCCTGACTGGGATGGAAGACGTGTCCTGCCCCTGTTCAATCAGGGTGGGCAATTAAGGACCTCAGCCTTCATGCAGGTCATCGTACGGGTGGGCGGTCACACGAAGCCCAAGCAGCGAAGGGGCCTGCAGGGGTGGACGCTTCCACCCTGGGTGGGTGCAGAGCTGCAGAGCTCATCCGTGCTCTGCCATAGGGAGGGCTCCGTGCCCAGGATGTGGCCCTTACGGGGCCAGCGGAAAGGAGACGTCCAGCTCCTTTGAGTGGAGCGAAATCCAAGTCTGCTGGAGCCAGGCAGAAGGTTGCATGTCCCTCTCGCTCCAGCCGTCCCCCAGCAGTGGAGCCCCGTGCCAGGCTCTCCATTTGGGTGCAGTCCTCATCCAGGCACAGCAGTGGTAGTCTGTTGCTCACAGGGAGCCTCTATAGCCACACACGTAGATGTGTAGGCATGGCCCCCACCAAGCCACTGCTTAAACCATTTCTGCATGTGGCCTAGAAGCTGGCTGTAGCTGTGAGCTGTAAAAGTGTAATCAAGTTACAAATGTGTGGTCCTCTCAATTGAATGTTCAACTCATACACCATGAGAAGTATGCAGGGAGAGAATATAACTTTAATTTATTAGGGTTGCATTTGCTTTTGTAGTCTTCACTGTTTTCCTGCCATCACAATGCCATTGTCAATGTAACGAGATACCAGACAAAATGCTATTAGCCTTAGACTGCACATTTCCTCACAATAGCTGAAACTTCAATCAAAATATTGCTTAACAGAAACAAAGAGCAGAATGTACAGTTATTAAATATGATTTCTCTCTTTTTTTTCTCCTCCTTGCTTTGCTCATCTGTCTGGTATTTTCCTGTAATTTTATAAGCTCAAGAGACTAGCGATGGTACTTTGTAAAGGACCTAATGATGGTATTTGGCTGCAAAAGGCAGCTATGAGTTGAAAAAGAAGTTAGGATGACTAACAGACACTGTAACTAATAGGCCAACCAAACAGACAGGAATATTTAAAAGCAGCTGTGAAGAAATAAATCTCTGAGAGGATTAGATTCGTTAGGACCTTCTCCGATCTCCCGCTCCTATGACAGACCATAAAGCAGCATTTAGATAATAACTTTCTTGATGCGTCTTATCTTTACAACGAAGAAAGAAAGAAAACAATAATAATAAAGGGCTCACACAATGCTGCTGTTTTATGACTGTCTTCTACCACGACATGTCAGAGGAGAGTGACAGCAGTTTTGAAAAGGGCTGTCAGTCAGCTGGATCGCAGATGGGACGCTCTGGTGACCTCTGCAGGTCACAGTTCAGCCGGCTACATAATGGGATGAATAGTGTGAATTGTGCACGCAAGCTTTATTAATGGGGGAGCAGAAAGAGCTGCAGTCCCATTGACGATAATGTATAAAAGCCATGTTTGTAATAGCTGGCACACACACTTACTGAATGTTGACAACTTCATTTTAATCTGTTAATAAAAAAATATGTGTCCTAGTTAAGCTGTGGCAGTGATTTGCTGCCTACAATAGGGGTTCCTAGTGTGCCATTTCTACCATTTTCACACTTTAATGCAGAACTGGGTGTGAATGATCTCCTCTGTGATCACTGAATTTTAAGATAGCTACGCTGGAGAGACTTTATGTAAGAAAAAACATGGGAATCGTTGTATCATTTTCGTAGGTGAAGTTGGCTAGCGGGATAAATTTCTATAGCCTTATCATTTGTGTTATGAAATCTGCTCTCCTGCATTTGCCTAATTAATTTTAAAAGAGTATAACCTCAGCGTTTAGCTATCTGGTCAAGCCACTGGTGCCTCTCATCAGGTTACAAACATCTGCTGTTTTGAAATGCCTCATTGTGACCCTGGCAGGGATGGTGCATTTCTTAGTATTTCCAGGAGGTACATTGCTTTGAGTCTGATACCTGGTGTTAGAGCCTTCACGTTCCAACAAGGTGATTGACAAGTACTTCTCTAAAAGTAGCCAACGGTGTACTGTGTATGATCTTATGAACAGTCTGCCGAAACGCACCGCATTCTTATTACTGTCTGTTGAATCATTTTATTAGATTTCATCAGAACAAGAGAAGGATCAAGAATCAGCAGACCAGAAAAATTTCCCTGAACATCCTACAGCGGGAGAGATGAAACAACCCGTGCAAGGCCCTCCATCTCTTTTACCAGAGACAGCTCGGCCACTGCCTCTGGAAAAGACAGACCTGACAGAAAACAGCACGGGCAGTGAGAAAGCCAAGGAGGAGGTTCAGCACTCGTCCTCTTTCTCAAGTATATCCATGCCCCCAGAAGAAGACACTGTGCTGGATGCCACCGTCACAAAACGATTGCATCCCCCAGCAGATGCCCTGGAAGACACAAAGCCTGAACAAAGACTACACAAAGCTTTTACTGACAGCTTAGAAAGCGAACCTCCAGAAATGCCCTTCACGGCTTTCCCGGTCCAGCTGCCCACTCAGAGTGACATGGAAGATGACAAATTGCCAGAGATGGCCGACTATATCGCAAACTGCACAGTGAAAGTGGACCAGCTGGGAAACGAAGATATCCACAACGCACTAAAGCAAACGCCGAAAGTACTGGTGGTCCAGAACTTCGACATGTTCAAGGAAAAGGAGCTGCCCGGGTCCATGAACGATGACTCCACTTTTGGTTACACGCCGCTGCTCTACTCAAAGGGTAATCCAGGCATCATGTCACCCCTGGCAAAGAAGAAGCTGCTGTCGCAGGTCAGTGGGGCAGCCCTGTCGTGTAGCTATCCTTATGGTTCTCCTCCACCTTTGATCAGCAAAAAGAAACTGAATGGCAGAGATGAGCTGTCCTCAAGCATATCACAAGGTCCCCACGCCCCTAATTCTGATCCTGTAGCAATTAATAGGCCCTCAGTGATACAACACGTACAGAGTTTTAAAACCAAGGAAGAAAGGAAATCGATTAATGACGTTTTTAAACATGACATGCTAAGCAAACCAGATCTTCAGCGCTGTGATTTTTCAAAACATCACCTCAGTTCTCTTGCCGAGTCGTACGTACCGAAGACGGATATCCAGGACTGCAAAGATAAAATGAGTGAGAAAAGGGCACTGCAGCACTCCCATGTGCCCACTTTCTTGGCAGATTTTTATTCATCACCTCATCTGCACAGCCTTTATAGGCACACAGAACACCACCTTAATAATGAACAGACATCAAAGTACCTCCCCCGGGACATGTTCAGGGAGTCTGAAAATACTTCTACTTTTACTCAACACAAACACCAAGAAAAACTAAATTTAAATTATCGCCCATCTTTGCATCAGCAAGAAAAAAAGGCAGCAGTGGAGGGCTCTTCAGATGATCAGCCAACAGATTTGAGTCTTCCAAAGAGCATACACAAACAGACTGCAAAGGCTCTGGGCTCCAGCCTCCCTCATTCATCCATGGCCCAGCAAGAAGGCAAAGGTATCTCCCCGTTCCAGGCTGCGAGCAGCCAGGCGGTGAGCCTAGACTGCAACCCCAAAGCTTGCCGCGTGTCCCCCATGGCCATGACAGCCCCGAAAAAACACAGCGAGTTGCTCCACAGGTCTGGGAAGCAGCAGGCCCAGAGGCTGGAGAATCTGAGGAAGATGGAGGGGATGGTGCATCCTATCATCAGCCGCAGAACGAGCCCTCAAAACGTGGGGGCTGCCCGGCCTTTGAAACGGAGCCTGGAGGATTTGGACAAAGTCATTTCTGAAAAAAAAATCCGAGCTGTCTCTCCTCTGCACTTACCAAAGGAGACCCTGGCGAAAGACAAGGTTCCCGACCCAGAGGGGGAAGGCAGCAAGCCGGTGCATGGCCTCCATTCTGGCAGCATGCTGGAAAGCCACAAATTTCCCCTTTCAGCCCCCATCTTCCCAGGCTTGTATCCGGGAAGCCTGTGCACAGGGCTGAACAATCGCCTCCCGCCCGGGTATTCTCATCCCCTGCAGTACTTGAAAAATCAGACCGTGCTCTCCCCACTAATGCAGCCTTTGGCTCTTCACTCCTTCATGGTGCAGAGACAATTCCTCACGTCCCCTGCAAACTCTCAGCAACTGTACAGACACTTAGCTGCAGCAACACCTGTAGGAAGTTCCTACGGTGACCTTTTGCATAACAGCATTTATCCTTTAGCTGCTATAAACCCTCAAGCTGCGTTCCCACCTTCCCAGCTGTCCTCTGTACATCCCAGCACAAAACTGTAAACCCCCTCACTCACAAAAAAAGGTCTGAGGAGAAAAGATAAGTTAGCAACATTCCTCCCCCTGTGATGATGTCTCGCAGATTTAGTGATCTGTATTTTTGTCAACCAGGACACAGTCGTACCCCGCGCAGCGGAGCGCTTCGGAGTTTGGAGACAGGACTGCTTCTTTAATTCTGGGTCCCACATCAGCCTCCTTGCCCCTTATCCCTGCCCCTGAAAAAAGAAAAAAAAAAAAAAAAAACCACCAAAAAAAAAAGGAAAGAAAAAAAATCATTGGATTTTGCATATGTGTTTTCTGAAAGGACTTGTGTATGGTAAGAGCAAATGTTCAAAGGGAGCCATGGAAATGCAGGCCCAGTCCTGAGCTCACTGAAATCCCAGGTGAGGGCTGCCTTTGCCTTTCACTGAGCCGAGGACCAGAGGCCGTGCGTTGTTGCAAATGAGTCAAGGACTCGAGATGAACATGGAAAGGAGAAGCGGGCCGAGAATCCGTACAATCAGTGGATGTGCTCTTTTGGGTAACTTTTCCTGACTTTTAAAGATTCAATCAATGCAATGTATAGTAAAACGGCAATAGATTTTTCATTTTAACACTATTAGAACAGAAGGGTAAACACTGTTTAATTTGACTGTACATATCCACTTCGTAAACTACCAGTGTCACATTTGGTCACAATAATTTATATAGTTTTGTTTGTCCAGTATATTCTGTGCTCTTTATGTTTGTTTTTTTGTTTTGGGTTTCTTTTTTTTTTTAAATTAAACAATATCATTTTATCTGCAACTTTTTTTAAAGGCTGTGGCTGTCCTAATTTTTTTTTTACGTGTTTGTAATTTTTCCAGTTTCCTTATACTTTTGAGCAGCATTTTTGTTTCGTTTTTGTGGTAACGTTTACTGTTTACAAACTGAAGCAACTGGTTCAGATTAATCTTAATGGTTATAAACATACTGTAGGTGATGTTATGGTGCAAGGATGCAAACAAGGTTCCTTTCCCCACAGTCCACCCCTGCGAGGTGCTGAGCACCTCTCGCCCTCCTCCTGTTGTTGCGATGGCTCCTACGCCGCTTCTCCCCTCCCACCAAGCTTTGCTTTTCCGTATCGTGGTCCGTGAATTTGTCGAGCGTTGTACTTAAGCTTACTTAGGCTGTGAAACCCTCCTGCCTACCAGAGAAACGGTCTAGAAAACAAAACCTCCCTGGCACAAGCTGCTGGATGACAAAGGAGTCCAGAAAACACATTTGTGGTTTGCGAGAATGTCGAGAATTTCAGAAATTAGGACAGGCGCCAATGTTGATTTGGATCAGAGGCTTACGGGACCTGTGCCACACGAGCGGCTGGGCTCGGTAGGATGGGTAAGGGGTTGCATGCAGTGGTCGGGACGGTCCTTCCACACCCCTGCGGGGATCTCAGCCTCTCCCTGGGCATCCTTGCACAGGGGGAAAGCCTGGGCGTGGAGGGGCTGCTTTTTCCTGACTAAAGAGCTTCCCTATGGATGTATATTCCCTTTGAAGGACATCACCACCACGCAGCTGAGCACAGACGTTGATAAAGCGAAGTGTGACTTGGAGGCTTTTTACAATGTGAAAATTGGTTGTGATTCAAACCATCTCAGTTACTGTTCAAAGACAGTGTAATCGATACGAAAAGAAAAATGGAAACTACTAAGAAACACTTTGCATGCTAGGCATGTCATTAAATTTTCCCGTGATATGAAGCCAAATACAATATATAATGTATCATACTTAATATCCAAAGGTGGAAACCAGAATAATATACTCGTCTACTGTTAAAGATCCAGCTTCTTCAATTAAATACTTTATATTCCTGTGGTAAAACTATATTTAATTGATCGATAAACAGACTAGTAGAACTTAGAACATGGATGTGCCAGTGCAGAGCATCCTGCTGCTCCACAAATCATACAGGAAACAGAACCGCAGGCTCAGCCGGGCAGAGGCCGCAGTGTGGAGGACACCTCTAGTAAAGTTGCACTAGATCTGAATCACGTGAGAATCAGGGGTTTGGGGATGGGGGGGGGAGAGGGCAGGGGGAAGGGGGGAGAATATAAAAATCTACAGCAAACGCAAACAGAGGCTTGTCGCGTGTTTGGTGAAGCAAACGCTTTTCTTTCTGATTTCGGTTAAGTTGTGTGTCCTGGAGTCATGCATTTGTTTACACGAAGTGTCTGATTTCCCTTTTGGTTACGTCCCGTTGGAGTTTGATGGTAGCCTTTTTGGAGCCGTGCTGAGGCAGCGTGGGGCTGGAGACAGGGAGAGGGGAGGAAGGCTCCTTGCTTGCCCCACGAGGAGGCTGGCTGCTGCTGGCTGGGGAAGCTCATAATATACTGGGCAAAGCGTCAGGGCGAAGGAAAAGAAATGGTAGCATAAACCCCCAACAGAAGCGGTGCATTATTTGTTTAAAAACTCTTAACAGAAATCTTGGCAATCTTTCAAAAGACTCTTGAATTCTCCATTGGCTGAAAAGTCTTTTTTTTTTTTTTTTTTTTAATGTCTTAAATGGGGCTTTGTTTGCATTGTTTGAGTTCAAGGGGCCTTATTATTGAATGAAATTGCACAAGCCTTTCTTTGTGCAATCAAACCATTGTTATTGGTAGGTTTGTAAAGGAAACTGTGGAATCTAATTGGCAATAGAGTCATAAATCTATTTACCAGGAGCCAGTTCCAAGAAATGTTGCAATTCAAACGCGGTATGTCCAGGATTCATTAGGGATGCTAAAGGTTGTGAGATCCAAAGGAAAAGGCCCGGCAGCAAACAGCTCGCATGTAGCTTCTGGCCGCACGCTGAGCCGGGCTTCGCGAAACGCGTGGGAAGTAGGGTATGACTCCCAGCAAAATCTGTACCCCTAGCAAGGCTGGACAGGAACAAGCCAGCGTTTTGCAGCAGGTCCGTCTTGGCCGCTGCCGGCCTGACATGAGACGTTTGCCCGGTGTGTCGGTGCCTAGGAAGTGGTTTGTCCCAGCTGCAGAGAAGTTGGCTTGGCAGCCCCTGGAGCTGGCGCAGGAGGCGAGTGCTGTGCCCGCCTCCGCCGGCACCTCTGCCCCGTTCGGGGGGCGCGGGGCTGCCGCCTCCAGAGACTCCGCTTGGGTCCCCTCGCCGCTCCCCCGCCTGGTCCCTTCCTTTGCGGTGGTCAGCAAGGTCGCATCTGTTCTGGGTTTGCAATTGTCGTGATTTTAATGAGCAGCGGGACTTCTTGCGCTGGTGTGAGGCGGGCGGCGTTGGCAGCGCTGCCATGAGCGCTTCCTGCGGTGTTTGCTGTACACGTGGTTGATACTTCACTCGTTCTCTTCCTCCTCCTCCCCTCTCCCCCCAACCCCACAGTTTTAAATATGTTCTAATAATGGCAGCATAATCTACTAGCTGTTTATACTTTTTTAACTTTCTTTTGTTGTAAATATTGTATACTTTTTGTGATTCAAGTTATGTAGCCTATATGCTCTGTAAGGTGATGATTTGTATATATATAAATGGCCCAGTAATATTATATAGTTTCCCATTTAAAAGGTTATTGAGTAACCTTTGTGTTAGTTTAAACACTACCAGAAATAAAGCTGAGCCAACTATAAACACTCAATTTTTGTATGTTTTCCAAATTGTACTTATTAATGCTTTTGATACTGTATTATGTGCCAATAGTTTCCCAATCACATAGCAGGCAAAAGATATTTTGTACTTTTTGATCCACTGTAATATTTAATAAAAAATGTTACTATCTGTTCCCTTTTGTGTTTGATTAATAATTCTGTAAACAGCCCTTATCGCAATGGATTACATATTATCCCAGCCGACCTTTCAGCCCTTTTATATTGGCTTTTCTAGAGAAAATATCTCCTCCTGCGAATGATTAGATTAAAGAAATGGAAGTTTGCAATTTCCTAAAGGAGGAAGAGACAAGATCTTCAGTTAGTGCCCCTCTATTTTTGCAGTGTGCTCGCATTAAAGTGTGGCTGTGGTCAGGCCGACTGTAGGAATAGCTTTTGAGGGGATAACATCCATGCATAGCCAGTGGCTCCAGTAGCAAATTTGCTTCATTTGCATCTCAGAGCAGGATTTTGTTCCGCCAGTACTGCAGGCTCCAGCTGGGATCTGAAAATCGCCCCCTGTTCTTCCCAGCTCGACCATGAGTAAGATTTTGGAGTCAGATGCTAACTAGTAATTTTGCTGATGACAGTAAACAACCACCAAGTAAAATTAATTTGTGCGCTGTTCCTTCATGGGTCCAAAAAGCCCCCCTAAACTTGGTGGCCCTTTGAGAAGCTGTTACCACAGCGAGCGCTGTCAGAGCGCTGTTAGGCTCCTCGTCTCCGTAGCTGAGAAAATCATTTACTTGCTGTAGGTCAGGACTGGGTACCGCCCTCGCCCGGCACATCCCGGCAGCGGGGCTGGCGTGCCCCAGTGGCTAGGGCCACCCTGTAGTCCCGGATCGTGGCTTAACAATGTGGTCCTGGGGCGTGTGTGTAGGGGGGGACCTTCCCCATGCGTGGGAGTCCCAGGAGCTGAAGCCGTGAGCCCGCGGTGGTCCGAGGCTGCTGCTGCTTCATGCATCCGCCCTGCACAACGCATGGCTGAGGCTGTTTGCAGCGCTAGCGTTTGCTGGCACCCAAGGAGCTCTTTCCCGCTCAGCATCTCCCAGGGCAGCGGAAGCCACAGGCTGAGGCTGGGGTGCGGTTACGGTATGTGCTGCTGTCGGCGACGTAACCCCCAGCCTATGGGGAAGTACGGGAGCATGGCATGCAGCGGGGAAGCTGCTCCCCTAACGGTGCTGCAGCCAGGTGAGCACAGGCCAGGTTGACGTCACCGTTAGATGAGGCTTCCAGATACGCGCTGCGGTTGAGGGAGAGTCTCAAAAAAAAGCATTTCTTGTGTGTGCTGGGAAATGAGGGGAAATACCAGCTGGGGGGGGAGAGGCGGCTGTTGGGCACACGTGAAGCAGCGCAGTGCTGTTGAGCGCCGTGGGGCTGTGTTGATGCACAGATTGGGTGTGCCCGGGGGAAGCCGGGGTGACACCTGCCCAGGCCCCACGAAGAGCTGTGCAGAGCAGCTCCGTGCAGCCCTGCGCCGCCTCTCCAGTGGGGACGGTCCGGGAGCGGGCATGAGGGCAGGATGGGCACCCGTGGTGGGACCCACCGGCGTGGCTCCCAGCAAGGCGCTTCCTGACCCACCGAGAAGGTCACCACTGCACTTAATTGCCCTCGACAAGCTCTCTTCTCTTTTGATGTCTGAGATTCAATCACTTGCTCTTCAGTGGGCTGTGCAAGGACTTCCATGGTTTCAGTATGCACTGTGTATGAGCAGACAGAATAAACCTTTCTCTGGTTTAACCTGCTGCCTGATAATTTCCTTTGGTGCTTGTTTATTCTTGTATTGTGAGAAAGAGTAAATAATCACACCATCCTCACACCAGCTGTGAAGCTATGGGAGAAGATGGGACCCTCTAGCAAACCTCTTCCCTCATCCGCTTCTGTCTTTGCCAAGCTGAAGCATTTCATTCTTCTCATATTGAAAATACTGCCTCCCGGTGAACACCTGAAGGAGGCGGGGGGAAATGTAGACACGTATGGATGCTGGCCTTTGCAGTAGCTGCAGAGGTGGCCAACGCAACTTGGTTTCCAGCACCATGCTTGCTTCCTTGCTTTTTTTAGCCCTTCCTAGTCTGTGGATTAACGTAAACCAACGCTGTGTGTTCCTGCTGTGCTGGCGTGTGTGTGTCAGGCTGCCCTGCCCATGCCACAGAGCGCGGCCAGGAGGAAGACCCCCAGAAGCAGCACGCTGGAGCTTTTCACACCCAGATGAGCCTGGCCTGTGAGTGGCACTGAGGGGTCGCACCGTCCTCCCTTGGCTGGGCTGGGCACACCCCAGGGAGTTTGTTGGGGGTCACTTGGGTGTTGGTGCATCCCCACGCACCTGCAAGCGATGGAGCAGAGTCTCTGCTAACATCACCCAAAGGGCTTGCAGAGGAACACGGGGACCGCCTCAGGGCTCAGTGGACCCCGCCGTGGGCTGGCTGGTGAGGTCTGCAGGAGGTCAGAGCTACACCTGGGAAAAGTTTGTTACCGTATTAGTGACTCGCAACCACTTCTGGTTTTGAAAGTGAAATTTCCTGTGGTCTGAGCAAGGATGAGGGATACTGTGCCGCTGGCTTGCGGCAACCGAGGGGTTTGTCACCTTGTCGCATGATTTTTCTTAATTCAGCTGCCAGCAGCGGGAAATGAACAGTTTTGGGGGTCTGAAGCAAAGCAGAGATGCAAAAGGTGGTGGTGCTGACTGCAGTTTAGTTCTCCTGGCTGAGGGCTCTTGGTTCTGTCTTGCTGTCTTGCCTTTCTGCGATTACACAGCAATGCCCCGTGCTGCGCTCCTTGCAGTCACGACCAACGCGTGAGAAGGACTGGGGGCAGTGCTTCTGGTTTTCTCTGGTTTCTGGGTCACGGCAGCCCGTGCGCCTGATGCGCACACCTCCTGAGTACCTTCGCAAGCCTTTCACCAGCAGCCAGGGCATGGGAGGCTGGAAGTGGACGGAGGTCCTGGGGCAGGATCCCCCTGCCCTGGGTGGATCCCGGGGTGTGTGGCTGGTTGCAGATGCTCTGCCAGCAGCTGCATCTCCCGACAGCCTCGCAGGGCTAACCACCTAACCCCGTGGTGACACCGACCTGTTGGGAATGGGGCCCTTCCTCTCCCCCTCTGCTGCACCAGGGGTGTCTCTGCTCCTTGAAGTTTTCAGGAACATTTTTAGGAAAGTTTCTGTTCCTGGGAGGAGCAGCTCACACACAGACATCACCGGTAATCCTCACTGGCACTGTAATTGCTCTGGGAAACGCAGCGCTCGCCCACAGGCTTTTCAGGAATATCAGACACCTTCGGCTCTTCCCAGAGCAAGAAAACCGGAGCCTGTATCTTTGCCTTCCACAGTTTGGGCAGGCTCACAACTGAGGTTCTATCAGAGCATATTGCCTCTCCAGCTGAAGAGAAAGCTGGGAAGTCTGGATGGCCTCGAGGAAAGCAAAAAGAGCGGCCACCAAAGCATCCCCTGTCTCCCTCGTGTGCACCTGGACCTCTGACCACTCAAGGTTTGCATTTCTTCAGGAGAAAGCTGTGGCTGTGGCTGTGGCTGGGGCCCAGGCAATGCCACCATCCTGCACGGGCACCTGCTTTTGAGGTGGCGCATGTCCAGCAAGCAGACAGGGACGCAAGGGCTGCTGGATACAACTTAATCTTTGTTTTCATTTAGCTTTTCAATTTATCCTTTATGGGATTTAAAAAAAAAAAAAAGTATTTGTGATGTTAGATGCTCCATCTAGTGTCTCACCTGGGGAATGAGCCCCCAGTGTCACGGGAGAAACCTGGGATGGGTTGTCCCCTGTCCTTGGGTCAGTGCATCGGGGACCGGACCCTCCTTCCCCGCAGCGCCAGTACCGCGAGGGCCGGCAGGCTGGGGCACTGGGGACAAATGTGTTCAAAACTGGATTAGACAAATTCACAAAGATTTTTGCGGCTGCTGAAAACCAACGGCTCAGGTACAAATGCCACATTCAGGAGACCCAGAGTCCAGCTGCAAAGACCTCCCCATTCTCACCAGTGGGCAGGAGGTGCTGGGAGGGGTGGCCGTGGGGCCGGCATATATGCCTTGTCCTTGGGCACTGCACCCTGTGCCTCATCTCCCCCACCATAACACAGGGGCACGAAGATCCTGGTAGCTCCCTCCTCCTCCCCCTCCTCCTCCTGGAGACAGAACTGCTTGACAGTTGCTTTTTTTTTTTGGTGATGAGCATAAAAGTGTTTAACAAATTGCTGATTAGCCAATTAGTCATCTCATGGCAATCACTGCGACTCCCAGCCCCGAGCCTGGTCCCATGGGGTGCTGGGGGCACCAGCACCCAGCCACACTGCCGTACAGCCAGGGTACAAACCTCACCTGCCCGTGTCCCGGGTGCCCCCCACAAAGCCCACCGGGGGAGCACTGCTCTCCCAGGAAAGGAGGCGGCTGAGGGTGCCCAGTGCATGGGGGGGCTTCTTTAAGAAAGGAGGGAAGGGAGGCAAAAAAAACAGAACTTGCAAATTTTATTCAGTTTGCTCTGAAATTTACTCAGGAAAGAAAAAAAAATCCCCCGCCAATGTCTGAGGCAGTCCAGTCCCCCGGAGCGCGTGCGTGGCCGCAGGGGGGTGGTGGTGGGCTCCCCGTCTCCCCCCAGCACCCCTCCTCTGCTGCAGGCTGTGCCACAAGGCAACGCCGTGCCGTGAGGTGACTTGATGCCATGAGATGATGCCATGCCATGAGGCAATGCTGTGGGGCGGTGCCACGCTGTTAGGAGATGCCAAGCCATGAGGTGATGCTGTGAGGCAATGCCATGCCATGAGGCGATGCCAGGCTGTGATGCAATGCTGCAAAACTTCACATCTTGTACAAGCCAGTAAGAGATGCTCTTTAGCCATTTTGGCACCAAAACTGTTTGTTTGTTGAAACACGCGGTTTTTTTGACCTCAAAGCGCTTGTGCACCCAGCAAATGCCCCCTCACGCTGGGAGGCACCAGGGGAAGGCAAAATGGCCCCTGTTTATTTAGGGCCCACCATACCAGCTCTCAGGAGCTGCAGTGCCAGCCGGCAATGCCATGTCCCCAGGGCCAGACGTTGTGTCCCTCACATGAGGAAGCCATGAGCCAGGCACTGTGGTTGGGCTGAGCTGTGTAAGTACCACGGGGAGGGGAGCGGTTCGCCTGGGGGGGAGCGGGGGCAAAGGCAGAGGGCAGCCTTGCTGCGCTCTCAGCACATACCCCAAGTACTAAGGTCTGCATAATGGACACGGTGGGATCCCATGCCAGGAGGACGAAACTATTGCACCTCTCTCAGACTGTGGATGGTTCGTGGATACACCTAAATACAATTTAACTGAATTTACAGGCAGTCCAGATGCGTTTAAGCAGAGTTGAAGTGGGTATCTGCAATGAGTGGTGCTCACTGGTATTGCTTGGAGCAGACTTCAGCTCTTGTAATTTATACATTATGTGTGCATCTAGTTGGGGTTTACCTACTGGTGATCTGGGGAGGGGAGCCCAGGGAGCGCTAAACCCCTCAGCTGTCCTGCACATGGGTATCTAAAGCCCACCCTGACTCCCACTGAGGCATCTGGGACCTTGGCATGAGCAGCGTGTGTGGTTGCATGGGCAGGCGATGGCCATGCAGCTTTCCTGGGCCGGTGCCTTGCTCTGGTCCCCCCTGCTCTCCAGTAGCAATGGGGGAAAATATTGAGCCGCTCGCAAAGCAGGCACAGGGGGTGCCTCATCCCCCCCATGCACAGCTTCCCGCACCGCTGCGCAAACCCTCTGTCCTCTGCAGAGAGCGCAAGGCGCTCTCCTCCTCTTGCAGGGTTTCTCGGGTTTTTCTGGCGGTGTTTTTGTTTGAAAGCTCCCCAAAAACCAGCTGGGCAAAGCAAAGCTTTCCTCCCCACTGCCCCCCTAATGTCTGTGGAGCTCTCAAATGAGGAATAAAGCCATTTGTTTCTAATTATATTTGGCAGCCGCTCAGAGAATTTAGGACTAAAGCACGCAAATTTTTTGCTCCTGATTAAAGCACTTGACCTCATAAGCAAAAGGCAAAGATTTCAACACACACACAAGTAGGCTAGGAACAAACTACAGAGAAAAGACCAAAAAAATCCCCTTTGCTTAGATACACAAAATAATTCATTATGAAACAAAAGGCAGAATATTTAGTGCATAACTCAAGCTTGCCTAGGGCTCAGCTAACCACCCAATTACTGCTCTTAAAGCAGAGAGCGCTTACTCCGAGCTAACACGCGCACAGTGAAGGCCCACATGCTCCGTTGAGCCTGTGGCGCGCACATGACCGAGACCCATTTGCTGCCTGTGGGAAGAAAGCGTCTTTCATGGGACCACACTGGCTCACCTGGCCCCAGCACCAGCCGGCAGGACGGCTGGGACGGGGCCCGGTGTCAGGGAGTACGTGAGTTGTCGTCATCTTTTTTTTTTTTCCCCATTTTCCCAGGCTGAGATAGTCTCTGCCCATCAGAAGAAGGATGCAGCATCCTCGGTGCCTAATTTCAAGCAGCGGCTGCTCTGGGGTGCCTTGGGGTGCCTGCGACAGCGAGGCAGACCCTCCTTCCTTCCTTCCACCCATCGGCACGGGGTGACGCAGCATCCTGCTCCATGTTTACTATTTTCCCCGGCTTTAATAACAGCGCAAGGATGTGTCGCAACTGCAAAAGAGTCAGCTGGCTCCCAACCAAGAGAAATATCAGTGATCTTGATGGCACCCTTTAAAATAGCAGAGAAACCAGCTCAAACAGAAATTAACTACCCTGAGAGGGTCTGTGGTCCATAAAATACTTCCCCCGGCTCCATGGTTTTAAAATAACATGAAAGAAATACTTTCCATAAAAAGTAGTTAACTAGCATACAGATTCTTTTTTTTTTGTAGTAGTTCTGAGAGTCATACCCAGACAAAATAGTTATACAAGCATTAAATTATACATTAAAGAAAGCTGATAAAGATAGTGAATTACAGAGCTACCATATAAGATTTCAGATATACAGATAGCAAGCATTATTAACATTTCTATTAAAGGTGCCCTACAAAAGAGGAACAAAAATAACCTGTGCCACTCTTCTGATTTCTTGTGATGCAGGAGAAAGTGAATGTGAAATGTCTCCAGCCCAACTGCCACCGAGTCCTGCTGTCATCATCCCTGTCTGCTTCCCCTCCGCATCCTCTCCCCCAAAAATTAATGAAGGAGAAAAGAGGATTGCTTTCTGCTAGGATAGCAAATATCCAGGCTGATGTTCTCTGTTTTAGCTGGGTAAATTCCTTGGAGGGCATAAAATGGATGGTTTCCTCAGTGCTCACCTGAAACAGTGAGATGGTGAATTTTTAGCGGAGAGATATTTTTTTTTTTTCCTCTCCACTTCACTGGGTACCAGAGGTTTAACCACGTGAGCAAAGGCGGCAATGGGCAGAGCAGGTTGCAGGAGGACTGGGGAGGCTACCTTCTGATGGGTGGCTCCTCGTGGAGCGCTTATTCTGCGTCTACCCTACGGTGGCTCTTCCCCCGGGGGGTTCCCCAGTGCCTGTGAGGGTGGGTCCTGTGCTTCAGCTCTCCCTGGCCTGGGGGTACCAGCTGTCTCGCCCCTCCAGCCACCTGCAGGGTTTCATAATGCCTGTGGGCATTGTGAAATATATAATTATAAAAATAGATAATGAAATATATTAAATATGTATTTATATAGATAAAAATGTATATACTTTCATTATATAATGAAATGCTGCTCCTCCCTCCCTGGTGGTTGGGACTGTTTAACAGGTTATTTGGTTGCGGTTGGTTTCAAAATTTATTTGGAAGAAACCGACGGACAAAGCGAAATACACGGGCACACACAGAAACACTCCACGACTGCATAAGCAGCGTGTCCGTAGGTGATCAAGCTTACAAAATGAGGATGCCCAAGCGCTGCAATGTATTTGCTTTTTCCTGCAGCCGCTGGGCTTGGCTGTCGGGGTGCTGCCACCGTCCTGTCCAGCTTCCCCCGCAGCCACCCGCAGCATTCGAGGAACTGTGGCTAGATGGGAATCTGAATTTCTGATGGAGAAAACAGTCAATAAGGAGTGGAAAATACTGATTTCTAAACACCGACATAGAGAGAGAGTGTGCGTGTGCACTCAGTGCAGTTGCTGTACATCTCCAAGACTGAGTCCCTGCCAGGGTGGCGAGGGCTGCCGTCCTTGGCTCACGCCAGCTGGTTGTGAGGGACAAATCATTTTCTAAATGTCTCATAAGCAAAGAAGTGAGACCAATACAAAATAATGCTGAAAAGAAGATTTCTCTTAACCTCCAAAACACCAAGGACTCAGCATTTGCCACGAGGGCAATGAGGACCACTGGTATTTTTGCACCGGGGTGGCTTTCCACAAGGAGCTGGTGATGGTTTGTTGTGGCGATATTATCCAGAAATGAAGAATTCAGCTCTATTTTCCCTGGTCTTTCAGTACAATTTTAGCGGGGCTAGGACTGGGAAAAAGCAAGTGGGGAGGAGGGCTGGGGAGAGGCAGGTTCCCATGTGAGGCAGCTGTCAGCAGAGCCCAGCTCCTGCTCTTGCAGGGCCGTGGGATCAAACACCGACACTTGGGAGTCACACACCCGTCTGTGAGCAGTGTCAGTCCTGCTCTGTCACTGCAAACCGAACACCTTTGTCCCATCAGGGACATGCTGGGATCTCGCTCTGGTGCTTGGTCTTTGGCAGCACCAATCCTGCCTGTATAACCCATCTGTAGCCGGGATTAGGGGGGCCTGCAGGAATGTGGGGGCCAGGTGTTTTTATACCAGCTTCTCTGTGCAATGCATTTGCATAACCTGACTTTAGGTTATTAATATAGAATGACTCCAGATTTCCAACTGTAGCCTGTTTGTCTGTACCATTAGTATCCTCTTTGTGGTGAGCAGAGCATTTCACGTACCATTAGTGTTTGTTTTCATCAGAATTTCCTAAATCCCGTCATTACCAGATTTTCATCAGAATCTCCCAGATATTTCTAATGCCTGGATAGGCTCCTAAAAGGCGGGGCTCAATTGCCTCGCGTTAAAAGTATGCTCCTCTTTCCACAGTTGTTCTAAAAAGTTGTTTTAGCATTGTCTGTGAAGGCCTTGGTCTAAGGGCAGTAAGCAGACAGGCGCCCTGCTGCAGCCAGCCGTCCTGGCTGAAGCTTTCCAGTGTGTCCCCGAGCCTTGCCAAAGCTTGCTAGATAGATAGTTCCTGAGCTTCTGCCTCAGCTAGACTGGAGATGTTAATTTCATAAGTAAATGTTGGGTATCTCCATTCCTAGGAGCCCAGTTTGGTTTAGATCACCTCCTGTGCTCATGTAGTGCTCTTTTATCTTACAGCATTTAGTACTCGGAACGAAGCTTAAATAAAGCAAAAAACCTACGTGGGCTTTTGAGCTGAGTAAGGTGCCTGCAAAGGGGCAAATAACACTCAGGTGCAATGTGTGCCTGAAGCAGCAGCGGGCCGAGGCAACGTGTGCGCAGAGCAGTGGGTGAAACCCACCAGTCCCCAGGGACCACGAAGAGCGGGCAGTGGCCTCCAGGCAGCTGCCAAAGCAAGCAGGTTCCCTGGAAGGCTGCACGGACACTGCTGTGGGAGCGCCTGGAGCACTGGCCCTGGCCGGCGGGTGACCTGGGAGGCAGGTGGGCACAGGGTGGCCTTGTAGACCATCCGGCAGCCTGCCTTCAGCAAGCGCAAGAGGCCCTTTGGAGAAAGACTTTGTGAAGTGTTTTGTCAAACACTTCATCTTTTAATACTTACTTACAAAAAGTTTCCCCCATCAGCAAAACTAGAAAAGGCTGCCGAGGCGTGTTGCGGCTGAGCATCCATCTGCTTTGCCATCACGGACGTCTTGTCTCAGGACATGATAATTGCACAATAAAATCCTGTTCCCTGCTAAAGAGCAGGATGGGGGGAGCGGCATGTACGGTAAAAACTGCTGTACAGTTCTCTTTTCATTTATAGTAGCTTTTGAATTAGGCAAAGCAGATCATTCAGCTGCAATTTTTTGTCTGATATGAAAGCAAGAAGCCGGCACTACTCCATCAAGGGATGGAGGAGAGTGGATTACATTTTCCCACCTGGAGCTATATTGCGACCCAACCAAACACTACCCAATAACTGATTTAAAATAAACTTGAAATAAATAAAGCCTGACAACAACCCACCACATTATGAGTTTACCTCAGTGAGATCAGCCAAATCCATTTTGGTGTGGACAGGTTTCCGACCTGAACCAGATCACCTATAAGGCGGCTGCTGCTGCTGTGACTCTTTTCCAAACTTGTACAAAACATCTATAAAAGGCAGAAGAGAAGGGTCTGAACTGTGGCGGTGAAGGGACTGGCCCCTGAAGCAGGAATGGGAAGGCAGGGGTGTTAATTCATTAAGGCATTACGTATGTCAATGGGAAGGGGATTTTTCTTCCAGTAACTTAAAATGTGGCATGGAATGCCTTCAGGTTTCACCCCTCAGAGTACCGCCAACACTTGCAGAGGCAGACCCTGAACCCCTTACTCTCTATCCGCCGTGCCCTGAGCCACAGGATCTCCAGGGTCACAGGGGAGCTCTGAGAAAGCAGCCGTTACCCCAACAGTCCCTCTGTCTTCCCCTGCATCTTCTGCTTTCAGCTGCTAATGGAGATGGAGGAACAACTCCCAGAGTGGAGCCACCGGTTGTATTTTCCACTGGCTGCAGTTGGAGAATGTGTGTGTGTTTGTTTATCCCCCCCCCCCCCCCCCCTCCTCTCGTGCATGATAGCTCTGCTCAGGAGGAGCATCTGTTCTTCATTTAGAGCCAGCGTTAAGCTACTTTTGCAACAGGATTGATGGAGGCAGAAGGAGGTCAAATGATTTATCCAAGTTCAGAGGGAGTCCCACTAAATAGCTTGCCTGTAGCACCTATCGATTATCGGTCCTCCTCCATTCAGAGGAAATACGTGGATCGAGGAATTGAAATCAGCATGGTAGGGGACTGTGGTTCCCAATTCCGTCCGGCTTCAGCTTTTTGGACTGGCCCTTATAAGGTTATGTAATGAAAATTCCAGAAAGGGCAAAGGAGCTGTACGCTATTAGAATTAGGCTACATCTCCATATGGATCAGACGCAAAGGAATTACAGCTGCACGTTGGATACTTCAAACAAAGCAACAAGGTTACTTGGACTAGAAATCCTGCAGCCCCTCCACCTCTGGTGGGCTGGCTGGGGGCTCTGCGCTCCTGCTGCGCCCTCCTGGTGCCACCCCTCGTCTTGGTGCCATCCCCGCTCTTCGACGCTGCTCCTCCCTCTGGCGAAGCAGGGTTTGGATGTTATTAATTTTCACTCTTATTATTCTTTCCAAAACCAACTTTTTTTTAAATTCCACTGCATTGCTGAATGTGCAGTTGCTTTGCTGTCTCACTACACAGTGACTCTGTGTTAGGCAGGGCGGTACAGCCATGCGTGAGCTCTAGAGGCAGGTAGGATGACCGAACGCTTCCCCAGAGATACCCGTGTCCTCAGCAGGCATAATGAACCACCAGTAACCTCCGGACAATGAGAAAGAGGGGGAAAACCAAGAGTACAGGCAGAAAAGTCAAAGTAATAAATTGTGGTGAAATACTTCAGCAATGGAAAATAGCTTGGCCAGGTGCCATTGGCAGCGATGGATTCCTTGTACCCTCCGCATCTTCCCCAGGCAGATACGCACCCCACCCCCCCTACCCCCCCCAGGTCTAATGCCCAGTAGAAATGGGCACTGCCTAGTGGTTTTGTAGCCGGAGCCACTCTTCCCCCAGTCTTTTTTTTGAGGGATCAGAGGCTGATCTTTCTGTCCACCAAAAAATATGTACTCGCCAATCTTCCCCTTTCTGAGGGCTTCCTTTTTCTATTTTTTTTTTTCTTGTGTGCCACATCACTTTCTGTTTTAATCTCACTTCTTATTTCCTGTCAAAGGAAAGTCTGTCAGTTTTTGCAGACGAACATCTCTCCTCAGAGCAGGCAGACCGGTACCTGTTGCTCTGAGAGTGCCCGGAGCAGCTTTGCCCAGTGGGAGCAGCCATGGCCGAGGGCTGCGTGCCGTTTGCCCTGCGGGGCAGGGGCGCACCCACACCCGGTCCCCTGGCCTGGGGTCCAGCACTGAGCCCTCTCTGTAAGATCCCCTTGGGTAACTGAGCTGTGCAGCATAACTCTGAATCAACTGCATTAACTAGGCAGTGCTGGTTAATGCTTGGCTAATTAGGCATCCTGAAAGCAAGCTGTATTTGCTGGAACAACGCAATATGCAATGCCGTGATGGCTACGTTGCTTCTCCTGCCCAGGCTGGTTGCTCTGCAGGGCTGTACCCATCACCGTGTGCCAGATCATCCGGAGCTGAACCGGGCACCGCCGCACAGCACCCTGCTGCAGCGTGTGGATGTAGCCTCACCTTGACCAGCACAGAAAATGCAGCTGGCAAATTAGCAACAGTGGCCCACAGCCAAGTGACAATTGCTTCATCCACATGGCTGTCTTCAGGTGAGCAGCCCTGAGTTTTGACATTGGTGTAATCTAGGTAGATGGTCATAAGAATTGGAAAAATTCTTCTCATGCCATTTTATTTTATTTTATTTCATTTTCCTTCTCCAATTGAGAAAACAGGAAGAGGGGAAAGAATTAATGTGTCACTTCTTCGATCAATCTAGCTGAGAAACAACAGGCAGATGCAGAAGTTGGGTGTCACACTTTGAAAGTGCTGGACTGTGCTGCAGGGCAGCCTGTGCCCCACGAGCCCTGGCTGTCCAGGCTCCCAGTGCGCGCGTTTTAATAGGCTGCTGCCAGTGCTAAAACTTACACATACGTGTGTGTGTGTTTGCATCTGTGTGTGTATGCACATGTATGTGCACACAGTAGATAGCACAAAGACTTTAAAATTTCAACCTCAAGTTAATGGTGTGGGTTTTTTACCTGGAATACATAGGGATGCAGTCTCTGTTCCTCCGTCCCTCCTTTTCACAGCCCCTGAATTACATTCTGTATACTGGAGCGGTCACTTCTTAAACACTCTGGTGTAGGTTGTACTAATCTGCAACATTTTGATCTGGCTTTCAAATCTGTCCAGAGAGGTTTGCAGGCTGGGCTTTGGATCACTGCACTGAGGAGTGATGATGCTGCAAACCTCAGGTCTTCAGAGGAGTTCAGGTGTGACCTCTGTCTGCAAGGGCTGAGACATCTCTGTGCTCGGGTAGCATATCTGCCCATCTCCATTATACCGATGCTTCTATCAGTTGTCCTGCAACACGTCACATGGGAGAGCTTCTGTGATCCACCCTGAACAAACATGAGCTTGTGCTGCCTACAAAGATAATCATGTGAGAGTTGTGCTTGGTACGGCCTGACTTCTGCTGGCTTGTACTATCCAGGTTAGCCCGCTGTTAACGCCCCTATCCACCCACAGTGACAGAGGAAATTTGGTGGTGAAAGGAAGCATGAGGGGTGCAGAGCAAAGCCAAGCTACTAGAAGAAAAATGCTCAAAGACCTACAACTACTGTCATGGGGAGCGGAGGGATATTATTCAAGTTCAGCATTTTGTATGAAGGCAAATGTCTCACAGCTGAGCCAGGCACTTCTCCTCTGCTGGACTCTCACCAGAAAAAAAGACCTGCTAAAGTATATGTGCTCCAATGATTTCTAATTTCAAGCAGCTTGGAGGCACCCTTAATGCAGTTTGGCTTGTGCTTACTGCTGTAGGAGCATGGGAAGACTGCGTGTCCACAGACATGGTGAGAAACCTGACCGGCAACGTTTCATTGACTTCCATCAAAGCTGTGAAGAGGATGGAAGGAAAAGCAAGCGCCTGACAAATCTCTCCAGGGCTACGGTGAACACTGCTGAATGGAGCTGGTTAGCCTTCCCAGGGAAATTTGGATTTATCCAAATACTATGCTTCATGGAGTTGTGAAAAAACAGATTTCACTGTAGTGGCCTGCTACGTGTGTCCCCCTCCCCGGCTGTCCCTGCGCCAGGAGCTGCTGTCCTGCACGGCCCCTCCAAGCTGCGCTGCAGGCGGCACCCACCCTTTGCAGCCAAAAACCTTCCAGCTGGTCCTGAGTTACTCAGGCCTGGCTTTCTGTTTTTTTCTTTACGTGTGTGAACAGGCCTCGCGCTTGGAGCCTCCGGGCATGGTGTAAATGAAAGCATAAACACGGCTATTCTCATTAATAAATGTGCCGAGTGCGGTGTGCTGCAACTTATGCAATCCTGCTTTGAACGAGCGTGAGGAATTCATAGGCTTCTCATAAATCGTGATCATTTCACTTTCATTGAGGGTTTTTATTATTCCTTTTTTAATTTTGTTTGCTTCCCCCCTCCCCCCCACCCATTAATCATTCTCTTGTTCAGAAGTTTCCTCTCTCCAGGGAGGGAGAATTAAAAAGCTCTGCTTGGCAGAGTCGGTGAACCGCACCAGCTGCATACTAACGAGGACGAGGACGGCTCTCGAGCAACGAGTGGGCAAAGAAGGGATGCAGCCACTCGATCCAGCACGTAGCCTTCAAGGAAAACCTGGATGCTCCTTGTGAGCAGTGCGGCTATCCGAAGGAGTAACCTGTGCTAACCTCGGTCTCACCGGCTTGGGGGATACCATTGTGAGCATCATGACATTTGGGCATCTATGTCATGCTCCGGCTGCTGGAGTCCTGCAGTTAACCGTATTTTTATGTGCATGATCTACCCTTTGGTCCAGTACCTTGAAACACTCTCTTAGGTAACCACTGTTCTTAGGTACCACACCAGGAAAAGCAGAGGTGGGGGTGGGAGGAAGGGGGAATCAGAGTGTCCCGTTGGGACACTGGGAGCCAGCCAGGAGGGAGATGGCGAGTGGGACAGGCCCCAAAGTAAGCTACAGAGGAGATGGGGCTGGAGGGATGCTGGAGCAAAACCGTGGGGTAAAGTTGTAAGTGTGCCAACAGCGAAGCACGGTGCTTTTGCTTTAAACAGGTAATTTGTGGGGTTGTGTCTAAAACCACCATATTAATGAATCTCAAGTTTCATTATAAAATAGCCTTGGACGAGAAAAGAAAAGCCCCTGCAGTGTGACCTACCGGACTGAACAGCCAAAATGTCAATACAAATAATATTCCATGACTTTTTTAAAGCCAACTGCCTCAACGTTAGGATCCGCGGTTAGCGAAGAGGAATATTCTCAGCAAAGAGTTGAACTTATAAACCTGCTTTACTAGCACATACCTGGTAGCCTGTAGGCCCAGTCAAACACCTGTCTTTTGTGAAAAACATCAAGGAAGGCACATCAAACTTGAGTCCTGCAGAAACCCAGCGCCATCGTCCCTCATGCCAGTGGGGCATCCCCCAAGGGTGGGAGCAAGGCTGCAAAGGAGCCCACCGACCATGGCCAGCCTTGGCTCCCGGCCACTGGGGCAAGGACCCTGGTACCCCCTGCCCACCGCAGCTCTCGGGGCCAGGAGCGTGTCAGCCTACTCCTAAATGACTGCCTTCAGGCCAAGTGTGCATCAGGGACGTGAGGACTGGGAGCGTGAAGGGGTCACATCCTGGAAGCATCAGGGGAGATGGTCACCGCTGAGCTCATGAAAGCTTTGCCTCCCCCCGCTCTCCAAAAAGCAAACAAAAACCAAAAGCCGGTTTTGGGCTATAAGCAGCAATGACCCTGCAGCCCCTGACCACGCAGTGTGTCACCGGTGAAGTGGCTTTGACATGTCCGTTGCCCCAGCATTACATGCCCTGATTATTTCCTTTTTAATAGTAGTTAGGTGGTTAATTATCTGAAGGTTGAAAGCTGAAGTCTTATTTTTCATACGTGACTTAGTAATTAAATTACCCCATTTGCTATTACGTAATGTAAGTAACAGCTACATGATTTTAAAAGAATAGTCAAATTTGACAGACAGTTTAGAGTAATTTCATTTTATATTGGAGCCTAATGCTAAGAGATCGCACAGAAAGCAGAAGGCAGCTGCCTGGAATAGTTTGAAATTAGCGTGTGGTAACCAACAACTATTATTATTGTATTACTGCTTGTAATTCCCAAATGGAGAATTAAATTTCTATAATAGATACAATTTTAATGAAAAAAAAAAAAAAGGCATTTTCTTTTTCTAGCAAGGAAAACTCTTTTAGGAAATTATACCGTCAAATGTACGTTTCCCAAGTGGGGGGGGAAACCCCAACCTTGCAAGATTCCTTTGCACAGGGCTTCAGTTTTCCACAGACTCCACTGCAGGATTGTCTTGAGGTTTCTTCTAAAGAGCTGGCAGAAAGGTAGAATTATTATTTAGAGATGAGAACAAGCTAATTAGCTTTTTGAGCTATAATACACATTCGCTGTAACTGCACTTAGCTTGGAATTCAGCATTCACTTGCCAAAAATGAGACGTTCCCTTCCCGCCACAAACGACGAACCCGAGTGCTCTGTTTCTGCTTGTTAACATGCGTCTGACCAAGAACAGTACGGAGAATTACAGGGCTGGTGACTAGGCACACAGGATCACATTTCAGGCTCTTGGAGCTTAATGTTGGCCAGTAAATTTTTTACCTTAAGTTTAACAGGCTTTTACTTCTGCATATCAGTTTACATGGGAAGACTGGCTCAGGCACGGGGACCCCGGCACAAACCTGATCTCCCAGCCAGACCTAAAAGTAACTCAAACAATCAATGCATCTTTAATTTGAAATGCTTGATGACTAATCTCTTGTTTTCTTTAATTAATGATCTACAGTTAATCATTATGAATGGTAAATAGTCTATTTCAGCATTGATAGCAAGATTTCCTATGGGAAAATCTCCCCCTATAGCTTTAATTTAAATATGCATTTTCACATCGCACTTACCAAATCCTTACCTCTATGCTATTGCATGATTACAGGTCCATTAACTAATCACATTTGACAACTTGTTTATTGAGGAGAGCAACTATTTTACATCTCTTGCCTGGGAAAGAAAATACTCTAACAAACAATTATTCAGCAGCTGCAATCATGGAACACTGAATTAATTGCTTTGAAGATCTCAGTCAAGAAGATCTTGATAAAAATCAAAGAAAATGTTGTTTGACAGAATGCATGAATGAGCGCCAGAAGGGACTCCAGCTCGGTAAGCTGCAGCCCTGCTTCCAGGGAGCACTCGATGAGGATCGCACCTTGAAACGCCGGACTGCAACAGCGGAGGCGGCCGTGGAAAAGCTCATTTGCTTGTTTGTTCTTTTAAGCTTTAGTTTATCAAAAACAGAACTTATACATATAATTTGATTATAGGATCAGGATGCTGCTAAAAGGGCAAACAAACCTGAGCACGATCAGGTCTATAAAGGCTGACACATGGATATTTCATACATGTAACCTCTGTGGCTGACTTCTCCTGCCATACAAATAATTAACCCAGAGGGTATTGTGAGGCTTAATGATTATAAAGCAATTTAAGACTTTCTCCCGATGGGAGCTGCTGTGATTGCACTCAGGTGGGATAAAAAGCAGAGCAAGGCATGTGGGCATCTCGGCTCTGGACCTGGCTGGGCAAAAGTGTCTCAGTGCGCAGCGGTGCTCAGAGCCGGGCGCTGGGGAAAGGCAGCCATGCCGGCACCGCTCACTCTCTGCCCCGTGTCCAGGGTGGCATCAGGAAAGTTTGCATCTCGAGTGCATATTGGTGCTTCGTTGGGACTAAAGCGTTGTGGAAAATAGTGGGATCACTGCTGAAGCTTGATGCAGGTACGGAAGACGTCAGTTGGAAAGGAGTTTCTCATCTCTCTTCAGCTCCGCGGGGCATTCACTGGCGTGACTGCTGCTCCTTCAACAGCACGAGGAGGATCAGTGTCTCACATGAGACAGTCCCAAACTCTGCTCCATGGACAAGTCACAGCCTGCAACGCACTGGCCAAACACAAGGCCATGCTTCCTTCCTTCAGCTGTTGTACCTCGCATGCTTTGCAAGCCAGCTGAGATGAAATACGTTCCTGCCAGATAAGACTAGTTCCTACAGTGACACTGAAAGGGAAGGAAAGCTTAAAGGTTCAAAACCCTCTGTTGTAAGGGGCTTCAAAAGTGAAATACGAGGACTAAACAATATCATCTCTGAATATTATGTCACTATGAAAAGCTGAAAAAGTTGGCCAGTAAGCTGAAGGGTAGTGATAACGTCAGGTGGCTTTGCAGAAAACATTCTAATTGAGCTTCTTCGGGTCACATGAAACTCCTAGCACAGTCAGCTTTTCAAAACTGCCCGGTTCTTACATTAAAACTATCTTTGTTAGCATCATCTCTCTATAAAGGGGGAGAACTTGAATGCTTTTCCCTTTCCTGCATGCCCCCAGTTCAGAAGAGTCTGTGAGGATGGCGGTATTTAGGTCACAGTCATGAAACGTTGCACTGTTTTGCCAAATCCAGCACCGCTAAGGACTAATGCCTCAAAAAGTGTGATGGAAACTACTGCCGCTACTGCCCCTATTCATAGGCGAGGAGCTGAGAAGCCGTGGCCCTTGCGTTGGCTCTCGTTTAATACAGGCGGGAGCCCGAACTGAATTTATACACTTGTAACTATGTACCCTGATTCAAATCATTGTTTCTGCAGTAACCCCTTGGCTCTCTTCAGTGCTTCAATAAGAGACAGATGGAGCCTAACTAAATAATTGGCTCTATCGTCTCCTTTTTTTTTGCAGGTATGGTTGACAGAATTTGCCCTGCCGAAGGAAACATGTAGAAAAAGGCAAGTAAACAAATTGTTGCTGAAGTTTGTATTAATCACTCTAGCAAGCTGTAGAGTAGCAGAAGACTGATATGTTCTGGTTTATCCTTATGAAAAATGTAAATAGCGGGTTACGCATTAATGCTTGGAAATCACTAACTTTACTTGCCAAGGAATTATACAATTACTTTAAATGGATAAATGGAAAAGCGTGCATCGGTCTGTAGGCTTAACTGGCTATTGAGGTAGCTGGGATAAACCCGAGTTAGTCCCAAGACAGCAGACCATTCTTTACTGAAGGATAATGATCAAGCAAATATTTAAGAAACTTTCTAATGAGGTCATGAAGTAAAATGTGATGTATTATTAGACACACAAATGAACTCTTATTAAAATAATGAAAAAATTCTGATATATTAAAGGCATGGTATAGTAAAATCCAATTTGACCTGGAGCTGCGTGTGGAATACCATTATTAGGATTTGTCCTTAATAAAAAGCTTTTCATTTACTTAATAAAATTTAAGTGAGACTCTCCTAACTTTGAGCAAAGTTTCTTCCATGTCTGAAGAGCTAGTCTGCCCCACGTCATTTCAAATGGCCCGTGCCGTGAGATAAAGCTACGTTGGTGAGAAGAGCAGCCTTTTCCTCTGCGTTCAGTCAGGAAGTCTGGATTCAGGAGAATGAAAGGCACAGTTGCCACGGGCCCTTGATTTTCCCACAAACCAAATACACAGGCTAAGAATCTGGCAGCTCAGTACTTCGACAGTTGTGACTCCGGCCAACACATCCACATCATGAGAAGGCCAGTTAAATTGCTCTCATTTTCTTTTAAAAGCTCTCAACCCTTGCGTACAGACATGAGGGACTGAAGAGTAATGACTGCTCAAAACCAGAGGAAGTAAAGCAGCTGCTGCCATCTGAAAAACAGATGTTGTGTGGTGGACAAAGCAGCTTACTTCTGCCAGCTACGCGTCCGTAACTTTTTTCCTGCTACTGAGAAATTTGTAAGTCAGATGTTAAGCTCACCGTAACGGCGCTAGGATCTTCTGTTCTTTCCTAAGATGCATCTTTATTTAAGTACAGGCCATTCTGACCATAGAGCGATGGAAACATTTTTGTTTGTTTTTCGCTAATGCAGAAT